>NW_022900928.1:133206917-133265325 GCF_012274545.1 Fukomys damarensis | reverse complement strand
TGTGTGTGTGTGTGTGTGTGTGTGTGTGTGTGTGTGTGTGTGTGTGTATGTGCATTAGTGGATGTGTATGTGAGTGGCTGTGCGATGCGTGGACAGATGCATACAGGAAGTGCAGACTGTGAGTGTCGGAAGTCCACAGAGAGAAGGAGGAGAACACAGTGTGGCCCTAGCACCCAGGACTCCTGTTTCAGGCTACCAAGGACCTGCAGGTCAGGTTCAGGTGTGCTGGGGAGGAGGACTGTGGGGGTCCCCAAGGCCCTGGACCATCTTGGTCTTTGCACAGGCAGAGGAGGGAGCAGAGCCCAGGCTGAGAGTCAGTTTCCCTGCCCAGATGGAGCCAGGTGCCCCACACCTGCATCCCCTCAGTGCTGAGGGCAATCACACCCCGCACCCCATGGATGATGAGAATTTCCAGGCCCTCTCAGCCCCTGCAGCCCAGGAGGCAGCATGAGTCAATGACATCCACAAGGGAGCCCAAGAGTGAGGCTGAGGTTGGGCACTGAGTGGGCTACACGGGAGCAGAGGCCGAGCACCAGGACCCTGGGGTCCCCACACTGTACCCCAGCCCACAGAGGGGGCATCCACCCTGGATAGGAGCAAGGAGACCTGCACGGAGAGACAAGTGAGAGAAACGGGTCTGGGTTCGTTATTCCTGCCCTGTTCTGTGGGTCTTGTGCTCACGTGTGGACGCGTGGACATGGAGCCGACTCACTGATTCTGGCGTGGACACTCACGACATCAGAATGGCCAAAACTTTACACTTCCAACTCAAGGCAAGAAACCTAGACCTTGTGGTAGAAGATTTAGCTGAACACACAGAACATCAGCTCTGTCTTTGTTTCATAATCCAGAGGAAACCCTTTCCTAGACTTGGGCTTTTTTCTTTTTTCATTCTTTTTTTTTTTAATCAGTCTAGAGACCAGTGGTTCCCATCTTGGCAGACTGGAACACGCGCATAGCGTCATGCTGGGCACTTCCACCCGCCTCACTCCCTTCGTCCTGTCCTCCCAGCTCATGGTGGTGGGGAGCGGTGCTTGTGTTCAAGTCCCGAGTTTCTAGGTGTGTGAAGTCCTTCTCCGATGCTGGCCCAGGGATGCCAGTGTGCTGAAATTCCTGCATTCGAGAGGTTCCTCAGTCCTCTCCCCAAGTTAGGAGGCAGATGGAGCAAGTTAGGGGCCTGCCCTGGGCTTGTCTAGACCAGACACAAAAATTGACAATAAAAAGATCCCTTGAATCCAAACCAAGGCTTCTGAACAACAGAAAAACCTTCCATGGCTGGTGTTTTTAATTACAGGATGAGTTGTAAATACCAATGATCCTAATTCAATGATAATTTCTCTAATAAAACATTTGCTCATCAGGCAGAGAGGAGACACAGGGTGGATGAGGGCTGTCACCTTGGGGGTGACAAACACAGGATCCGCTGTTCTCGTGATCACCCATTTCTGAGTCCCTGATAAGCATGTGGCTGCCTGGCTGTGGAGGGAAAGAGAGAGGCCAGGCTGGCTAGTTTTATTAATAGTTTTTTAAATTCTAAAATATTTTGGAGCACAAAAATTTTGCTTCAATCTCTAAATAGGAACATGCTAGCATCCCCTTTGGTTTTGTTCTTGTCCAGTATCTCTCTATTCCGTTAACTTTACAATCTTCCCTGTAATTGATGTGATGGGGCTCTGTTTTATCACCTGAAGGAGATATCTATTTTTTTATTTATTCTTATTTTATTTATTTATTTTATTTTATTTTCATCTATTCTTACTGTGAGTACTCACAAATGTTGGTCACTTCCTGCCTTATTTTGTTCATTTCCCGTTTCACCTTCTTTCCCTCGCCCGTCACCTCAAGGCCTCTAGGGCTGTCCCCACACTTGGAGCCTCTTGTGCCGCGGGAGGGTGGACCTCCTGGCTGTCAGGGTGACGAGACCCCGGGAGCAGCAGGGTCCCCCTTACAGAGCATTGAGCACTGCCAGTGGCTCCCCTGTCTTCTCTCTGTGGAGTCCCTCGTGGAGGCCACTTGGTCACGGGCCCGGAGCAGAGCTGGCCTCCGTGGATGTGCGGTGTTGGCACAGCAGCAGCACTTGCTGTGGTCACAAAACTCCAAGGCCACTAGTCTGGCAGTCAACCCCAGCATACCCTGATGCGATGGTAGAGAGTGTGGTACTTGGCAGTGGCAGAGGCTTTGAGAGAGGCTCTCTGTGTGGTGCAGACTTGTACAAGTACAGGTGGCCTGTGCTGTCTCCAGGCCCTGTTCTCTCTGGGGACCACTTTTGCATGTGTGCACCGCCTATCTTGATGGAGGCCTCTCTCAGGGGGTGCTCAGGACTGTGGACACCACCAACAAGCAGGACAAGTAGAAGCTACTCTGAGCTGCTCAGATCAAGTCCAGCTGCGTGGCAAGTTCCAGGCTGGCCATGGGCACCTCCCTCGTAGCTCCTCCCCACATCAATTTAGCGCTCAGAGCCCAGCCCAGGGGACCCAGGCAGGCACCCTCCAGGCTCTGCCATCACCAAATCTTGCCTCTGCTCACCCTGACTGTGGGAGGAAAGTGTAAGCTACCGAGCTTCCCGTTGTCCTTTTACTGTTCTCATTCTCTGTTTAATGCAGTAACAAATATTCTCTTCCTCAAATCTCTAGCTGCATCTCAGATTACTTCTCTAGAAAGAAATGATTCTTAGAAAAACTACTGGGTCCCCCAGATGAGAGATCCTTCTTTAAAGACATTGTTTTATTCTGAATGTTTGATGGCATGGATTTCAATGTCTGCATTTTCTTTCTGAAACTTTCTGTCAAATCAGTTGTCATTATCTGTGTCCACAGAGGAGCCCTGGCGAGCTCTGCCTCTTCTCTCTGGTCAGTTCGGGTGATGGCTCAGAGTACTGGCCTTGGCTTCCAGTCCCCACCATGGAGCTGCGTGAACTCAGGGTGCGAAGGCCTCACCTCCACGAGCCACAGTCCTGGGGCAGGAAATCACGGGCATGGCGAGCAGCACAGCATACTGAACTTTATTCAAATGCTAAGCACACCGGCAAAAGTCAGCACCTGTTCTCAGGGCTGCAGTCTCCCTCCCCTCTGATGAGTGACTCAATGGCAGCTGTCCTGTGGCACATGCACCCCGGTATTGCAGGGCACGTTCCCACCCAGTAGCAGGCATCACAGTGGACATGAGGCCCAAGCACTGGGGATGAGGACTTGGTGAGTGGCTATTGGGACACTTGTCATGAATATCTTTCGTCCCTTGGGCACACAGTGCCGAGAAGACTGGACTGATTAAGGCATTACCCTTCTTGTTCCCGAAGAAATGCAGAGACATTTACAGAAATCCATGCAGGGTGTGTGGGGATGAAGAGAAAGAAGAGGTAGCATGATGAAGAAATTGAGGGCGGCAGGCTGGGGAGCAGCTGTGGACTCTGGGTTTGGCTTTGAGCTTGCTGCAGCATGGCAGAGATCTGGCCAGTCACAGGGCACCCGTATCCACCAGACAATGTCCAGGTACAGAGAGGAAGTTCTCAGGGCCTGTGTGTGAGGGTGTGTTTTTCCTGTAAAAACAGCTCCTGGCCATATAGGACACGGCCTTCTCCCTATGTGAACAACAAATACAACTGTGGTTTCCTGAGACTCCTACTTTCTCCCCTGGGTCTCAGACCCTTAAACAAGTCCACAGCATGGATCTACAGGGGAGAGACTGAAAATGTTTGGAGCCACCAACCCAGGCATCTAGGAGCTTGAGAACCATCTGAAGGGAATTAAACAGATTTTGATTTTAAAGGTCTGGACAGGGGTCCCAGGCAGTGCTCAACTAGGGTCCCAGGGAGCCCACCCTGAGAATCAGGACCATAGGGAATCTGCCATGAAAACTATTTTTCCCAACTGAGCCACTGGCCGTTGGTAAATCTGGAGAGCAGAAGTGCTTGGAGAAAATTTCCTGACAAGAACTGGGCGTGCTCCTGTCATGTGTTGCAATCAAAGGTGACCTCACACGGGATGTGCAGGGCCGGGGTGGCCGTCCTTGCAGATGTCCATGCTGGACAAGGCTAGAGCTGCAGCTGAGGCCGCTGCACTTCTGCAGGGAGGGGCTGTGTCCACCCTTGGTCCCCAGTTGGAGTCCCTTATGCCCATGACAAATGACCAGGATAATTTGGTTAGTTTTTTCTATTCTGAAGTTTTAAATTCAGCATACATTTAGATTTGCTTTTTTAAAGTGATGAATTGCAAGTGTATGGCAACACTCCTGCCTCTCCCTGAAGCCCACATTGGCTGTGTCTTTGAAATCTTTCTTGTCATTTATTAGGCACTCAGCTCCAGAGTCACCACAGACTTCTTATCTTGACAAGCTCTTGTAAGCTTATCCATTCCACTCTGATGACTGAGGTCTCAAGAGCCGACCCAAAAAATTAAAAGTAACAAAACAAAGCCCTCGTTCAAAAAGATCAATTCCAAAGCATTTCTTCAGTTTCAGAAGAGACTTATCTGCTCATAGGGACTGTGCCTTAGCCAGCAGCGACGGTGATCTGATATTCAAAGAATGGAGTGACGGGAATGACCCTTACCCCAAGTGAAGCAGGCACATGTCACATACAAAGACAAAGTGACGGTGAGGGGTAAGAATCAAAGAGATGTCTGGCTCTGCCCAGCTGCCTGCTTCAGATGCTTCAACCAGGGAGCGTTTGCAAATATGGTGTCACTCTGCAGGCTGGTTTCCCTTGTCACAGCCCTTCTGTGACTGAGAGGCAGCAATGGTGGAAATGCAGAGAAACTGACCAGCACAGATCCCTGCACGGAGACCAGCAGCTCTGCTCACAAGAAAGGCTCCAGGCCCTACATCCAAATGTGCTGCCAGGACACTGATGACAACATATAATGTTGCCGTGAATGAAGGCCTCCTAACTGATGGACGTTGGTCCCTATTAAGTTGCTTGGACAGCATGAGTGTAGCAGAGGACATGCTTCATGTTTCTACTCACACCCTTTGTGAAACAGGGTGAAAATCCTGTGTATGAGTCTGATGGGAATCAGGATTGTAAGGGGAGGCATCCAGCAGACTCACGGCTGCCAGATGGACTGGGACTTTCTTGGACCATTCTCCTTTAATATCACTCGGCACTCAGTCTTACAAACAACCCAGTCCACTTTTTCAATCAAGTTGTGTAGCTGACAGGTGATACCCACAAATAGGTTCTTAGGACCCCAGGCACTCTCTGGCATCAGGACTCGGCCCCTGTCCTGAATTGCTTCCAGAGACTAGGCGCAGGCACATGACTGGAACATTATTAAATCAAGGCTGTGTTTGGCTAGTCTTCCCATCATGTGACTCACAAATGTTAGGTGGCCTGGTTCCTGCTTTATTCAGAAGGAAGCCTTTTTTGACAGCTCCACCCAGGAGAGAAATTTGAGTCAAATCCAGGAGGTGGATACTCAGTCAGGTGGATGCAGACAGTGACGCCATGAAGATCTTCCCTTGTCTGAAAGAGATCCTCAAACCTGCTGGTTTCCCACTGTCTTGACACCCAGGAGAACACAGGCAACATTCACACCAAGGAAATCTCCACTGCGGCTTCTGCTAGTTTCTATATATTTAAATGCAATGACATGATTTTTCCCACTACATTTTGAAAGCTTTCTTTACCTCAAGATGCTACAAATTCAGAGCAAATTATTCCTTTGCTCAACGACAAAATGTGATCAGATTCCCCAAGGTTATCAAGCCCATTGAAAAGGCAAATTTTCTGGTCCTCCACCCCCTACACAACAGGGTTAGCAGGGAGAGGAGGTGGAGGACCACATTTGCTGGCAAGCAAGGGGCCACTTACCCTGATTTGTGAACGGCTCCAGCCAACAACAATGGATTCCGTGTCTGCCTGCTTTTAATCCAGGGTTTAATTGCAGTTTATTGTAAAAATCTTCAGACACACTAAAAGCTAGAAGACGCCTGTAGAGTTGCTACTCTTTTCCAGCCAGTAGGGTTGGCGGGGACGGTGTTGCTCTTAGGTGTAGGTCTGGTTTCCTTGCCTTTGCTACAGAAAGTAGAGATGAAGTTGGGGGAGAAGGGAGCAGGAAACTGTCACAGGATCAGTCATGAACTTCCTCCCAACACCTCAATCAGTGCTTATTTAACTTGTCCTCAGTGAGCCTGACTGATAGGATTCCCGCCATATCTGAGTCAGTCTTGGCTACTGATGCTAATACACTCTAAGAACACGGAGCTACTGAGCATTTGGAATGTGGCCGGTCCAAATGGCACTGAGCAGCAAGTTTATAATACACAAGGGACTTCAGACTCGGTAGGAAGAAAAGAATGTAAGATATTGCCACTATCTCTGTTACTGATGACATGTTGAACTGATTGGATTTTGGCCTGGGCTAAATACCATATTAAAATTAATTTCATTTGTTTTTCTTTTTCACTCTATTGTGACTACCAGAAAACTTAAAATTGTTTATGAGGCTGGCCTTCCATTTCATTGGATAGCACTGGTAGAGACATTTAAAAATCTCTCCTTGGAGTCGAGTTGAAATTGGCCCTTGGGAACTTTCTTAATTTTACCCTCAGAAAAATAAACAAAATTCCTCCCCACATGACAGTCAGCCCAGAAATTTAAAAACAATGCTCCTCCCCACTCCATCTTTTCTGGCCATGCTAAATAGCCTCTTCTTCTCACATACATTTTTTTATGACATGTGTTAAAGATTATTTATTCCAAACTTGGAAAATGTCAGGATGACTGCTGCTGTCTTACTGGGTGATTTACTTAGTAAGCCTAGGCTTTCCCTGGGCTTTCTGGGGTGTGTGTCTGGCTTTACAGGGCTGTAAAATGTCTGGGCCCTGTTGGATGAAGGCAGTTGCTCTGAGTCCAACTCACAGACATTAGAAAATAAGGGATGCTCTTGTAACATGAGTTGAAAAGTGATGACTTCATGCCTAGCTTTCGGGGTGATAGTGGCTCCTCAGGCTTGGTTGTCAGGCCCCAGCTTCTGGTTGTTGGAGCACAGCTCTGGTTAGCCACGGTTTCCTCCAGTGGATGGAGCTCATCTTGGAGGGAAGCACCCCAGCCCACAGGGCTGCTGTCCCCACACCAGTGTCTTCACAGGGCCTGAATGAGCCACTCCACCATCCTATTTGTCCAGGTCCTTCTGGGTCAGGAGGGCTTGGAATCAGTGGACCTTTGTTCATCAAATGGACAGCTGGAGCAGAAGTGATGCACTGTTGGATTCACTAACAATAAACCAGACGTTTTATATGGGGCTAGAGAAGGCACTCAGAGCGTGAGGGAGGCAGTCCCAGGCCTGGCATTGTTGTCATTTCCAGCAAGGACACAAAGCGCTCCTGCCAGTAGAGCCAGTGTGCTGCTGAGGGCTCACCCAGTTTCCTTTGGGAAGTGGCACATGCAGTGTGTGGTGCACACCTCTGTCTGTAGAGGAAGCAGCAGGCCCAGCCTTGGCGAGAGGAGCCCAGGTGCCTGGCTGACCTGCTGAAGGAAAGCTAACTGGAACCTTGGTGGCCTTTCCTCCTTCAGGTGTGAGTGTGTGGTGGGCATTAGTGTGAAACTGAGTCTCCTCACTCTACTCCCCCACCTAAGTTCCCATGCACCTCTTTCCCAGACGCATGTGCCTTCAGTTTGCTCACAGTGCTCCTTCTAGGGACCTGGCCAGCCTGAGTCTAGGCCACCTCTTTCTCTGTTAAAGGAAATGGTCAGTCAGTGCTCGAGAACCTGCCTGCGGAAATATTTCCCCTTGTTGCTACTCTTTACAGCCACTGAGTGGAACTGACATAGGGCAGCTGTGTGAACCACCTGTGAACCAGGCCTGGCTTCTTTCTTCTTCCCTTAGATAGTCTGTAGGACCTCCTATAAAATTAAACATGGGGACTGAGGGAGGGGTGTTGGTGCAACAGAGGTAAGAGCTGTGAAATTCTGGTTCAAGCTGGACATGCTGTCGCACACCTGTAATCCCAACACTCTGGGAGCTGAAGCAGGAGGCTCATATGTTTGAGCCTATCTTAGGTAACTTAGGGACTTGCTAGACCCTGTCTCAAAATAAGAATGCAAACAAGCAAATAAATGCATGAATAGGGGCTGGGGATGAAGTTTAGTGAAGGTCTTGGCCTCAATGCCCATTACCACCAAAAAACCTGGGGTCTTGTTTTTTGTTATTTAACTGTACCCCTGGGCTCTGCTTGCTGGTTCACCAATTTCCCTGAGCAAAGACCTGAAGCTATACCTGCAGACCTTTAAATCTGACCATAGCCTACCCATTAAGAATCTAACTTTTACTATGTTTTCCTTTAAAGAAATGCTAGTTAGTTCCTAGCTAATTTTGCAAAGAGAAAAGGTCTACTTGGCTCACAGCTGGTGACTCAAGGTCCAAGACTGGGTGGCCCCTTGCTGAAGTATGAGGTAATGGGACACCATGGCTAGATGGCAGGAAGGAGCCAAGGCACTCACCTGGAGCAGTAGCAGGGAGCCAGTGGCTGGGGCCAGGCTTACACCTTATGACCAACCTTCTCAGAACTCCTGAGGCCCCTTGCACTCTCCCTTCTGAGGAAGTCTGTCCCTGCCAAGAGCTGATCAGACCCTCATTTACCTTTTGGGGGAAACAACAAGGTATAAAAAGCAATAGAGACAAATTTCAAAATATAAAGGGGGATATGGAGACCTGCCTTTAGTGGACAGACAAAAAAACTCCACAGTTGGCACTTTTATTAGCCAGTGAGAAGCACAGGGGAAGGGGGTAGTACAAAGAACAGCAATGATAGGTAGATAAAGATTAAGTTAATGAGGAATCAGATTTTGTCTACACCCAAATGCCTCTATATTGACAACTGCCCTCAGCAGATGCTTTCTTGCCTCAGGAGTGCAGGCTGATCAGCATTCCACCCATAGCTAGGGGGCATTCCTCCTTCCGCACACTTCCCTGTTCCTGAGGCAAGATAACATGGAACTGGAGATTGTGAGATCTGGGTTACTAGCCTGGTCTCCAGCATGCCCCCAGTGACCTCACAACTTCCCAGGAGGACCCACCTCCCAAGAGTTCCACCACCTCCCAACAGCACCACATAGGGACTACAGCTTAACATGCATTGGGAACACCCCATACCCAACCATAGTACTTTTCAAATGTTGATAGACTCTAAGTCCATCACTCATTCTAAGTCCATTATTTGGAACTCTTGCTTCTATTTTTTCTTCACTCTATCAGTACAGAGTGATGGATGCTTATTTAATGTCATAGGTTATAATTCTTGACTATCATCATGTATTTGGATGGCCATGCTGGCTCCTGTTCACTTTGGCATGTGTCCTATTCTTTAGCTTCCTCCTTGCTTTATGGTATAAGATGCTCTAAGATGTTCTCTACTTCTAGAACTGGAATCAGCTATTTCTCCAAGGAGCTCTGGTTCCTTTAAAAGAAATAGCTTTTGGTTTCACTAATTTTTTTCTACTATTTTTTGTTTCTATTCATTTCTATCTTTATTAGTCTCTTTATTCTATTTATCTGGGGCTTAATTCGATTTTTTTCTAAGTTCTTAAGGTAGAAGATTAAAGGACTGATTTTAGATTCTTTGTAAGCATTTAAAAATACAATTTCCTTCTAAAGAGTGCTTTAATTTCATAAACTTATTCCTATTTTGCTTTTCATTTACTTTTAAATATTTCCTGGCTTCCCTTCTAATTTTTTCTTTGAAACACATTATTTAGAAGAACTATATTTTAAAACTGCTGAGTTATGGGGTACCTTCTGTATATCTTTGATTATTGGTTTCTAACTTGATTCTAAAATTCCTACAATGGTTACAGAACACCATGATGTATGATTTCAAACTTTTTTTTTAATATACTGAAACTTGCTTTGTGGCCCTGTGACTGTTTTACCGAGCGTATATTTGGTTTTTTGGGGCAGAATATTCTATGGAATTGTCAACTAGACCCACAAGATGATACTAAGTCTTCTGTTTTATGTATGAGACATGATAAAAAAATAGTGAATGTTTAAATTTTAATATATTTTTCTTACAGAAGAGACATATTACCCTGAATCCCCCTCACAGTACAGTACTCCTTCTCATTTCAAATACACTCATCCCATCATTCTTGACACTTTCTGAAGCAGCTCTGGAAGTCTTCATTCCTGAGTGTCTTTAATTGTGCAACATATCCTGAATTGATTACAAACATTTCCCATTTGTGGTCGTTTTGACTTTGGTGAAGATCCAGAAGTTGCATAGTGCCAGATCCAGTGAATAGGGTGGATAAGGACATGCTGTTTTTATTTGACAGACATGCCATAAATGTTTTGGATGGGTTATTTTGAAATGTACCTTAAAATCTTTTGTACTTTTCCTGGTAGCCAGTTTTGTGACTTGTGACTTTAGCTGTTTTGAAGCTCTTTTAAGCTCTTGTATCAAGGATCCATAATTGCCTATATTTTAGGCTTATTTGGTTTCACTACTGAGGCATGACCTTCCTGAAGCTCCCAGTGGTTTGCCTCACTTATTCATTGACGTCTTTCCACTCTAGGTGGAAAACCTTAGATGATTCCTAGCTCTTTATTAACTGTTCTTTGTAGTTTTCCAGTAATTGTTCTTTCCTTGGATGTTATTCTTGCCTGCTTCATGGGATGTCACTCTACAAATCATTGGCTTAGTCAGCCAGACACAACAGATTCTCTGCAAAAATCTAAAATTCCTTCTATGGCAAGCATGTGCTTTGTCTTTTTTGCCTTATGCATTCACTAGAAGGATCTCCAGGACAACTCTGAATGCAGGAGGCGATAGGCCTTCCTGTCTTGATCTCAGTATCTGAGGGATGCTTGCAATAATCCACCATTATGTGGATGTTGCTGTCAGTTTCTCCTGGCTTTCTTATTGGAAAGAAATGGCATTCTCTTTTATTCTTAGTGAACTGTCATGAGTGTTAAATTTTATCAAGTGTTTTTCTTGCATTGTATGATTGTTCTGATTTTCTAATGTAATTCAAATGCAATGAGTTTTACTGCTTTTTCAACCCTAGAATAAATTCTACCTGGTCATACAATCTTTTGAAATTTTGCTGAATTTGAATATTTTACAGCGAATTTTCATCTGTGCTGTGTATTGATTTATAATTTTCTTATAACATTCTGGCCTTGTTAAATCAATTGCCAATTGCCCTACTCTATTATTTGGAAAAAAAATTATAAAATTATTGCTGTTTCTTTCATAAATGGACAAACTTTCCAGAAAACCCTCTATGGGTTTGGCGTTGTTTTTGTAGGGAAGATTTCAATAACCAAGCCACTCTCCTGAGAAGCTAAAAAGTGTTGAGATTCATTTTCAATTTTGCTAAGCTGTATCTTCAAAGAATTTGTCCATTTAATTAAAACTTTCACATTTGCTGGCATAAAATTGATCACAATATCCTACTAATAATTTTTATTTTAATTATTGGTATGTGTAATTTGTGTTTTCTCATTTTTTCATTAGTCTTGATAGGGCTTTATTGATTTTGTTAAGTTTTTCAAAGCCCCTATTTTCAGTTTTGTTGGTTTATTTGTATGACATTTTTGCTGACAAGCTGATGGTAGCCAGGCAAGACCCATTTTGGATTTCTACTGCAGAACTGTCAGATACTATAGCCATGATGTTTTAAACCATTAATTTTGTAGTAACGTTACAGCAGCAATAGGTAGCCAGTAAAAGAAGTGCAAACTTTCTCATTAGACATACTTTTCTATGTTCTACAATTTGGTCATGCTGGGCTGGGTATTTAGCTCAGTGGTTCCACTGCCTGCCTCGCAAATGCAAGGACCCAAGTTCGAACCCCAGTAGCAAATAAATAAAATTTGGTCATGCCTTGAAGTCTACTTTAGCATTACCAAAGCTGCATCTTTCTCCAATTTTAAACATTAATAACCCAGGAAGATTGGAAGTGAATCTCTGGAGGTAGGTTATTCTTTCAACACTAAAGATGCCATTTCATTGTCTGGCTTTATTGTTGCTTCTCTGAAAAGAATACCCCACAGCCTGCCCTTTTGCTTTTAATGAATTCTGTGTCATCAGTTTTCATTAGTTTGTTTATGATGAATACAGGTATGCTTTTCCTTGCATTTACATTCTATGGATTTTCATCAGTTTTAGAAAATCTGGGTATTTCCTAGTATTTCTTTTCCTATTTTCCCTTGCCTCCTTGGATTCCAATGAATAGAAAGATGATAGATCAGTGCTGTATAACATGTTTCTAATATTCTCTCCCATTAAGTTCCACTGTGTTGCTTCAGTGAGAATATTTTATACTCAACTGCTTTCCAGTTGTAGTTTTAGTATGTTCTATCTCTGGTTCATACTTAGGAGCATCAACAACCTCCAGCTTTTTGTATTGAAGGAAGCCCCATGCACAACAAAATGGGAGGAAATCCAGGATGTTTCTCAAAGGTTCTGGAGTTCTAGCCTCCTACCCCAAGCAGCTTGAGTTCACAAGGTGTCTTAAAGGACAAACAGCAGGCAATTTAGCCCTGTCAGGTTTCTGTTTGTACTGCCCTAACCCCTGAAGGTGCCCAGATCCCACAGGCTGCTAGATTCTGCAGCATGGAGTGCTGTCCAGGCAAAGCCATGCTCTTGCTACACAGAACTAGCACATGCTCCCTGGAAGTACTGCTGCCAATGACTTTTTTGTAGTTCCACTCTCTTCTCGGTCTCAGCTTCTCTACTCCTTGCTCCTTTAAAGACTAATGCCTTTAGAGGATTATGGTAAGAATTCATTTTCTGTAGCTCTTGGCACAATTGTGAACCTCTAAGTGCTTCGACCTAGGAGCAGACACTTCAGGCATGGTCCACCATCTCCATCACTCCTCTGAGGCAGGAGGGGCACAGCCCCTCTCTCCTCCCATCCCCCTATGTAGGTTTTACAGCTGGCTGCATTCTGAGCTAGTGGGGGTGGGCACTGCCATGACCCACATCTGGATGCCTGGCTGACAACTGTCCCAGAAGCAACGCAATAGACCTGCAGCAGGGTGCAGTCTGTCTACTGGCAGGCAGCTGCTTGCTGCAGAAACAGCCAGGGAATAAGAGGGGCTGTTGGTTATGTTGGACACATTTTATGTACAATCCCATTTTGTCTTCATGGTCTTGGCGCTTGTTTCCTTGGTGGGTTGCAAAGTGCTATTTTCCATCTTCTTAGATGAAATTCTTCCATAAAGAATTTTCCATTATTAGCCATTTGATCATCTTTCAGGTTTATTTTCTTGGAGATGGCTGGTGTATCAATCTGTTATTCCAAAGACTGACAAATATGTAAGGCAGTGAAATGAAGCACTAATCCTCCACTTCTGTACAATGCTGAGGTTATTTCAGTGTAGGTAAAAAGATAAAATCATTTAATTTTTCATGCTGAAACTGTCTCATTTTTGGCCAGTGAGAGCCCTTCCAAGTTGGCTTCTCTACCTTTTGATAGAAGCCTGGGTCTTTGAAAACTTCCTTGATCTGGGCGAACTACATCACCTTATAGGTTTATTGCCCTACACCAAGTAGTCACGATTGTGCAAATAATTTCTTATTCCTTCCAGGTCAAAATGGAATCTAGACACCACAATTAGTACTAGTGATGCTTGTTACTGCTGAAACAGAATTTTCAGTTGCATAAAGATCAGAAATATTTACTATTTACAAAAAAAAAAGTAAATCATAAGCCTCAAGGTCAAATTTAAGATTGCTCACTTCTAAAAATGCTACGTAATTACTAATTTTATTCTAGAACATACTTTTAACGTGATGCAAAATTACTTTGTAAAATTAACCACAAAGCCCTATTCAGTAGTCAGATGTCCTTCTTTATGTAGTTCACTGTCTTCTTTCTCTCTAGAGAACCCTTTTTACGTCTTTGGTTTATCCATAAACAGTTGCTTCTGAAACAGAAATGGACGTACGTGCATCCACAACGGCAATCTTTCTCCCTCTGTTTCCCGCAGTTACCACATGAGTGACTTGTGATTTCTGTTTTCATTCAGCGCTCACTCCATGTGAGCTGCCAGCAATCTTCACTCCTTTGAGTCACAGAGTACATGAAACAAAAACTGTATTATTCCAACAATCCTCTTCTGAACATTTGGGCTGACTCTAATCTGCCAGGCACTCAATTTGTTCTGAATACATGGAAGTTAAAAACTGGCATCACCACTCTTGCTATTGACCCCTGGCTTCCTTTTTTTTGTTTTTTTGAGGCAGGATCTTACTATGTAGTTGAGACTTACCTAGAACTCACCAGCCCAGGCTGGTCTCGAACTCACAGCAATCCTCATGCCTCAGCCTCCCAAGTGCTAGGATTACAGGGATGCGCCACCACGCCGGGCTTGACCCCTGGCTTCTTAAGTTTCCATTTCTTCATTTGTAAAATAAGTTTAAATAATATTACTCATCAGAGTAAATAAAGTTGACATTGAAAAGATATTTCCATGTTAAAAAAAAACAACCCTGAAACAGCCAATAAAGTGAACAAAAATAAAGTATCACTATGCAGACTCACGATATAGGTCCTTTCTATTTGATTAAGAAAGTCTTATTCTGAGAGGCAGAGACAAACTAGAACGTGTCCATAGAAAGAACAAGATAGTTAAATTTCTAAAAACCACCTCGGATGACAGTTCAAAAATTCAATTAAATATTTATTGAACAAATGTAGAATAAACGATCTACGGGGTATTTTAATCTGAAAATACAGTAACTTCAAATATTCAGAGGGCTGTCACACAAAGAATGAAGACTTGTTCAGCACTTCTGCAAAGGGCAGAATTTAAAAGAAAGGAAAACAGAGGCAACCAACAGGCAGCAGCAGAGCTGTACAGAGTGCATCACTTTTCTCAACAGCTTCTTTCCTCCCGTGATGCATTCCACACTTAACTTGTTCCTTCCTCTGACAGGGGATATCAAACTTACTACCTCTTATCAACACCCTAAGCGGCACTTTCAGGACAGGCCCTCCTCTGCTGGCAATGGACATACTCGTACTACTGGAACAACTGTAATGGGAACAAACTGGGTTACTCCGGAAATGTTTATCTGTTCCTCAGCTACATTTCAGTGTTCTACCTCAGCAGTTCTCTGGAGGTGGGGAAGAGCCTATTCTCCTAAGGGCTGTTCACGCTCCCAGCATGTGGGTAACTGCCCTGGGGTCAGTTCTCCTCCAGCCCCGGAAGCAGCACTACAGCTACCCACTCGGGTGTGGATGCGAGTACAGCATGCACTGGGGTAGGAGACTTATTCCTAAGACACTCGGGAATATCAACTAACTGCATAATACTGACAGCGCCAGCCAAATTGTTACATGTTACAAAATGAGAACTGCCTCAACTATTCAGCATAATGCTTAAGGACAAAATATATATAATATACTTTATATTATATATGCATTTTATCACATATTCCGTAAGGAATGCTGAGGTGCTTAATCCATCCAGTAAATTGAAAATAAAAATTTTTACATTTCTCTGTCAGTGGACAGGATTCTGAAGGTGGATCTTGAATTCAAACATAAGTCAGTTCTCAAGGAAAGCCACGTAATCGGTCAGCCTGGCTAACTGCTGCTCATTGGGGATCGGCGGCACTGGGGCAGGCTCTGCAGGTTAAGCAGACTTGAAGTTAGACACCACCCAACAAGGCTTTGCGCTGCCACCCACCTCCTCAAGGCTTCTAATTTCTTAGAACCGCCTCACTTCGGACAGATTTCATGTCTTCTAGGCATTCTTGAGACACACAAATACAGTCTCCACTTTCGGGAGCATGGTTTTCTCTAACTGCACATCCAGCACATCTGACACCATCAGTGCAGTACACCATATTGAGTTCAAAACACATTTAATGGGAAAAGGCTTCTTGGGAGATAATGGTTCTTCTTGGAAAGGTTCCTACCCATGCAACATTTACTCCAAGAAGTAACTCCCGCGTGCCTCCATGTGTTAGTTCCCGCTTAGAGAACACTACACTACCAGTGGGCAAAACCACACGAGACTGCATCCTCGGGAGTCACATTTTAGTGTTTGGTTGCCGTGTCAGCCTCAGGATGCATGCTGTCACACAGGGGCACAGGTTCTGGCAGGGCCCTGCACGACAGCACACAGGTGACCTGTTGGTCAGCCCATGGCTCTAGCCTTGTAATCGTATTACTACAAACTTATGATATACATAGTAAATACATCATCACATTTTAAAAGTGAAAATATATACCTGATAAGGGAATAATTCTGTTAAAGGAAATGTCCAGGGCACCTGCAACTAAAACAAAAGAGCACAAATTACTTAAGTCTTTATCAAGACTGTTCACAGAATGTAATGTAGTTTCCTACCACGCAGTCACAGCCCCCCAGCCCTCTGTCTCCTGTATGATGAGTGGTCCCGCGTGGCATCTACAATGGCAGGGCCATGTCCTGCTGTTCTCTGCATCTGCACAAGGCTGAGCATGGCGGCATCACTCAGAGGAGGATTGTCACAGCGGAGGCTACGGGTGTGGACACTGCGGGTAGCAGAGGAACTCATGGCAAGCGATGCACAGCTAAGCAACATGTTTGTAATCCCGGTACCCAGGAGGCCAAGACAGGAGGGTCCTGACTTCTAAGGAGCCCTGACCTACAGAGTGAGACACCTCAAACCACCACAACAAAACAAAGCCCCCCAGAAAACCAAACAGAGAGGCTAGGAATTTGAACTGATACAACAGGAACAAGTCACAGGGCTTACGGCCTTGGAGGAAGGCAAGGGCAGTTAAACCCTGTGAAAGTGAGTCACAGCAGAGTGTCTGGAGGACTCCAAACAAGGAAGAAAAGAGCTGAAGATTTCATCTTTAAAGGCCAGTGGTTTAGATCTTAAGAATAAGAAATGGCTCCATAAATAAAATGATGGTATATTAACAGAGAGCAAAACTTTAGTACTAATAAGGATTGTGAAACACCACCATACCGCGGTCTTTTATAACAGAAATACATCTTTAGAGACTAAGGTGAAACTACGTGACTTCTGAGAGCATGTCGGCCCTATGCATCCACCGTCTATATATTTAAAATGTGGGTAACTTCCACTTGGTATAGTAACAAAGTATTCAAATGCAAGGCCTGAAAACCTGAAGCAGCAGACACTGCAGCAATGGATAAAGTGCGCCCCCTACCTGGCTTGCGAGGTAGAACCATTCTTGTGGTGGAGTCCGCTTGCCATCCTTGTTCTAAGATACCTAGAAATGTGGATTTCACAGAATGGTGAACTACAAACACAAAAGGTCCACAATCTGTCCACAATATTCCTCACACGGGAGACACAAAAGGCTCAGTTCAACCTGTCAGGGATATTTTTACTAGAAAGGTACAAGGACAGCATGTGACCACATGGAAATTTATTTCTGAAATATTTCTGAACATGTCAAAACGTCACTGTACTCTACCAGGTTGCTATGATCACTAACGGGGTAAATTTTCACTAAGTATCAAATAAATCAGTTTTAGTAAACCAGACATAAGGAAAATGCATACAATGCCCTTTACAATCATATGAGTACTGACAAAGATGATGAGCATTTTTAGAATGACCCCTTTATACGATAACCATAACTACAAAGTGGGACACAGACCTTTCATTTAACTGTTGTGGAAAAACAAAGTTTGGGAAATGTGGTAATGTTTGCTATGTCACTCGGCTAGCATGGAGGACTGATTTTGTGAGCAGGATTCATACATACTCTGCTGATATGGGCTCCAGAGTGTATATAAGAAACAACGTGGGGATCAATTTTAAGAGAAAAGCTAAAACAAACACAGGAGTAAGGGATAGCATGACTTCACATCAGTGTTTCGGGGCTGGGGCTGTGGCTCAGTGGTAGAGAAAATTCTTAGATGCACCTGGCCCTGGGTTCATCCCTAACTTTCCCCCAAAAGGAAGCTTCAACCACCTATTCTCCTATGTGTCTAAAATTGTGTGAGGGCCTAGAGAGTTATGGACAAGATCTGGTGCAGGACAGCACTCATATTGTAGTTACAGAGTTAAAATGTCAATCATCCTAACACAATGCAAACACATAAGCAATATTCTACAGTGGGCAAGAGGGGTACAGACTCCTAGGGTGTGAGCAAGGAGTGGGGAGAAAAGAATGGGCTCAACAGGGCAGTGGGGATGAGACTTTCCTTACTGAACAAGGTGAAATAAGGCCTGTGAATGTCAGTGACAAGGTCGAGGAAGGCGTATATTGCTAATCAGCTGAGCAGACGTCACGCATCTGCCTGCTGTGGAGAGACTTGCATGTTTGATCAGGAGGTGCCTGTTGTCCAAAACCCCAGGGGATAGCACGAAATGCATGCTGGAGTTACCTTCCCAAAGGGCAAACACAACCTGAATCCCTAAAACATCCAGCTGGGAGAGCTCTAGAGGAGGCACTGTGAGCCTGCAATTTGCACCTATCTTTTGATCCCCTGGGAGTTAAAAGAAGCTAACAGTACCTTTCACAGCCTCTTCTACAGGAAGTCCAACAAAGGCAGCGAAGTCATCGGCGATGATGGAGGTGTACGCTTGAGAGACCAGGGCAAAGGCGCGTCGCCTTGTGGCATCTTTTGTGGAAGTGGAGGGTGGTGTGGGGAGAGACGGGGACACAACACAACAGGCATGTTAAGAATAGTTACTTTCACTCTTTTATAAGACTGGATCAGCTCACACATGTATGTGTGTCTGTCCTTTGGACACACATGTATGTGCCCAACATGTAAGAGGCTCAAATATTGGTAACAAAAAAGAAATACACTTCTTACGTTTCCTCTGAGATCAGACAGCAATCAAAGTTACAAAGATAGAAAGCAGTTAATATACATAAGACTCCAACCCTAAGAAGATGTAACTTAAATACGGTGCTAGTTAATCTTGACTGTCAACTTGGTTGGCTTGAGATGCCTGGGAAGTCAGCACAGCAACCTCTGGGTGTGGCTGGGTGGCCAAAGGGGTGTGACCTTGGGGACTCCCTTATACCTGGCCCCTGGTCCTGACTCTATGGCTCTTCCACACTCTATTTCCTGGTGGCCATGAGCTCAGCCCCACAAAGCCCTTCTACTATATTTCTGCCACTAAGCCAGCTACCCATGGACTAAAAACATCTGAGACCATGAGTCAAAATAAACATTTCCTCCTTTAAAGTGTACACGTCAGGTTTTCTGTACCAGAAACTGAAAGCTGAGCAATACAAACATATGTATGCATTTGGGATATAGTTCTTTTAGTTTTGTCTTTCACTTACAAACACTGGGAAGAATGGATTAGTAAACCTATTTCTTCTCAGGAAGGTCTCTACTAGGGGGTCACAGCAGAGAGCTGCAAGACACAAAACTAGAGCATGCTCTCTAACTTCCCAAGCATGCATCAAACTCTTACTTTCACTTAGGCTCAAAATCCTAAGTTCCAACACTGAATGGCCAATTCCAATAAGAGGCTGCCAGCCACCAGGCACAAAAACTTCCCTCCAAAGAGCATTTGGAGCTTACACAGCTACATGAAGTGACTCCTGGTATGAGAAAGCTCCCTCGGGCCCTGCCAGCCTGTCTTCCAGTTGGGTGCACTTTTGTAACACGAGGGCTTCTTCACTAAGGTGCCAACACGCTGTGGAAATACCCGGGAGTTTACTTTCCATACCAGATGGGCAAGAGCACACAAAGTTTCACCCTTTTACACTAGGGGTTTACCCTATTCAGTGGCCTGACAGCCCCCCTCTCGGTCTGTTTATGAACTTCCTACAGCACTGCAATCCATAACAAGCTGTGCCTGCTCTAAATCAATGGCATTATGTTTACAATCCAAATATGCCAGGCATACATCCCCAGTGAGGTGTGTGCCGCCATGACCCCCGTCTTCAGCTTACGGATACTTGCACTCCCTTCACTTCCTGCTGAGCCTGACAGCCTCCAGGTCTGTGAGCCATGATTATCTGCTCTTCCCTCCATGTCCAGCAGACAACCTAGCTAAACGGACTCTAAAATATCCCACAGACATATGGAAGGCTACAGACAGTTCACAGAGAGGAGCTGAAGTAACAGAAGAGGAGCATAAAAGTGCATATCGTAAGCTACTGTAGGCTGGCAAGCCTCTGATATTAAACACATTTGCTTTAGTTCAAATATCCTGGTCCAATTTCTAGAGTGGAGAATAGAATAGAAAGCGAAGGGTGGCAAGAGCCAGCAGGGCCAAAGAGAAGCAGAAAGCATTATGACCAGAAAACGGGAAACAGGAGCAGGCTGGCAAAGGAAGCAAGCATGAAGTCAGGCATTCCCAGTGCCAGCAAAGGCCACTAGCATTCAGGCTGCTCTGAACCACTGGGTATGAGTGACTGATCTTCACTTCGGGACCCTTGGGCTGTGTGGTTGGTGACCTCAGGGAGGAATGCATTCCAATACCACGTCAGAAGGGAGGCTCAACAGACCCGGCACCTAACATCTGTGCCAGTTTAACATGGAACAATTCTCACCAAAAACAGAGTTCCAGACAGAATGCTAACTCTGCTGCCCAACAAATCCTTCTGTGCCTTATCACTCATCCGGAACCGCTCACTGGCAGTGCTGGGGACAGAAGGAAGAGCTGGCTGGTGTCTCACCATGCTCAACCCTCTCTGCCCACTATGCCGTGCTGTATGGGGGAGGGGGGTGCCAATGGCCATAGCACTGTGGCTCCCTTGCCTGGTGGGTGGGCTCCACCAAGGTCAGTGGCCAGAAGCAAAGGTCAGGATACTTGTTCTTTCTGTCATCCCTGCCTCACTCCTGCTGGCCTAGACACCCAGCTCCCGTGGGCAGCTGGGCACCACTGTGCCAGTCCAACTCAGCCCTTGTCTGGGGTGTAGGCCGGGGGTGAGAACGGCCACAGCCTCAGCCATGCTGGTGTCCTGGGAAACAGTTCTCTCACCAGCCTCTCTCCATTTTTGCCATTTCAGTTTTCTAAGAGAACCATCAGGTGGCATAGGACAGTCATGCATGGTCCTACAGTGGATCACACTGGCAGGAATTTGTAAGGAAGAGGTCTGGCCCAGTGTGATTCTGGACCACACAGAAATACTACCTCGGAGTGCATCCATGATTGGCTGCACCGTCTCAGACCACTGGTGGGCATTGATGGTCGCATAGATTCCAGGGAAATCTCTCTGCCAGATTCTCTGTCCGACTGACCAAATTCCTCCAAGTTCAGAATTCGCCTGCAATACATATTACTGCCTTTGAAGGTAGCCATTCTGCAATTTACCAATGACTCTATGTCAAAACAAAACCACACGTGATAGAATAAAATGTATTAGCTGTGTCATTAAGGACATAATTCAACATTTCTGTTGAGAGAGACAATACATCATCTACTATCAACAAAGTTTTTACATGTGGCAAGTAGTAATGTAAAATATCTGTACCTCTGACACATATAACAGTAACAAATTATTTTTATAACAGTAACAAATTAAAGCACAAGAAAGTAGCCTAAAAATATTTCAGAATTATGCTGGGGACTGATTATCTTAAGCACTGTTGTTTCTAAAGATGCTGCATTTATTTTTGTCATTTATATCTAATACGTACATCCAGGACAAAAAAGCAAACTGGTTAACACCAGCAGTCAACTGAGATGCCATGTACTATGGCCTGAGTAGACAGTTCGTTCTGTTTTTGTTGTTGTTTCTCTGGCGATACTGGGGAGTGCACCCACAGGCGCTCTACCACTGAGCTATTCCCAGCCCTGTGATTTTTTATTTTGAAAGAGGTTCTAAGTTGTCCAGGCTGGCCTCCAAATTGTGATCCTTTTGCCTCAGCGTCCCAAGTGGCTGGGATCATAGCTGTGCGCCACTGTGCTTGGTCAGCTCTTCCTTCGTCAAGTAAGCTAAGGAATAGTCTAACCTTACTAAGGAAGAGATTGTCACTTCAAATTACACATGCACTTTACTCCACTGTGCAAGGAACTTTTCATGGGTTATTGCATCTAATCTTCCATCCAAAATAGAAATCTAAAATTCTAATTAGCAAAACTATCTTAATGCTGTGAATATTCACTTCAAGAACATTTCTAGAAACATTAGCAGTTTCAGAATAAGTACCATTACAGAAGGCCACACGGTTGGTGAGAATCACCACAACTCTGCCACTGCCACCCCTCCTACACCTAACCTGGGGTCTGACGAAGCCTGTGCTGCTAAGACATGTCTCAGGCAATCTGATCAGTAAGAGGGGGACATACGCTTCTCTACTATTTCACGGAGATTTAAACTTCTGGTTAGAAAAATCAAAAGATGTAAATGCTGGTTATGACCATTTCTATCACAAAGAAAATAGGAATGTATGAGAGGCTGCCCTGTTAGTGAGTGTTACAACTTTATTAAACCCCAAAAAAATGTACTGAAAGATGACTTACAGATTTTATAGCAGGTGGTATCCTTTTCCAAAGATATCTTGCATTATTCCTAATTTATATAAAGAATAGTCAATTAGAAAAAAATCATGCCAATGAATAGTTAAAATTACTGCGTCCCCATGCAAACATGTAGAAGAATAGTATGAAATACACTTTATGATATAGAGGAAAACTTCATTTTGTCTGAGTTTATTCTGGGAAAATTCAAGTGGTTTTCCAGTTAAAAAGACACAGAATATATGTGTCAAAGTCATTCTGCCATTTTTACTGAATTCTTAAAATTAATGATTCAGATCCCAAATTAAAGCAATAGTATACTAAACACGCAGATTATACAAAACTGCCCACACAATTCATTCAGACACATAAACAAGGGTATGTGCTTAAGAAAGTGCTAGCACGCTCTGACGATGAAGTCTGATAAAAAATATACAGTGAATGATTACATTAAAAACATTACAGTAAAAGACCCATTGCCATTCCTCCCGTCAAACTCCTCCCCCTCACTTCACACACTCATCCTATCATTTTTGCCACTTTTTGAAGCAGCTCTGGAAGTTTGCTTCTGTGAGCGCCAGAAGCTGTGCTGTCACAGCTGCCTCGGTGCCTTGAACCAATTCAAAATGTTTCTCTTTCATGGTCATTTTGATGTTGGGGAAGATCCAGAAGTCGCATGGTGCCAGATCCTAAATAAGGATCTGCATGAGGCTATGCACCAATGCTTTTACAAGTTGCTTTTTCATTGGATGGCAATAGGCAGCAGCCCTCACCATATTTTTAACAAAGCTTTGTAAAGACATTCATGAAAAAGGCTTTTCAGAACTACTTCAGAAAGGGATAAGAGGGCTGAGGATTTAGCTCAGTGGTTCCACTGCCTGCCTTGAAGTGCAAGGACCCAAGTTCGATCCCCCATACCAAAATAAAACAAAACAACAACAACAACAACAACAACAACAAGAAAGGATAAGAATGAAGGGGATGTTTTAGTCTTTTGTTGTAATTGTAAACATTCACTGTATAGTTTGAATACCCCTTTGAAGGACCTTTCTTTCTTGTAAATACAGAGCCCCTAAAACCCCCAACAACAAGAGTTTCTAAGAGACTGGAACAAACATATGATAATGAGATTACAAAAAAAAAGAAATAATCTTTGATACACGTGTAATATAAATCTCAGTGTAGATATTAAAAAGACATAAAAAAGAATTTATAAGAATTTAAAACAAAATTTTGTCAGGAATCATTTATAGGTCCTAGACCTACAGGAGATTCTTTTAACAGTTGTGTTTCCTGAATTTTCCTTAGCCAAAATGAATAGAAATTAAAAAAAAAAATTCTAAGAAATCTCACACATGTTAGTAATGCATTCCTCTTGGCTTTCTGGGTCTTCCCTTTCAGCTTCTTTTCATTTATTGATCATAAGTAAACTGAGGTGACAAAAAAGATTCAAAAATACTGATACTGTAGTCTCTCAGTCAAACTGAAATTCTTAAAAGAAGTGCTATGTAAAAGAAATAGATTTTTAAAGTAACTATAATAATTCATTACGATTTAACAGGAAATAGATATAACAGACACCACACAAACACAAACACACAAACAGTTCATCGAGCCTATACTTTTGTTGCTCTGCTTCAAATTACAATGATTTCTGCATAACTCGGAGAAGCTGCTGCCTGGAGCTGCAGGTAAAAGGCACTCACATGTCATTGTGGAGCAAATACAACGCTAGGAGCTGACCGTACACTGGGGGCGTGGCAATTCCTCCAGGAGCCTAGGAGGCCCAAAATGAGAGAAAAACCCATTTGCTTTTTTCTTTCATAGAAACAATATTTCATTAACGATAATTTAACAAGTAAGCCCATCTTATATACTAGTTTAGACGTAGTCAACAGGTTGGAGAAACACCAAACAGTAAAACCCAGAATACTAAATTTAGATCTGTCAGCAGCTGTTATTTATGTCCCTTCTACTTGCAATTTCATTATATATACAAGAGTATTTACATGAAGTCCCTTTCCTCGTTCTCCCATTTGTACTTACATAATCTAACTATTTTAGGAAACAAACTCTCAACAGA
This sequence comes from Fukomys damarensis, assembly GCF_012274545.1. Taxonomy (NCBI): domain Eukaryota; kingdom Metazoa; phylum Chordata; class Mammalia; order Rodentia; family Bathyergidae; genus Fukomys; species Fukomys damarensis. Next base: position 133,240,886 of record NW_022900928.1, on the reverse strand, counting down.
TTCCTAAAACGTTATGACTCTGCCTATTATATCAAGCATTCTAAGTATCTATATAAATAACGGGAAAATCCCACAGCTGAATGACAAAAACATCTCTCCTAGTGCAATTTTAATTCATTTAGAAAAGAAATGAAGTGTCTATTAGCGAGTTGCTGTTTCTAGCCATTGTCTCCTGTAACTATACTAACGTTATAAATGCTTAGGCGTTTAAGAAGCTTGAACAGCTTTCTAGGTGTCTTATTACGGATAAAATGTCAAACACGCTTGATTACAACATTACAAGACTCACAAGGGCTTTCTGAGCTAGAAAGGATTCTTCCTTGTTCTCTATGTGGGCAGGGGTGTCTGGCTGCACACGAGCCTTTACTAAAATCCACAGCCTGCCTTCTTTGGCCCAGACAGAGGCCGGGAAAATGTCTGATAAACCTAGAAGTACACTGGCAGCTGTTAAAGATGTACGGGAACTTCGGGCTCACAAAACCAACAGAAACCTGTAGACTAGCTCGGGCAGACCGGCCGGGACCCCTCCGGGTCTGTGCAGCCTCGGGGGCCGGGGTTCCCCTGCCAGCTCGGCTCCCCACCCGAGGCCCCCCACCCCGGCTCCCGTTACCCTAGAAACCGGTGCCGCCCTGTGCCTGGGGGCGCGGCAAAGTTTCTCCCTGCGCCACGCAAAAAGCTACCTCGAGCTCCTGGTTCTCGCATTGATCCAGCAACTTTCTGAAACTGAAGACACTTTCCGCCATCACCGCCACTGGCATCTTCCCGGCCGGTCTCGCCGCCGCACCTTCCAGACAGCCAGACTCCAGACTGTCCCTGGGGCGTCGCGCCCGCGATGACGTATAGCATCCTCGCCAGTAAACGCCGTCGCGCAGGCGCACAATCAGTTCCGGCGCGTCCTGCGACGTCACCGTGGCCCGGAAAGGTGTGTTGGCGCTCTGACTGAGCTCTTGGTGTTCTGGAGGACTCGCGGGCTTCCGGCGTGAATCTCAAAGGGAGGGCTTGTGTTTGCGCTCGGTTTGGGAGCTGGTACGAGGGTGAGGGTGCCCATGACCCTGGATAACGTGAGAATAATACGTTTTCAATACTAAAAGTTGCAGCAGAGGCACAGTGAGATGTTTCTTTGAATCTTGATGTGTTTTTTTAATACAAAGAGCACCACTCCTGGCCCTGCCGAGAGGCTGAGGCAGGAGGAACACACGTTTCATTCCAGTGTGGTCTATTTAGTGACTTAGTAAGACCCAGTCTCAAATTAAACATAAAACGGGGGCTGGGAATGTAGCCCAGTGGGAAGGCCCTGAGCTCAGTAACTAGGAGCAAAAGAAAAGCCCTTTTTCCTTCTGTTTTTCCTCCTAACTTTCCATAATGTTAAAAAAAAAAAAACATTATTCTAAATAAAGAAAAATTAAAAACTTAAATTATGTGGATGAATTTTACTATCCATCTTTATATTGTGTAAGGCCAGTTTTAAATACGTCAATGAGGCACTGAGTTCATCAGAGGCACAGAAACTCCGAAATTCCTATTTCATACCTGGCACAGACATGTGCGTTTTTTTATTAGAGCTGTGGAGATGCTGCACAAAATGAGCTCGGCTGTTTTTATGGCACTTCTTGTATGCACATATTCTACCAACACTGCGCCTTAGACTCGACTAATAAAGACAAAGTAAAAAAGCAATTGTGGGTCAGAAAGGTTGTGACAAGTTTCCTGGGTGTTTCCTGAGACTCTGCTGCTTTCTTCCTGCATTTAAAGCAAGTTCAGGTTCTAGGGTCGAGGGGCGGCTGTGCCAAGCTGACCTTCTGCTTACTCTAGATCTTGTTGGTCCCCCCTTTGTGGGCCCACAGGGAGCTCTGTGCTCACAGCAAGTTGTGAGCTCTAGAAATGGCAGTGGACATGTGTGTGGCCCATATTTCCGCAACTTGAGCTCCTGCTCCCTTGTTCTGAGGGACCTCCCTTAAAAAACACAAGTTCTAGATAAAATTATTAAGTATTTCAAGATGGCAGTAGCTGTCACTGGTTATTCCTGCATAATCAACAACATCTCTACTCGGAAATGATTATGTTCACGAATGCTCTGAGCAGAATGTAAATAAAAACACTACAAAAACTCCTCATGAAATGGCCTACATGGTAGAGTTTGGATCTTATATGTCCCCCAGAGGCCTTTGTGTAAAAAGCTTGTCCCCAGCTTTGTGATATGGTGGGGGGAGTAGCAGAAACTTGGTCACAGGAGCTGTCCTTGAAGGAAATCTGGGAGCCCCGCCCCTTCCTTACCCTTCTCTCATTTCTGGCAACAGGCTGGCAGCCCCCCTCCTGCCCATGTGCCCCATGATATACCACTTGACACACCACGTTCCCATGGATACCAAAAGCAATTGAGCCTACTGACCACAGACCGAAACCTCCAAAACTATAAGCCCAAGTAAGCCCTTTCTCTTTAGAAGTTAGTTCTTTCTGGTATTTTTTATAGTGACTGAGTCATGTGGAACATTAAATTGGAAAGGGACACCACTAGAGATGGTTTGGATGAATAAAGGAGTAAAATTTTCATCAAGAGGGAGAAACACTGATGGGAACATATTTGTAAGATTATTTGACATAAGTTTGAAGAGCGGGATTTTACAGTTTGAATACATAATCCTCAACCTGTTTTAGGCAGTGGACTATTATCCAATGGAAACCCTGCCCAGTAATTTGATCTTTTAAAGGAAAACATGTATTTCAAAGCTTTTCAGGTGTTTTAGGACACTAAGAGTTGGAGACCTAAGTGTGCAGCTCTTTTCTGAAAAGAAAATCTTAGTGATGCTTTGGGGACAATCACAGATTAGAAACAGAGTTCGGGGTGTTAGAGGATCAGGTTGTACTCTGTATTGGAAAGTTAACAGCAAAATTCATATGCTAATAGTGTTTCGAGGTGGAGCTTTTGGAAGGTCATGAGGTCATGAGGATGGGGCCCCTGATGATATTAGTGGCTTCTGAAGGACAGCAACATGGGCTGCCATATTTTCTCTGTGTCATCATGATCGTGTGATGTCCTCTGCCATATAGTGATGCAAGCAGACTGCCCTCACCAGATGCTGAGCAGTGGCTGGGACGGTGCTCTTGGACATCCCAGGTGGTAGAATTGGCAGCCACATGAACTGCGGGGTGAGTGATACCCTACCAAAAGAGATCACAAGAAAAGAAGACTACAGGCAAATATTACTTATGAATACAGATGCAGAAATCCTCAAAAAAATACCAGCAGTATGGATTCATCGGGGCTGTAAATCACAGTCAAGTGAGATTTATCCTATGAGTGCAGTCTAGGTTGAACATCCAAAAACAATTAACACAGCCTGGCATGGTGGTGCACACTTGTAATCCAGCACTCTTTATGCTGGGGCATGGGGCTCATGACTCTGAGCCTAGCTTGGGTACGTGGTGACTTCGCAAGCTCCTAATCTCAAAAATAAAATTAAGTAGTCTGGAGAGGTAGTTCGGTGCAAAGGCCCTGGGTTCTATCCTCAGTGTAACCCCCCTTAAAAAAAGCAAAACAAACCCCCCCAAACAAACAAACCCCAACTAATATAATATAGCATATCAACAGAATAAAACCAAGTCATATATTCATCCCAGAAGTCTCAGACTATGTATATTTATATCCAGTCTCATTTCCCAGTAAACAAAATACTCAATGATCTAGAATAGAAGGGCACTTCCTCAAACTAACAAAGGGTGCGTGTATAAAATCTTCCACTAGCATCACTGCCTGACCACTTTCCCTTATGTTCAGGAATGAAGAGAGAATGTCCACTTTTGCGATTTTTATTTTACATTGTACTAAAGGTTCTGGGTAGGGCAATTAGGCAAAATAAATACCTAAATAAACAAACGCCATCCAGTTTGAAGAGAAGTAAGTCTTTATCGGTTTGAAGACAATGTGATCTTTTATTATCTAAGTCCCTAAGAAATCCACTAAAATGAGTAGAATTAATGAGTTCAGCAAGGTTGCAGAATACAAAGTCAACATGTAAATATCAATTTTATTTCTATGCAACAGCCACAAACCAAAAATGAAATTTAAAAAACAATTTTACTTATATCATCAAAAGGAATAAAACACTTTGAGATAAATACAACAACTAGTGCAAAATTTACACTGAAAACTACACAACATTGTTGGAAGCAGTTGAAGACCTAATCAGATGAAAGATGCCCCTTGCCCATGGATTAGAAGACTGCACGTCACCTGTAACACTGCCCAGATTGTCCTGCAGATTCAGCAAAATCCACATCAAATCCATAGCTGGCTTCTTTGCAGAGACTGGCAAGCTATCCTAATTTTTTCATAAATTCGGGGAACACAGAACATCCAAATGATTTCTTGAAAACAAAGAAAAGTAAGGGCTCATGTCTTCTGATATCAAAACTTACTGAAAGTTAGAGTAATTGATATTTCTATATACAGATAAATATATAAGGATATACAGATAGATCACTGGAGTAGAATGCAGAGAACAGAAATCTGCCCTTGCATTTACAGTTAATCGATATTCTGCCTTTCAGTGAGGGATATAATGGTCTTTTCCACAGTTGGTGATGGGATAACAGCATAGCCACATGCAAGAGAATGAATTCAGACCTCCATCTATTTCTCTCTCTCTCTCTCTCTCTCTCTCTCTCTCTCTCTCTCTCTCACACACACACACACACACACACACACACACACACACGCACACACAGCTCAGGATAGGGTCTAAGACCTAAGTGGCAAAAACAAAAGCTATAGTAATTTTAGAATAAGACATAGGGTAAATTTTATGATCATGGATTGGGCACTGTTGTCTTAGATATAACACAAAAGCATAAGGGACAAAAGAAGAGATGCCCTGTGCATGATCAAACCTAAAATCTTTTGCTCTTCAGAAGATGCCTTCAAGGGAGTGACCAGACAATCACAGAAACTTTTTTTTGCGAGCCACACACCGGGTGAGAGACTCCTTTTTAGACATACTAACAACGTTTTCCCCTTCCTTTTTATGAATGCTTGTGTTCCCAGGTGAGTAAACAGTTTGCACTGTTTTAGAAAAGCCTTGGAGCTAAGGGCAGATAAATCCTGGGGAAGGTTGGAAAAATAAAGCAGAGCCCTGACCAGACCGAGGGCAGTGGCTGAGGGAAGGGCCTACACTTCCTACCTGTAAAGGGACCCAGGGATAGAGGTTCTTTTAGGGCAGGTGTTCCAGGATATGGACATGGATTAAAGCCCCTTCTCACACTCCTTATTCAGTCCTTCAGGCTGTTAGGAGACAACGTGAGTGGGAAAACAGAACAATTCTTCAGGGCTTTCATTGCCAGTTTTATCTCAAATCTGGAGGCCCCACAGAACTTGCCGTATTGTAAGCATTTTTACTCCTTGTAGGAAGTTGTTGCTTTAGACTCAGCCTCAGAACAGAGGGCTCTTGTGTGGAGACAGCTCTCTTGGAATCAGAGAAGGCAAATTAATGGTGTGGATCTTGCCATCACCCCTGATGCTGACCACAGCAGGCATCACTAATCAATCTCACTTCCTTTCCCCTGGTGCACAGGCATGGCCTTCACAAAGAACTGTAGCCTTCCTGCCCAAGGATTGGGGTGGCATGGCGGGGGGGGGGAGTCTGTAGGTATCCCTGTGCTAACAGGAAAGCTGCTGCCAAGACACCGCAGATTTCTCAGAAGTGCCAGGTCCCTGGTGCTTGGTCAGGGTCCCAGTCTTTCTGAAGCATTTCTAGAGGCGCAGTCAAGATTGTCGGTGCCCCAAGACAGTTCCCTCTCTGTCCTGCTTTCTCTCCTGCCTCTGCATGCTTTGCTTGGCTCTCCAAGCTCCAGGTCATCGTGCCTGAGTCCACCTGGGACATGGTGACCCTCAGACCTGACCCTTGCCCAACTCCAGCTGCACACACCGGGCAGTGAGCTGTGGGTTACATCTGATTTCTTGGCCCTGAGTAGCTCAGTGTGACCTTACATTGGCGTCACCTCCGGTGGCTGTGAACCTCCTGCTGGGTGACTTTCCTCCCAATGCCCACCCTGCTGCCTTGCAAATAGTGACTGATAAACCTGATCAAAGGGATAATTTATACTTTCTGAGAAGTGAACTGGGGTTTGGAGGTGCTCAGTAGAAAATCAATATTCAGTAAGAAAAGAAATGTAAGAATTTTGGGAACCAAGATTTATTGTGTATTTGGGGAACCAAAGCTGACACTGTTGTGTGTTTCCCATTCAGTTCATAGCAGAGCTTCTGAGAGTCCGGGCTTGGAATCCTGTACTGACCCCTGACCTTGGGCAAGCTCCTGGGTCCCTCTCTGTCCCACTTCTGCACCTGTAGAGCTCGGGTAAAGACTGCCCTGCCCAGTAAGGCATGGGGTCCAGGTGGGACGGCCCATCGCCTTTTGGACACTGGGTTTTAAGAAATGTCTTTTTAACCTCAGATAATGGGAAGCAAACCTGACACTTAACTTTCCAAGAGGGAACACGGTCCTGGGAAGGCATTTCCAGTTTTCTGTCCTGCAAAGCAGAGGGGAACAGCCAAGCCAGACAAGAGGCAACTGGATACCTTGGTGCAATCCCAGGCCATCACACCAGGGGGCGCTGCATCACCACGTGGGAGCTCTACCCTCCCTGAAGGCTGCAGGACTGGACGGGCCTTGGTGGAGCATAATTTGTCATTCTCTTCTGATTTTTTTGCTCAGAGCAGTTAATTCCCCCTCCTAAAAATTACTTTTCAAGTGGAAACCCAGGACATTGTGTTTTCGAGGTGTCCTTTCCTATATGTACTTCTGTGGGTTTTCCCCGCGGGCTTCTCTGGGCGGGTCCAAGTCCAGGTCTGCTGTGTGGGAGGCTCGGTTAGCCTGGGGTGTTCTTGTGCACACTGGACTGGGTTTCTGGGAAGAAGAAGGGGAAGGGGTCAGGGAGTCGCTCTGGGGGTGACCCGGTCTCTGGCAGGGAAGGGGGTTCTCCACGGAGCAACGCCAAGTCCCCCACCCGGAAACCAGGGTTCGTGTGTAGCTTCCTGGGGGCGGAGGTTCTGACCCATCTTAATTTTACACCCTTCGAGAGCTCTCAAAGTTTGTGAGCCCCTGAGTGCTGAGTCCCTTGCCCAGGGAAGCTGACCGGTCCTAGGAAAGGCCCGGATGGTCCAGCTGGAGCCTGTGGATGTCAGCCCTCCAGGTCCTGAAGGTGTTTGTCTAATAGTGTAGAGAGAGACTTTCGATCTGGATTCAGCTGTATTTGTTCAAGCATTTATTAAACTTCCTCAGAGCCATCCTCTCCGGCGATCATCGCCTGAAGATCCGCGGCTCAGAGAGGTTAGACAGCAATCACAGAGCCACACAGACAGCGTGTGTCGCACCTTTCCACTCACAGCGCTCCAACCCCCAGGCTCACGCTAGCAGCAGCGTAGCACAGAGGCGGGGCTGGGGCCTCCAGCACCAGCGAGCGAGCGGTGGCTCCGGATTTGTCCTCCCACAGAAGAGCAGCCTGGGAATGCTTTACGGCCAGGTCCCAGCCGCCGCTCAGCCTGCCACGCTCAAGCGCCGTGTTTAATTCTCTTTCCTGGAGGGGCTGGGAAGGTTCCACTGAGTCTGAACTCTTCGAAGCGTTTGGTCACTGGTAGTGCAGGGCTGATGGGGTGGGCAGCCGGACACTGCCCATTTGTCACATGTCAGAGGAAGAGCGCTGGGTTCAGATCTTCCCAGACAGAATAGCTGCTTTCTAGAGTGCCTTGTTTAGCTTTGGTGCCCAGAAGGACTTTGTGGCCAGTGGCTGTCCTGACATCCATGAGCCTACCCGCTGTGTGCCCGCTTAGGTGACCATGGACACAATATTTCTGCTTCCCTCAGGGAGTGGACAACCAGGGTGAAGTTTCTGATTCCAGGATGGTCGATAACACAGCTGCAGTGACACAGATGAGCTCTGACAGGATTCAGAGGAAGAGCGCTGGGTTCAGATCTTCCCAGACAGAATAGCTGCTTTCTAGAGTGCCTTGTTTAGCTTTGGTGCCCAGAAGGACTTTGTGGCCAGTGGCTGTCCTGACATCCATGAGCCTACCCGCTGTGTGCCCGCTTAGGTGACCATGGACACAATATTTCTGCTTCCCTCAGGGAGTGGACAACCAGGGTGAAGTTTCTGATTCCAGGATGGTCGATAACACAGCTGCAGTGACACAGATGAGCTCCGACAGGATGCAATGCTGCTATTAGTTACGGGACTGGAAAAAAAACAGAGTTATTCCCAGAAAGTGGGGGGCTAATGGGGCACTCAGTGCAATGATAGGATAAAAATGACTTTGCCATTTAGGTGTGTTTTATCATCACACTTATTTTTGGTATGAGAACTTGACCTGTCACATATGCCAGGAAACCCAATGCACCTGCCTTCACCCGAGAAGAGTGAATTGGATGGTGAAGGAACGGAGAGGGCCACCCACAGTCAGGTGCCCTCTCAGGAAGGCTGCCTGAGGGGTGGAGTCCCATGAGGTCAATGGGCCTGATCCTTCTTGTCCAGTCTTGCTCTGTTTACTCTGGGTCTGGGGGATCTCCAGCACGCCCTCTGCCCGGGGCAGCCAGGCCAGCCTCCCAATCTCACAAGGCCTCCCCGCTAGAGAGAGTAAGTCTCTTTCCCAGAAATCCCTGCTCTGATGGGATCATGTGCCCACAGTAAGCCAGTCACACGGTGATGCCAAGGAGAGGCTCTGATTGGCCTAGAGCCTGGTCACATGACCAACCTTCCATGAGCCACTGGGTACATAAGCAGTTGAGGGTGGTTTTCCAGTTAGGATCTGGACAGTGTTACCAGAAATAGGGGACTTAAGTGTCAAAATCATTATTCGCCAACATTTGTTGAGTGGCCACTCCCCAAAATGGGGCTAATGATGTTGAACCTCAGAAGTGCTGAGTAGGAGTCAATTAATTAATACATTCCGTGTGCTTCGTGTAATGTCTACCACATAGCAACTCCCAGTAAATGCCAGTGGCTTGCAAGTACCAGTCTGAGCTCGAACAGCCCCATCAAGTAGAGGTTAGTGTCTCCATTTTATACAGGAGGAAACCAAAGCTCAGAGAGATTATGTAACTTGCCTGAGATAGCATAGCTCACGAGAGACGGAGCTGGGATTTGAACCAGGAAAGTCAGACTCCAGAGTCTGAGTGCTCACATGCTGTACAATGCTGTTTCAAGAAGGATGCCTGTTTCATTTGTGTGAAACAGCAGCAGCGGGCATCCCACAGTACTCTTGAGCCAGGTTCTTCCACAGCCAATTCTCACCCTGGATTTGATCTGGAAACCTGAAAAGCTGCATGGGTGCTTTTCACATGTGGTTCTGAGACATAAGAACCAGGGACACCTCCTTGTCATTCCAGCAGCCCCAAAGAGTTAACCCAGCCTCCAAGGCTTTGTAACTCACAACGAGGGCGGAGCTCACATGCTGAGAAAGTGCAGTTCGGTGAATAATGGGAACCTGGATTAATTCCCAAATAAAGTTGTTATCATAAGAATTTATGAACAGGAATAAAAGACACTTACCAGAATCTCCAGAGGCAGATATTAGATGTGAAATTCAAACTTTGCAGTGCTTTAAATGTTATTTATCATGTCTTTTTGTCTGTGGTCCAGTGTTGGAGCCTCAGGCTGGGACTGTACTGTTTTAAATGGACACATCACAACTAGCTGCTCTCAGGAGGAGGTCAGCGGGGCAGGTGGGAGGAGTGGGGTGCAGATGAGGCAGGAAGGGGCTCCCCACCTGGAAACAGCACAGCGGCAAGCGGCCACTCCAGAGCAAAGCCAGCACTTACGACCTTTTCTGGATGCTTCACACCAGGGCTTCCCTCTAAGAATCCCATCCTGTTCTGGGGGTGTCAGGCACTGGAGTAGGGTATTGCCCCTACTCCCTCTTCTCTGCGGCTATTCCAGGATGGACGGGCTGAAGCACACGGGAGTCAGGGGCCCAGGAGCCAGCCCCTGCCCATGCCTCCTGTGGTCCTGTCAACTTCGAAGAGGAGCCTTCAGCAAGAAGAGAGGAAACTGCTCCCCACCTGCCTTTGTCTGTTTTGTGCCGCTAAGAAAATGCCCGAGGCTGGGAGCTTTATAAAGAAAAGAGGTGAATTTTGGCTGGAGGTGTTGAGGTTGAGAAGTCCCAGCTCACGTGGACACAGCTGACCAGGATCTCTGCTGCCTCACGGCAGAGCGTGGATATCACATAGCAAGGTTCTTGGGAGAGTGGCGCACGGAGGCGCTGTCACGTGGCAAGAAAGTGAGAGCAGGGAGAAAGCTGAGCTGGCTGTTCACTGCCCGCACCTGGGGTAAGGGGTTGGGCCCCTGGAGACCTAACCCAGTCCCGGTCTCTTCCTAGAGCAGCACCTCGTCGGTGGCTCGATCACCTCTGAAAGGCCCCACTTCTCAGCACTGCAATGTGGGGGACCCAGCCTTTGGGGGACCAACCACACCCTCCATGGACCAACCATGATGCCCTCCGAATGGGAGCCAAGACAGCTGGCCGTGCTGGGCTCTGGGAGGTCCACACGGACCCTGCCATTTGTGCCGGGGGTTCAGAGAGGCGCACATGGCTGCCTGGCCATTCCTCCTGGGGATCCCTACAAAACCAGACCCCTGGGAAAGGGCAGCAGACCCTCCGCTTTCTCCTGTCCACAGAGCCAGCTGGACAGACACAGGCAGGGGTGCCCGCCTTGCACTGTCCACAGCTGCGCCACAGTGACAGTGAAGAATTCAGGCCCGTAGGTTTGGGTCCATGGTCTGTGTGATACGTTTCACTGAGATTTCTGACTTTCTGGTGAATCTGCCTCGCAGCCGGGTGGCCAATGAGAACCTCACCCCAAGGATGAGAGCCTCCCACTCCAAGCACCAGGGTCCCTGGGAATCAAGGGACAGAGAGGGCTCCCTACCTCTTTCCTACTCCTGTAGACAGCTGTCCCCCTGCTTCCCAGGCCTCTGCACTTCCCACTCTGGCTTCCCCAGCTGGGAATCCCTCCAGGCTGCCCGACTTCCATCAACACCCTGGCTCCTGTCTACCGCAACCCTCCTGGATCCCAGTGGACCAACCACTTCCGGCAGGGACCCCTTCCCTTAAACCCCAGCACTCCCACAATAGCAGACAAGTCCTCCAGAGTGAGCCAGCACTGCCTGGAGGTAAAGAGCAGTGCGCAGAGCTGGGACAGTAACAGAAGATCCCCGGATGGAGAAAGAATAAAAGACTGATGCTGAAGACAGGCTCTTTGTGGTAGGCCACATGCCCAGTGTTACAAGACCATAGTTAAGCCTGGCCTGATGCTGCTGGGCTCACTGTGGGGAGTAGCTGCAGGGCTGGGCCTCACCTGGAGGCAGGTGTGTGCAGGTGGGAGCTGAGCATGCAGGGGCAGAGGCAGGTGCACTGGGCAGCACTGTGGCCCCCAGTGGAGTTTATGGCCTCATCATGGAACATGCAACCCTGGCACGTTACAAGCAAATGGAATTGAGGTTCTAGACAGGATTAACTTTTCTAACCATCTGACTTTGAGATGGAGAGGTTATCTTGGATTTTCCAGGTGGCTCTTAGACAGGGCTAGGAGGAAAAGAGGTGTTCAGAGAAATAACGAAAGAGCAGGACTCCAGCTGCTGCCTCAGAGGTGAAGGGATGGTGTTAGGAGCCACGGTGAGGGGCCAGCTCCAGAAATAGCACAGCCTTCAGGTGACAGCCAGCCAGCCTTGGGCCATGGTCCTGCAACCACATAGAACTATCCTGTCATTCACCTGAGCGCGCAGAAAGGAAAATGGAACACGACACTATGACCCTAGTCCCCAGGGCTCTGCCTGAACCCCCGACCCACAGATCCACACTGCTCTGGACACAATCTGCACAATTACCTACCTCACAGCCACAGAGTGAGGCACATGGTCAAAAAGAGAAGCTGAGTCTGGACCTCCAACTGCCCATGGTCTGACCCCAGGGCAGGGCATGGGCAGAGCACCGTGGGGGCAGGTTCCAGGTGTGACCTGGTCACCAGGCACGAAGCCCAGTCGGGACAGAATGCTCTGCTCTGTGGTTGAGATGTAGGGGGTCAGAGGAGCCCAGTGCACTGCAGCCCTGAGAGTTAGTTCTGAGTGGTCTCCCAGAGTGCACCTCGAGCAGAGACAGAGGGGAAGATGCCCTCCATGGCCCCGTGAGCATGGGTGGCAGCCAGAAGGGCTCAGGTGGGGACCCCAGAGTGTGCAGATGCAACAGAGGGGTCTTAGTGGTTGCCTCACTCACCTTTCTGTTGGCCCCAATATCAAATAGCAGCAATTTAAAGGAGGAGAGGTTGATTTCTCTCATGGTCTCAGGGGATTCAGTCCATGGTCAGCTGGCTTCCAAACTGGGAGATCATGGCAAGAGGGTGTGTTGTAGCAAAGATGCTTATTCATGGTGGCCAGGAGAACAGCACCAGAAAGGAAGGTGCCATGGACCAGACATAGACCCCAAGGCCACCCCCGCATGACCCACCAGACAAACCCAGAAGTGAGTTCCACTCATCCCTGGGCAGCTCCCAAGCCAATCAGGTTGACACAGTGAAGCTTGACCGTCGCAGTGGATTCTGGGGCAGCTCGGCCTGGAGGGCAGCTGTGAGCCACGACTGTATCTCTGACCAGGGAATCCATGAAACAGGCTGATGGTCCGGGGTGCAGGACAAGCATGCACATTCTCAATCTCCCTGGGCAAAGAGATGTTCTCATCTGCAGAGTGCCACCCTGACCGTCCTTCTCAGGATTACTTAGATGAGCGATCCAAGGGCTCTCCTGCACCTGGCACAGGCAGCCCTGGATTCTGCCTCATCCCTCGGGCTCCTCCCCTGCACGTTGCCCTCTGTGCTGTATCCCCAAAGTCCCCCTGGCTGCCCCCAGGGTCTGAGTGCAGAACCTGCAGGGGTGGCATATCTTTGTTCTAAGCGCTTGGCGTAATCTGCTGTGATTGGTATCAAGGGGCTGCACGCTGTCGGGAAGGTGTGTTTCCGGGACAGGCCAGATGCGCTGTGTCATGAAGAAAAATACAGCAAGTTTCCGGAGGGAAACTTGTAGGGGTGGAGGGAGGGTCTAAGGCCAACTGCATAGTCGGAGCCACAGGTGAGTGGGCATGGGGCCCCGCAGGGGTCTCAGGGCCTGTGGCTTGGGGAGTCCAGGTGGGTGGCAGGGTAGCTGGGCCTTGGGCTCCGACCTGCAGCTCAATATTCTTATTCCTCTTAATTCCAAAAAGAGAGGCGAGCCTACCGGGGTGGGTGCGAGACAGCTGTGAGCTCTTGGCTGGAAGATGCGGACAGGCGGGCGCTGCCTGGGTGTGCAGGAGGCCCCGAGGTCTTACAACCAGGGTGACTTTCTGCTCTCGGGAAATACAAACTGCACCACGAGGTGGCGCTCTCCACAAACAAATCCCAGGGTCAGCGCCGCCAAAGCAGAGCAGTGCCATCTCTAGCCCCAGTTAACCAAGGGCAGCAGAGTAGACAAAGACCTTTGAGGCTTCCCTGCACATTCTATCCTTTCCCCCTTTATATTTCCAGTGCGAGGGGAGCACCCTGTTCCCCGTTTCTGTGCACCGTACTCCAGAAATGCCCCATGAACGCTGCCTGGCCCTCACCCCTGTGCTCGGCCACCGGTCCCGGGGAGGGGCTGAGGTGTCGAGACAGGCTCACCGGGAGGGCTGGAGCCCTGACTCGGAAGCCAGGGCCTCGCCCTTTGTGGCTGCAGGCAGCTCCCTCCTGTTGTGTGTGTGCACGCGTGTGAGGTTACCAGTTTCAAGTTCAGCCTGAAATATCCTCGCTGTGGCCCTCTGCCCCTCCCAGCCTGGCCGACCTGGGGCCATGTGGGCGCCACCCCTGGGCACCAGCTGCCTCTGGAATCCACGAAGGCGGACCCTTCTTGGAGGCCCGTGTCTCAGCGCGGCCCTCTCCGACCCACCCTGCACGCTCCTCTGGGCTGAAGTGGGGTAGGCAGCGGCTTCCTTTCGAGCATGGCTCACAGTGCAGGCGTCCAGCCTCGTGGGGCCCCATCCCCGCGGCGCCCCATCCCCGCATACCGAGAGAACCCCAGGCCCGTTTCTTGTAATGTCTGCCTCTCCGGCAGGAGCACCAGTAGCAGGCGCGATGCCTGTAGAAGCCGGTGAAGGCCTAGACAGGATCTGCAGTGGAAAATGGTTCTTCTCGGGTTTTAGCGGGGAAACAGAACGGGCTGGATGGGTGCCCCCCAGAGCCCTTCCTGGCGTAGCTGAGCCATCTTCCCATTGCATGGGGTCCTGAGCTCTGATTCAGCCACTAGTAGGGGTCACCATTGGGTTGTCACCTGCTGACACTTGGATGCCCTTGTGGGTCCTCTGGATTGACCCCCATGCAGCCTCTCCCACTTCTTATCTTACAGTACCGGGGATTGAACCCGGGGCCTCTGGGCTGAGCTACACCACAGCCCTTTTAAAATTCAGAAACAGGGTCTCACCAAGTCACTCTAGGCTGGAGTTGAACTAGCAATTGCCCAAACTCCCGGGGGCTGCACAGAGCAGTTCTCTTCCCTTTACTGTTGTGTCTTCCATTTCAATCCTTTTGCCTCTCTGCCTTCTACATCTCAGCCAGGAGGCTCAGCCACAGAAACAAGGGCACGGTAGCAAGCACGGCCAGGAACACGGCCTTGGGGAGAAGGGAGGAAGGACCTGTGGAGCCTGTGAATGGAAACAGCTGGGGGCCAGTTGCAGTGGTCTTCCTGGAACTGCCCGCTAGGCCAATCTGGCCAAGTGCCTGTCCCGTCTTACCATGGTTGTTTTTCTTCTTGGCAGCTGATGGCAGAACTGCCAGGCTTACCTATCAGAAGAACTTGGCAGGGAGACTGTGCTTCTTTTCTCACTAGCCAGAGAACACCAGCTCCCCAGGCCCCCACAGTGCCCGCGAGCCACCTCCACGATGGCTCCTGTGGACAGCCCTATCTGGTGACAGCAGAGGCAACGCAGGACATTGCCTCAACGGCAGACATCAATGGAGGTGCAATCTGCCCACAAGCGGGGTGGTTTTATCCTGGGTCTCCCAGGAAGCAGGGAAAGAGCAGGAGGAAGGCTTGGGTGGCAGTGTCCCAGCCCAGCAGGTGCCTGGGAAAGGTCCTTCCCAGCACAGGACGCCTTAGACTGAGTCAGATTTGGTTCCTCCTGTCCTGTGGTGAAGATTCTCTGCTCAGTCATTGACTGGTAGTGTCTTGAAGGAAAGACAATTCAAGGCAAATATCTAATAGACAATGAGCTCAAACTCAAGAGATGCATGGTTTAGATCTAGCAAGTCCCCCCAAGTCTCCTGTGCTCAGAGGTGAGGTTTTTTGGAAGGAGATTGGCTCATGGGAGTGCTGTAGTCACCAGCAGATTCATCCATCAGTGACTTTGTGGCTGAATGTGCTGTTGGGCGGTGGGGCCTGGTTGGAGGTGGGTTGCTAAGGGTGTGATCTGGAAGGGTGTCTTCTGTCCCTGGCTTCTCCATTCTCTTCCTGCTTCCTGGCTGCCATGGTGTAAACGACTTTCCTCCGCCAGGCCCATCCACCATGCTGAGTCTGCCTTGGAGCAGCAGACCATGGACTGAATCTTCTAAGACCGTGAGCCAGATTAAACATCTCCTCTTTTAGGTTGCAGGTATTGAGTATCTTGTCTCAGGGCCATGACCGTCTGGAAGCGGTGAGAGGAAAAACAAGAAAAAATCTAAAAGCGATTCTTTTAGCAATAAAATTTGCTTATACTGAGGTAAATATGTGTTTCCTTTGAAGTCTGATTCAAACCCAAACAATGGAGATACGACTATGACTACACATATCTGAGAATGAGGTTTATGCAGCCACTCAGTAGACAATATTGAACAATACTCAGTGGTGTAGAATCATTTTCCAGATGAAAACAGGCAGTAAATATAAAGAAAAATGTGTTTTACAGAAATGCTACCAACAGTTATCTCTTCGTGGTAAGATTCCAGATGACTTTTGGTTTTAATTCTTGTATTTATTTAGTTTTTTGCAGTGCTGGAGATTGAACCTAGGACCTTCAGCATGCTAGGCAAACCCTCTACCACTGAGCCATACAGGTAGACTTTGGTTTGTACCTTTGGATCCTTGTAAAAGCACCATGGAATGGGCAAGGCCCTCAGGTTGATGGCTGCTTTCTCTCAGCAGGCACTGGGGAGTTATTCCTGGTAGTGGCTGTGTCTGTGCGCTGTTGGCTGTGATGGAGTGAGAGGGGCCCATCCTTTGGACGGGGTGGGGTACTGCCCACCTTTCCACTAGGCACTGGCTCAGGCAGAGCTGCGATGGTGCCCAGGTGCTACATCTGCAGTGGACAGAGTTGGAGTGCGGAGATCCTGCAGGTGCCTGCTCGCCCGAGTTCGCAGCCCTCATGGTTTCTGGGTGGGGTGGACCTGACAGTCTTCCTGCCCTACCCCTGAAGTCTGTGGGCTTCTCCAGCTGTGCTCAGGGAAATCCCTTCTGCTGGCCAGATCTCCAGCGGCCACTTGCTGTGGCCCACTAGTTGCCCCCCAAGGTTCTCCAGGTGCATACTCAGCATAAATGCATTCCATGTTCCACTGACACTGTGTCCAGGGATCCATAGTGCACGGCTTTAAACAACCCCTGTGGGATGTGATTCCAAAGCACGGATCCCTCTCTGGTCCCAGGATGCCCTGAAATTCTGTAAACAAAGACCCTTCTCTGTCAACTGCTCTTCAGAGCTACTATGGTGTCTCTGGCAGTTCCGTGGAGTTTTGGAAGGTTTATTACTCCACTTCTCAGGTTGGGCCCCTTCTTTTCTGACCACAGCTAGACATGGCTTTTATGTTAGTGTCACCCATGGCACCAGGGCTGTCGCCGTCCTCCAGGCTCCTGGAATAGCCTCTTCCTCCCTCTGTGATCTCGCTGCTTCTTGGGGTGGATTCGGTATGGCTTCCCGGGAGGCCTCGCCTGGTTTTGACAGCCTTATGTGAATTTTACCGATCCCAGGTTCAGACACTGTTTTTGGAAGAGGGGAAGTGGGCACTGGCGGGGATGGTATCCACTAACAGCTGTGAGAGCAAGCTGCACAAAGCAAGCTTGAAGAAAGCCTCAGTGCATGGCCAAATTGTTCTTAAACATGACCTAATATTGCAGGGCTTTTGGCTGAGGCTGGGGTAACTTCAATTAAATTCCTATTTTAGGGCTCATACTTACAGATTATTAAGGTGAGCTCTCAGCAGGACTTACTGCATCCATTATGAGAAAGACTAAAAGAACGGACCGACACGCACACTCAGGCACGCTCATGCATGCACACCCACACGCACTCACGCACACCCATTCATGAATGCACGCCCACACGCACTCACACACACTCACGCACGGGGCTGAGCAGGGAGCAGGACACCAAGACATGTTTCCCATCTAGCCACCTTGGAGTCCCGGGCTGTCCCTCTGTCCTGCCTTCCTCCTCTTCTCTGGCCCACCGCTTTTTTGCAGAACTGTTCCTGCCCCAACCGCCCCATGGGCTCCCCGCTTCAGTGCCCCACAGGGCAGGAAGGAAGAGGTCTTCTGCCCGGAGAACCACCAGTGTCGAGGATCTGGACCACAGGCCGGTGCGCCAGCCCTGCTGAGTGTCCGGATGAACTCCGGAGAGATCAATCTGTGGCTTATTTTTAAAAAATTTTTTTTTCAGCTTTAATTGAGTTTATTGGTACATTTTAGGGATACAGTACAGTTACATTCATTGTTGGCATCTTGTACCTCCACATGACAAGTCTTGGTTCTCATTTTTTCCCCTTACCTCTGCCCTCCCTTCACTCCCTCCTCCCTTCCCCACCTACAAACACTTTATTTTCATCTTTTCATTATCTCACATTTTTTTCTTTTCCCTTTTTACTCTTCCCCTACCCATCCCACCTTCCCTACACCTTTAGCTCCTTTCTTCCCATTTCTAAATGTCAGTAATCTTATTAGAATCTTATGCATTGTTGCAGATTATTCACACCAGGGAAACTATTTGGTATTTACACATGTGTGACTTATTTATTTCACTTAGGAGTATATCTTCAAATGTATCCATTTTCCTATGAATGAATCTATTTTATCATTCTTTATGGCTGAGTAATATTCCATTTTATAGAAAAACCACATCTTCTTTATCCAGTTTCCAATGGATGGGCAAATGGGCTGTTTCCAAGATTTAGCTAGATGATACGGCTTATTTAACCCAGATATGAAAAATAATATTTCGTCACGTATCATGTGCATGACATCTTCTGGGAACATCTATGTATTTCGTTCTGTCTTAGACTTCTCAAGTATCTTTTGTACCGTACTTACAATATATCTCAAAACAGAGGTTACATTTCCACCGGAAATACACCTGTATATAAATCTCATGAATTGAACAGCTGAAAAGTGAGACCCACACACCCAAGAGGTTCCAAAGACCCTCGAGTTTTCCAACAGCTGAATATCAGCTTTAATTCAAAATGTACTAAAACAAAAGTCCAGTTTCTTAGTTTCCATAGCCATGTTGCAGGAATCCCACTGTCGCGGGTGGCCTTGGCGACTGTGCAGCAGATGTGCATTTTATGTGTGAAGTTTGTGGAGTGACGGCCACAGCCATGGCCGTTCTGTTGCCCAAAGTTGCGCAGAGCCCAGGTACCCTCCGCAAGCACCTTCCTGCCCATGGCTCCTTCAGCCCACAGCTCACTGTGTTGAAAGCCCCACTCCCTTACTTTGTTTGACCTCTGGGAGTGGCTGCCATTCAGCCTTTGCTTCTGTGAGGACTAATTGCATACACTTGGCATTGCTTTGTGGCCATCGAAGATTTTGCGACATCTTTTGAGTTCTCACACCGAAATCTTGGCAGGCAGGCAAGCTGCTTCTGTGGAATAGTTCCTGGGCTTTTTCACTTCTGAATTTGGAACCTGAAGCTCCGTAGTTCGAATACTCAGAGCACCAGTCCTGAGGACGCCGCTCCCCTTGAGCACAGACGCTGGGGCTTTGCTACCCCGGTTCAGCGGTAGATGTCTCCAGAAAGCACTGACCCATCACCATTAAGATGTGTTTGAGGCTACCATGGCACCCAGTTCTGGTTATGTGTGGTGGAAACAGGCCTGGACTTGGGGCGCCTCCGTGCTCCTTAAAGAGGGAGGCTCACAGCTGCAGATTGGTCTGGAACTGTCTCCAAAGGCTCGGATGTTAAAGATTTGGCACCCAGAATGGCACCGTTGGGAAGTGGTGGAACTTCAGGCAGTGGCCCAGCAGGGCATCTTTAGGTCACTGAGTGTGCAGGGTGCATTTTCAAGGACGTTGTGGGATCCCCAGTTCCTCCTCACTCCCTCTTGCAGTGTTTTGCTCTGCCACTTTCCCCACCTTGATGCACCCCCATAGGTCCAAGAGCAGTGGGGCTGCCTAACCGTGGACTGGACACTCCCAAACTGGGAGCCAGAATAAACCCTTTCTCTTTGCATGTTGACTGTCTCAGATATTTCATCCTAGAGAGAGACAGCTGATGAGCACACACGTCTGTCCAGGTTGAATCATGTCCAGGTTATCCCCAGTGCTCTGTGTGTATGTGTGTGGGTGTGTGTGTGTGTGTGTGTGTGTGTGTGTGTGTAAGGGTCTGATGTGCCCAAAGAAGGCCCAGCCTGCTACTAGATGCACTAATACCCCAAAGTTAGCAGCCACCTATGTGTAATTCTCCTGCGAATAGGTGCTAGCACTCGTCACATTCCAAATGCCTCAGCTCCCTGGGTGTGGGGAGTGGCTATGTTCCTCTCCGGTTCCTTCCCAGTTCCTGCCCAGTTTCCATGCCTGTTCCCACAGCATGGCAAGGTCACGAGACATGCCAAACAAAGTTTGTGTTTTCTCATTCTCCAAACTCATGCCTCTCATTTTTAGTCCTGAATGAATTTGGGGGCCAAGCATGTTATTGCCTCTAATTGGTTTCAGACTTCAATTGGGACACAAGTCATTATCAGGAACTCTTAAGTGCAAACCCACAGTCCCCTCTCCGTCCAGTGCCCTTGGCCCACCTCTGCAGGACCCTTTGCCCTCCATATTTCCTATGAAGTGTTTTGAAGACTGCTGTGTTAACTCCTTAGCTACCTCCCTTCTCTTATTTTCATTTTTCATGCCATAAACCTTTAGTCTTCTGCACAATTCCTTTCCTTCATGGGCTTGGTGCTGGGGCATAGGAGAGCACTGGAGCTCTCATTAAAATGCATGATCACACGCACCCACTACTCCTCCCTGTGCTCAGTGAGGGATGCCAGGTTTCCTCATAAACACACAGCTTGCTCAGTTAAATTTGCATTCAGATAAACAACACATGCATTTCCTATAACTGCACACCAAATATTGCACGGGTCATAATAGTGCAAAATAAAAGGATCCACTGTGAGCCCGTTGTTCACATGACTGGGCTCCTATACCTGATGCAGAGGGCCCACTCCCAGAGCTTCCCCTGCTCTGCTCACCACCTTCTCCCCCAGGACTCCAGCTCCTGCTCTCTGGCCCCGCAGACCTGGGTGAGCTTGGGTGGGATGGATGTGTAGGACAGGAAGAACCAGGCCCCAGCTCTGGGAAACCCCCAGGACTCCCCTGGTTGGCTGCATCTGGCTGGGTTGCAGTTTCCACCTGGCATCAGAGATCCCTGACTACCACCAGGTCCCTCTCCCAGTGCCCTTCATGTTGTGGGGACAGCAGCGGCTGCTCTCCATTGCTAGTCTTTCCAGTGCCTGCCATAGGCCATTGAGACTCAGCTTGGCCAGAGCCGCATGAGCATTCCTGGTATCGCACCGCGTGTCACCTGAAATCTCCAGAGTGATTTCTGCTCCCCCGAGTAGACCCTGACGGAGAAGGGAATTTGTACTTTATCATTCAGTTCTGCCCAGCCCCTGGCCCTTGCAGTCTATGCTGAGACCATCTCACTTGTTTCCTGTCTTCCTTCCTCCTCCACTCCTTTGGCCCATGCAGATGTGTCTACCACAGGCCACGGCACAAATTGTTTGTTACCAGTGTCCAAGTGCCAGAGTCATTTCTCTAAAAAATGTCCGCAGATTCAGTGTTATGCGAGAAACCACAGCACCGTCCTTCACTGGCATTCTAATATTGTCATCAGAAAAAGACAGTCACAGTTTGTGGCAGGAAGGGAGGAAGCTGGAACGGGGCTGTGTTATAAATTCTACACCGCGGAGGGCACATCTGCTTGGTTTGACACGTCCTTCTGTGGAGCGGCAAAGGGAGTGTCATAACTCTCAATCATGGACTTCTAGATCTGTCTGTAGAGCTGTACCCAGATATCAGGTCTTCACCAACCCATAGCTGTAAAAGAAAACCACATTTGCAACAAATAATGAGAGGCTAACATCACCAGAGGTCTGTAACAGTTTAACTCCTCCATGATGAGCATGCCAGGGAACTTTGTTGCGTGCTCTGGGGTGGCGTCTGACCTTCTCCTGTGTGCCCCTTGAGGTGCCAACCTGCTTCCTCTGCTCCAGGGAGTCCCTCTGCTCATCACGCATGACCCCAGGCCCCCTCCCCCCATGCAGGGGGAGTGCAGCTTTCTCTGTGGACTGTCTTGACCAAGGTTTAAGGCCCATGTCCTTCATTCTCTGCACCAAAGTTGGGGCCAAGCTGGAGCTTTTAATAAGTGAGGAATGAAGAAAATTTGGGGGGATAATGGGAGGGAGAAATATCACAAGAAATGCTTAGATCTGCTATGCTACCTGCATTACCTTCAGAGCTTGCAGCTGGACAGCTTCCTCTCCCTGCTTCTGGCCCAATTCTGCACAGCAGTAGCAAGCTGAATCCACCAGTGAGATTTAAAAACATCTCTTTGCCTCTGAGTCCAAGCCACAGTAGCAGAAGCTCCTGCTAGGCAATCCTGCAGTTCCTTCCTTTCGCCTCTCAGTTGGCCTTTCCTCGCCACACTTGACAGCGGTGATCTCAGTGCAGGAGTCAGACTTGCTCGCAGGACTGTGGTCCAGCCCTGTCTTGCCTCCATGAGATAGAAAGGTAACCATCCGGACAACAGTGCACGAATGCGGTATATTCATTAACTAACAGGAAATATCACACTGTGGGTATTAAGCAAACCCGATTCCTTTTTATATAGTCCTGACAATGAGATATGTAAATACTGCAAACCCTCCTGTTTTGAGGTTTTGTCCTAGAGCAAGAAACAAGCATGACACACACAGTAATTTACACTCACAGGCCAGTCTAAATGAATATTTATCAAAACACATTTCCTTTCATTTTTCGGTTGCAATGTTAGATGTCTGCCTACATTTTAACAAAACTATCGCCAGTGGTCACCCAGAATAATTCTCTCCTCAGAATTACTTTGTCGATATTTTGCTCCTTAGAAGAGTGTCGTCCTTCACCTCAGGGAGCCCTTGCCTGAACTGTTTAATTATGCAAATGCGAGCAAAATATAAAGAGTAGGTTGTGAGTCTCAAGGTAAATTCAAAGGCCTCTTCCTCACAGCAGAAGCTACTAATAACCCAAATGATAGTTTAAATTATGAAGTAATTTAAAGATGTAAAAATACACAGTATTCTTTTGGTGAACCATCAGCTCTCAGTAATGCTAATATACTAACATTTTCAGCTATGTCTTATTTTTATTTTAAATAAGGCAGTACAGATAAAATTCAAGCCCTTGTTTTATTATTCCCTAACCCTAATTCCACTTTTTCTTTCCTCGGAAATCACCATCCTTCTGTTGGCTGAGAGTTTTCTATCTCTCTGCTGGTAATTTTACGTATGAGTCTGATATATACAATAATTTTGTGTTTTTGGAAACCACACAAGTGGATTTAGACAGAATATTTGTTTTCAAATTTAATTATCTTTCACCCAGTATTAAATTTCATGATCCAGGTCCCAGTGTATAAACCTACTCATTACTCTAGCTCATTTATTAAAACAGCACTGTTCTATCCAGTCAAATTCTTTTTTTTCCAGGCAAAATGAAGTAATGGGCTTCAGTTTACCTTCCTGCTTGGAATAAGGCCTAAACAGACAAAATATGCGAAATTCTTTCGAAGACCTCGGCTATGAAACAATGAGAAGTAGGGACCCTAATGGAATAAGAAACAATAATAAGTCTTCCCCTTGCCCAGTCCTTGTCTTTGAACAATTTCCAGGCTGCAGCGCAGGAACTGCTGGACTCGAGAGTTGAGAAGACCGGGCTGAGACTGCAGGGAGAGCACGGTGCCTGCAGTCCGCAGGACCGAAGGCCAGGAAGGAGGGACCACTTAGAGACACCCTGGAGACACTCACAGCAGAAAAGAGTATCTGAAAGAATAAGGTCCTAAAATGTTCCAAATTTGATTAAAACTCAATCTACAGATCCAAGAATCTTAAGCATAAGAAACATGAGGAAAATTACACACAGGCATCTGTGTACATCAACAAAATGTGTTGTGAGCTATGAAGTTGTCTAGTCTTTCTGGGGAATAGGCACCATGCTCAGGCCAAGGTGAGCTCAGGCACTGCTACTTCTAACCCTTTGATGTGGTTCTTTCCTCAGACTCCAAGATTTCTTTAAAGGTGTGAGACAGTCAGGTCTCCACTGAACCCTCAGAAGTGATCCTGTGTGTCTCCAGGGTGTCTCTAAGTCTTCCCTCCTTCCTGGCCTTTGGTCCTGCAGTTCCTGCAGCACCAATCTAAATATTCAAGGTTCCACCTAGAAAAGCAAGCCTCAAGAGGATCAAAGTTTCTAGTGGTTTACTGGCATCCCAGAACAGAGCTCAGGAATGTTGATTGGTAGGAACACAGAAACTTCTGATACCCACACCAGAGATTGAGAGAAGCTGAACAACCTGTAAGAGAGGGGTAAACTGATCAGAATCGACCTGGAATCATTGCTGGTGTTAAGAACAGCAGACAAGGACATGAAAAAGCAACCATAATAATTGTATTCTGTATATTTAACAAGATAAGTAGTAGCACAGAGATGTGAAAATTACACAAGACAAACTCCTAGAGATGAAAAATATATGGGTAGTGTTAGCAGGGTTTCCAGCAGATTAGACACTGCAGAAGAGACTGGCAAGGTGAGGGTATAACAATAGGAACAGCACATCAATAGGATTTTTGATAATGCAAGAGGCCCTAATAAGTGACTGGAGTCACTAAAGGGGAAGGAGCAGAAAAGAGTATCTGAAAGAATAAGGTCCTAAAATGTTCCAAATTTGATTAAAACTCAATCTACAGATCCAAGAATCTTAAGCATAAGAAACATGAGGAAAATTACACCCAGGCATATAATAATCAAATTGTTCAAACCTAATGATAAAGAGAACATCTTGAAAGTAGCCATACAAAAAAGAAAAGAGGAGCAGATTGAAAAAATAAAGAGAAGAAAAGATACAGCTGACAACAGATTTCTCATAAGAATCGATGCCCCTGGGAAGACACTGGAGCAATATTCTTAAAAGACAGAAAGAAACAAATAGCTAATCCCAAATTCTGCATCCAACATAAATATTCTCCAAACATGGAGGTGCACTCAGGGGTTCTCAGCTTGTTTTCCTAATGGACCTGATCCTGGATGTTATATTCAGTTTCATTAACCTCTTTGTCCATCCTAGTGCTGATACCATGCTAAGTTATGGAGCTTTATAATACATTTTAATATCTATTCATAGGCCCTCTGGTTTAGTCTGTTAGGCCTGCCATAATAAACCCTATGAAGGCAGGGCTACCACAAATGATGGACATTTTTAAACAGAAATTTATCACCACACACTTCTATAGATTATAATTCTAAAATCTAGCTGGTGGCAGGGGTGCTTTCTTCTGAGGGCAGAGGGATGGATCTGTCCCAGGCCCCTGTCTTGGATCTGTTAATGGTATCTTCTCCCTGTGTCTTCATATCATCGTCCCTCTCCACATGGCTGTTTCTGAATTTGTCTTCTAATATATCCATTCATATTGGATCAGAGCCCAACCTTATGATCTCATCTTAAACTTAATCACCTCTATAAACACCCTGTCTCCTGATGCAACAACATTCTGCAGTTCTGTGGGTTAGAACTTGAAATGTGAATTCTGAAGGAGACCTGATTAAGCCCATACCAAGCTCTCTCTTAGTTTTTCATTAAAAATGAATTTTAGAGCTAGCTTCTCAACTTTCACAAGGAAAGCTCACCTACTTTCAATTGAATTGAATTAAGGAGAAGTGAGGTATTTATGGCATCAGACCATGCAGGTCTAGCCTTTACTCGGGGATTTTCTGTTGCTTTTCAGTAAACGCTAGATTTTACTCTTGATGGCCATGCATTAAAGAAATTCCTGGCTACTCAAATGCTGCGTCACATTCCATGCTTCCTCACATTCTTTGCTGCTGGTCTTCTAGGGTTTTTTTTGCCTGTTAAGAGAGGCTGAGTACTAAAGACACAGCCCAGGCAAATCCTTTTCCAGGAGCCCACTTCGCCTGGCTCCGATCACCCATGAACCCACAGCCCAGTTTAAGGGCTGGAGTGTTTCATGGATCTCTAAAATGTTAGCTGCCTAACATTACTTTATACAAGCATTGCTTGTTGTTCAAGTTTGGATGCCATATGGCTCTAGCACAGTGTCAGACATTTAGGAAGTTGTAATAGATATGGATGGGTTAAGTGGATAAAATAAGCCAGGATGACAATTTATTAATTTTTCATGGGTGATATTTCCTTTGCAGAGAGACTGCTGGTGAAGAGGTCATTGTCTCAGGATGAGTGAGCCTGGGAGTCAGAGGTGGTATGAAATGGGATGAGGAACATGAACTCAGGACAAGTCAACACAGTTGCAGTGAGACCCACAACTCAGCATTTTGGAATGGAGTTCACTGTTTTAGTAGCTGGAACGCTTGTGTGTACCTAGGTCAGGGTCCTTCATCTCTTCATTGTCCCAGTTTTGTGCTGGCCCTGTTGCCACCACAAAGCTCCTTTGAGATAAATTTCGTCACTGTGGACACATGTGATGGGGCCTCCCTGAGATCACAGAGAGCCTTGGCCTCCCTTGGAAAAGGCATCTTGATTCGCAGATGCCTTTCTGTGTGAGCCTCTGTGCCCCTTCTGCCCAGGCTTGGACCTAGGCGCTGTCACCACTTTCTCAGGGGCTGACTCCACTTCACAAGGAAGGCGCAGTGTCTGTGCCCAGGGCCTTCCTCTGAAATCACTCAGCCCATGGAGGGTTTCCAAACACCCCCAAGGCCATGTGGTAAAGGTGACTCTTCAAACATGTTTTAAATCCCTGGCTTTTGATGGCTTTCATCTCCTTGACAGTAAGAGAGAGCTTTAAATCGTGCAGCGAGGCGCGTGCAGGATGCGGCAGATGTCACTGCTGTGTCCTCCGTGCCAGGTGGATCAGCTCCAAGATCCTACAAGATGCTTAGGTATTGACCAAATTCCACGGGTGTGCTCCTCAGGAGTCCACCTTGCAGGACCTGGGGTTTTGGGACTTGCCTTCCTTTCTGCTGGAGGAAGGGGAAGGGAGTCATCCTCCCTCTTTCTCCATCATCTACAGAATGCAGACACTGTTCTTCTCCTAGGACCCAAGCATGGCTCTCCAGGACAGCCTTCCAGAGCAGGGCAGAATATTGTAGAAAATCACCTTGTTATCAAATTTATGCTGAACATTTTTTCTTTGCTTACTTGTCTTTTTTTGGGGGGGGGCATTTCCATATTTTCTGGTAGGGAACAAAGTTTACCTATTCCCTATTGTTTTTTGGTGATTACTAAATCAACCCCCCACCTCACAAACAGCTCCTCCCAGGTCTTGTTTGAAATGCTGCCCTTGATAGGCCCTTTTGGGGACTTTGAAAGGCTACTCCAGCTCTTCCAAAGAACTTGTCACTACTCCTTGGCATAATGAGTGACTTAGCCACAATTTGCAAATATTTTACGGGTGGGCAGAACCTGCTATCATTAAGTTCTTCGGGTAAACTTCAGTAATGCCTCTGTTTTCTGACATCTTGGAGAATGTATTATATTAAGTAAGAAACATTACCAGATGATTGAATCTAGTTTTCTGAACAAAACTTCAAACAGAATCTCCTATGAAACTTTGAAAGATAACAGGCTAAAGAGAACACAGAGAAAACAAAGTCCATTTTTATCAAGTTTTTAGGAGAACACAAAAGACTTTATGCAAAGCAGTCCCTGCTCAGTACTGTCATGCACCAGAGCGCCTGGAGAGCCTGGATTGGCCTGAATTTGAATACTTTTTTTTGTGCTTCTAAAGCTTCTATTTCTATCTAGCAGAAATTGTAATCTTATTGTTGGGACTAATGCACAGGTACATCTGAGCAAGTCTGAGGCTGGAGCTGATGACAATGGTATGAGGGGGCCAGTGGAGCTCTTGGAAGCTGGGGTTAAGGAAGGAGGAAGATCATCCACAAAGCCTCACCTCTGTATGGACCAACCCGTCTCCTTTGATGAGCGTTTGAAGGTTGGATGAGTGAGTGAAGGAGGATAAGGCAATGGCTTCCAGAGAGGAGTGGGTCCCCTGGAGTGCTCATGCCTCATACAAGAGTTTCCTGCGCACATTGTGTGCAAATTAAAGGGTGCTTCCTTTGGGGGGCTTCTTAACAGCATCATTCAGACAACGAGTGCTGCAAAAATTGCTAAGAAAACTACCTGAGCCTCAAGTTGTCAAATTTATTTGGGAAATGTTTTAAGTCAAAAATCGCAGTTTGATTATTTCTTTTCTAAAACATTGGGTTTGCTAGTGTTGGGATTTTAGATTTTTTTTTCCTGTAATACTTGGTTTGTTTTCATCTTTTTGTAAGGGAATTAAACACATCTAGGGAAGAGAAAATGTGCAGGTGTAGGACATCTGCAATCAGGGATGTGAGCTTGACGTTGTTAAAGAGTAAACCCGGAGCTCAGATATACAAGGCCACGCCGGGCTTCCTTCCCGCCTCAGTGTCCCAGTCCATGTCACTCTGTCTTTCCTACGGAAGGGACACCCAGTCTCTCCCTGCCATCCACATGGCTTTGCTCTGACATCAAACATTTCTCTGTGACTTCCTTTCCTGGCTCTGTGCTGACAGTGAAGAATGAGGATTCCCCGCAGTGAAATCCGAGGCCATTAAATATTACTCGTTCCCCTGAGGATGTTCGCAGTGACTTTCTTTTTGGCAAGTACGACGTTTCCTTTGTAAAAGAAGGAGAAATTAAAAAGCAAATGACAAATGTCAAAGTAATTAGGTCACCTGATCATAATCCTGATGTTTATGTCTGCGTGATTGCAAGAGCGAAATGGAAACACCCTGGCAATGTTCTGAACTGCAGTTGAATAAATGACATGTCACAGAGAGATAAATATTTGAAATCACTCTCACGCTATCAGCTTAATCACCTTACATCTTGGAGATGCAAGTGTGCCAGGCACACTCACTGGAACGTCCTCCCCCACAGTGTCCTCCCAGGCTCCTCAGAGAACAGACTATCGTCACCACATGACTCTCCCGTAGGGTCCCTCCTCACCGAGCCAAGTGTGGTCACTGAATCCCCCACAGAGTCCACCCTGCCCAGGAATTCCTGTGTAGCCAGTATCACAAAGTGGCTCCATTACTGGGAAAGTAGAAATGATGACAATTGAAAGGAACTCGGGTCCGCTATGGGTGATCTTGTAAGCGGAGTGACCCAGTAGACGGGTGCCTGGCTGCTAGTGACACAGCAGCTCCCAACGTGGATGAGCTGGGTGGGGTCCAGTTTTAGATGACGTCAGTGTCTCCAGCCAACTGGATCAAGGGCTGGATAGTTGTGTTCCACCAGCAGTGCCAGTGTGTATGGTGGGTGATTTCGAAGAAACTTTCTTTATACAAGGGCAGTCAAAAACTATGGTGAATTTTTTTTTTAAAGTGCACTAAAAGACACATTGCCAACTATAGATGTGTTCAAAATGAGGGGTAGTATTTTGAGTGGGATTAGTGACAATGTGCCTTATATTGGAACAATTTTTAAAAACCTTTACCATAGGTTAATCACCCCTGTTGGCCAACCATTAATGGCAACTTCTGTCAAATAAAAACATGGCGTGGTGTCCTCATCCACTTTCTTCACTGGGTCTGATGCCACCTGACTGCTGGCTCTTCACCAAAGTCAAAATGATCATGAGAGATCAAGGTTTTAAACTGATTCAAGACATCAAGGTAGCTGCGACAACAAAAGTAAAGACACCGACTTAACAGCCTTCCAAAACTGCTTCAGAAAGTGGTGAAAATAATGGGATGACCATGTCCAAAGCCAGAGAGGTATTCTGAGGTGGTTGAAAAGCAATGTGTCATGACTGCAATAAATCTTAAAACTAAACATTCACCATATTTTAAAAAATCATACCAAGGATGTTATCATTGGGCCAGGCATTTGTGTTATTTTCTTGCACGCTCTCCCAGTCTCCGGAGGGCTCAGCCCTGTCTCCCGATTGCATTCCTATGCGTGCTTCTCCATTAGTTGATTCTTTCCTGCTGGCAGGCAGGACTCAGTCAGCATTAGCAGCACACATGCCTGGACATGAGGCGGCTCTTCAATGGGGAACCAGAGAGGGAGGACAGTGAAAGTTACTAAAGTGCCCTCCCAGTGGCTGCACATGTGTAGGGGTTTTGCTGAATGAGTAGTTTAGAGGCGACTTGTGATGCCCTCACATAGGGCCTTGCTGGGGACTGGGACCCATGTGTGGTGCCGGGATCCCCTGAGAGGCTGCAGGCAAGAGGACACGAATGTTACCCTGGCACGGAGACATGTGGGAGATGATTCCCAGTGTGAACAGGGAAACCCGGGCTCGAAGAAGCCAGGTTCTGAGTTCAGTAATGACGCTGGCACCAAAGCTAGGCCCCACATGGCTACAGAGTCCTGTGCTTCACCCCCACATTACGGCGGACCCACAGCTCTCAGAGGGGACCAGAGCCCCCATCTGGCTGCAGAGCTCAGTGCCCTGCAGGTTGCCCTGCACTGTGCTGCTGGAGAGGCACCGCATCCCACAGGAGAGACTTCTGGGGCCATGCGCAGCAGGCAGTGTGTCGTCTGTACTTTTCAGTTGTGTGTTTATTTCAGTTGGAATAAGAGAAAATAAATCAGTTTTTTCCACTGGTTTTATAGCCTTGGGTGGGGATGCATTATTTTGATTTCTTAAGGAGTCAAAAGGGACTGGGAAATACCGTGAGGGGCGGAGAAGCTACTTAGGCATCACCAGAGGTGGAAATGGTCTTGATCTGGCCCTTCTGGCTAACATTTCATCTCAGCGTAAACTTGACTCTCCAGGGGCTGCGCTGGCTTCGGAGGTTCCATTTCAGACCAGACCCAGCTGCAAAGTGACTCTCTTCTGTCTTTCTTGTTTTCTTTGCAAAAAGTCCCTGCAGAACTGGCATGGGAGGATGGCCTGGGGTTTCTCGTCCTAGAATGGGAAGGGCTTTTGCTGCTATGGGGCAGCGGAGAGAGCTGGGCCTGCCAATGGCTTTGCTTTATGTGATTTAAACCCTTCACCCCCACGATGCATGCGCACTATATGCCTGGGTCTTCAGAGGTGCTAAGTGAGGAAAGGATGGGTGGCTTTGGATTTCCCCCCTCAAACAAGGCTCCATGGAGGGGCTGCCTCCCCCACTTCTCCTGCTGAGTGAAGGACCCAGATGGCACCATCTGTGAGAAACAGGCTTTGTAGAGAGGAACTTGCCATTGCTCGATCTTGGCCTTCACAGCCCCTGGCCCCAAAGGACATACATTTTTGTTAATACACATGATCCAGCCCTGGTTATTTTGTTCTGACAGCAAAAACAGACTGAGCTAATGGTCTTAGTTTGGGAATAGGGTCTTTGTAGATAAAATCAACTTAAAATGAAGATGTGTCCTAAATCCGGCATAACCTGACTGGTGTTCTTGCCAGAAGAGGGACATTTGGCTCCAGACTCAGGTCCAGGAAGAACATTGTGGGAGGAGAGAGGCTGGAGCAGTGCAAGTGCAACCTGAGAAACACCATGGATTGCCGAATTACTTGGTTAGGTGATGTAAAAAATGAATTTTGTGGAAATTTCACATCTACCTGCAAATTTTTCAGGAATAGTTGGCATTTTTGGTTTTCATCTGATGGTCACTTTTTAGAAACAGCACAGACCTACTTGAGACTGGAAAACCTTCACTGTCGTGGTATTTTAAGGCCCATATTTACATTCACCACCACATCAGCTCCAGTGGTCCCCAACAGAAGTCTAGTGCTACCACAGAAGTGTCTGACCTTGTTGCCTTTGTCTCTAGTTGAATCCTTTAGCCAGCTATTAATTAATACACAACTTCGTAGCTGCAATGACTTGCAAGGCATTTCCAGACTGACTTCACTTTCTTAGGTTATTCAATGAGCAAATACTTTGATTTAACAGAATTTAAAAGGCCTAGTCTCGCAAGTAATATTTTCCTCAGCTGGGCCTGATTCATAAGAGCAGAGGCCTTGTTAATACTAAAAGTACCAGGGCTCTAACCAAGCTCCCATGGAACAATAATTTACTTCGATGATAGGGTTTTGCAGAGGCCAGGCAGATGGCACAGCATGGTGAATGGACGCCTCCCCAGCCCCAGTGGTGGGACAAGAGGACCCCAGCTCTGCCTGCCAGCCTGGCCCTTCCCTCCCAGGGGAGGACCTGTCTGCTCCCCCTCTGCGTCTTTCCCATGCGTGTATCACCAATGCCAGCAGCCAGTTAGCAGTAAATGTACCAGGAGATGGGTCACCAGCGGGCTTCCATTAAATGGCATATTTTTGTTTTTCATGATTGCATTTCAGAATACATTTGAAACATGATCGTCCTGTCACCATAATGGATTGGCAGTTAAAAATAGCTCAGAGAAGATGTAAACAATGGAAAGGGTCAGTTATGACAGTGGCGTTGTTGGTGATGCAGACAGCAGTCAATCAAGATAACGATACAACCCATTCCGGTCGGCGAGGATGGTACACACAATGTTCTACTATTAAACCCGAGCTAGCAACTCTGCCTGCATAAAATAACTACATCTGTCATATCCTACAGATACCACCGGTCTGAATTGTACATGTATTTAAGGCCTTTCTTTTTGTATTTCCTGTGGAAATGTACACTGCAGGGAGCTAGTGGTTAAGAACTAACTGTGTTCATAGATATGTAAGCCAAGCTGTCAGGAAAGATTTTGTCAGCCATAGAAAGCTGGGTGAATTATTTTCCTTTAGAAGGGAATTATCCAAGTTGGAATGGGACAGTCCTCAGGGAACTGTGGCCTTCTTTGCATTTTATTTTCAAATTTTGAAAAATAACATTTTCAGGGTCTTTCTGTGATTCTAAAGGAGGTGCACATGCTCTGCGGAAAAGTGTTACTCATAACTCCACAACCCATGCCCTTTTGACATTTCTTTTTTGGGGGATTTTCCATAAATATGTAATTTAATAAAGCAGAAATGACATGGAACTATAAACCATCTTTTATCATCTGCTTTTGTCGCTACTCAACATCTCTGACTTGGCTTGACCATCTAGAATGACGCTTTTTCTGCCTCAGAACTTAAGCAGCAAACAACACAAGGCCGGGAATGGGTTTCATAAATCCAGGAAGGGACAGATGGCTGGAGTGGGACCCAGGAAGTGGCTTCCCCAGGATGACCCTGAGTCTGATCCAGAGGTGGTGGGGACAGGTGCTCTGCTGTGGGACACAGGGGACACTTCCTGGTCTCCCAGAGCCAGCTGTGGGCTCCCAGGGTCCTGTTGGGCTGGGACGCTCCACCCTCCCACCCCGGGGAATGGGTTGGGACCAGAGGCTGTACCTTGGGCAAGGGTCAGTGCACTGCAACCTCACTACTGGGTTTGACTTCAAGATTCCTTCAAAGGTGACTCAGTGTAGCTGTGTGTAGATAAATCACACACATGTGCACACACAAGATAGCGAGGGGTTAAGGAGGACAGGGCAGAGGTTCTGTGAAGGACATTCAAGCCGAATGTCTGCTGGTCAGGAAGCCCCTGGGAGGTTGTGCATGAGCCAGCAAGGAGTTGCACACCAGCAGGTGTGACCACAGCATTTTCCCAGTGAGAAGGGTCTGTCTCTTCTGTGAACAACTAACGTTGAAAAAGTGGTCACCAAGAGTGCTCCCTTCCTCCTCTGAGCTGCTGGAATTCTCTTGGGCTAAAGCTCTGGGGTTGTTTCACTTTATTCACTTTATTTTTTAAAAATTAATTCTTAACTGATAAATAAAAACATGAAAATTGTATAATGCAATGCTGTCATATACATACGCTTCTTGATGTTTAATTCGGGTGAAGCGAGTATACCTCAGCAGTTTCTAATTGACACAAGTGTGTGTAATAATATTATTAAAATCAGAATGATGTAACTTGGCCACCCTCAGAGGCATGTAAATAAAATTTCAGCTTCTCCCTGCTCCTAAATGACCCTTGTCTTCTCTTTTTCCTGTGAGCATCTGTTTATTCCAAAGACTGTTTTTTCTTCTCACTCAGAAATAACAGTGGAAAAGTGTAGAACTACAAACATGCAAAAATGCAGGCTGTGTTTCCTGACATTAGGATTCCTTGGGTGGATTACAGAAGAGTGGTTTGGAGCCTGGCAGGCACAGCTCCCCACCTGTCGAGCATCTCCGTTCAGTCTCGGCTCTGTTGTCAGCTGTGGTCTGCAGGCCGTTGCCTCAGGCTGCGTGGGTCCCTGTTGCTGTCTGCTGCCAGGTGAGGTGAGCTATCTGAAGGCCCTGGCTGTGCACTGGAGGGCTATGGACTGCACAAGTGACTTTTACAGATGAGATGAAAAAGGATGGTGGAACCACACTACCCAGGTTCGCCCCAGGCTGCCAAGCACACTGAAGGGAGACCTCACCCTGCAGATCAGATTTTCTCTGTTTTGTGTTTTCAGTTAATAAAGAATTGAGGGCTGGGGATTTAGCTCAGCGGTTCAGTGGCCTGCCTCACAAGCGCAAGTACCTGAGTTCGATCCCCAGCATGAAAAAAAAAAAAAAAAAAAAAAAA
>NW_022900928.1:133132223-133206882 GCF_012274545.1 Fukomys damarensis | reverse complement strand
AAAAAAAAAAAAAAAAAAAAAAAAAAAAGAATTGAGCTCAGACCGGTGTAACCACTGTGGAGATCAATATGGAGATTCCTTAAAAAACTAGGATTAGAGGTCTCAGTGGACCCTGCTGGATATCTTCCCAAAAGAATTAAAAGAATCATATCACAGCGAAGTATGCACACCCATGTTTATAGCGGCACAGTTTGTAATAGCTAAAATATGGAAACAGCCCAATCGCCCACCAAATGGAGACTGGATAAAGAAGATGTGATTTTTTTAACAAAATGGAGTACTACTCAGCCATAAAGAATGAGAAACTAGAGATATTTATAGCTAAATGGATGCATACTGAGGTCATACTCTTAAGTGAAATGAATAGGACACACTTGAGTAAATGCTGAATAGTTTCTCTGGTGTGAGAAACTGAAAGTATAAATTAGGACCTAAATGGATAATGGATAATGTGAAATAGGAAGAGAAGGTCCAAAAGGGAAGGGAAAGTGTGTGTGCATGGGGGGTAAGGGAAAGGAAAGAAGGGAAAGGAAAAAAATATTAGGAAAGGAAAAAACACAAAGTCTTTGTAAATAGGGAGGGGCTGATGTGTTGAAGGGTGGGCAGAGGAATGGGGAAAAAATAAGAACCAAGATAGATTATGTAGAAGTACAAATTCCCAGTGATGAATGTCATCATATTGTAAACTCAAAAATGTACCAATGAAATTAAGGAATAAAAATAAAAAAAGAATGTACTCTTTAAAAAAAAGGACTTGCTTTTCCAGAGCTCAGAATTGAGCCAGAGGTCAGAATTCAGAGGATCACAAGGCGCTTCAGTGGGTAAATCTATGTTTGCTGGAGGAGGATTCTCTGATTTCTGGCTCAGATCGCTCGAGTCCTCAGAGGAGAGGTCCACAGGACTCCGGCAGGATGGGGGGCTTTGTACCCATGGGGAGTCAGCTTTCCATGGCACAGATGGGAAAAGTGAGGAGGTGCCAGGGGGCTGGTCTATCCCTCAGGGTGCACACAGCCAGTTCTGAGAGCAGATGGAGCAAGCCAGACACACAGCTGACACTTTGCACCCGAGGTCCCTGTATCTGCAAAGTCAGAGGATCACTGGTGAGAAATTATAAAACAGGAAAAAAACTATGTCTCTACTGAGCACATCTAGAAGCTGTTCTCATCCTTATTTCCTGAGAATTATTCTTACCATTATTCCTTCCTCATAGTCCCAGTATGAACGAGTATTTGCACAGCATTTACCTTGCACTAGCATGTAAGTAACCTAGAGATAACTTAAAGTGTGCAAGAAGATGTGCACGGAATCTGTGCAAATACAGAGTGTGCGCCATTTTACAGAAGGTGTTTGAGTGTCCGCAGAGTGTGGTATCTTCCGGGGTCTGGGAACCATTCACAATGCTATGGTGTGCAGTGATTGCTTACATTTCAGTCCAGACCAGTGGGAGAGCAGCTTTGCCTCCACTGGCTTTATGTAGCTGTGTGACTCTGGACCCAGTTTCCCTGCCTGTAGAGTGGGAACATTGGCGCCTGTGTCTTATGGTTGGGATGGCCATCTGCGGGGGCATGACTGCCACACAAAGCCCTCACCATGACAAGCAGCTACAGCTCTAACAAAATACCGAGTGGGGAAATCATAACAGTGGCCCAGGCCTGTGGCTGTGGCTTAGTTGCTCCAGCATGAGGCCAGGGACAGCTCTGGTCAAGTGCTGGGCTGGGGAATCACTTTGTAGTTGGATTTGAAGGGGAAAAGTTGGATTTGGAGGGGAAATGATTCTTGCAGTAAGAAGGACCCTAAGCATCTTTTATGGAAAAAGGGTGTTAAGGAATACAAACTCTGCTTCGTTTTTTCCTAGACTGGATTTGTATTTAGAGTTTTCTAGTGATAGAAGACTCTGATCTTCAGGGTAAAAAACATCTTCATCTAGTGGAGAAAAAAAGATACAATAATGAGGAGACTCTGAAGGAGGAGATTCTCAGGGAGTGAGGAGAAGCAATGATGTGTAGGAACGAGGGAGGCATGCATGGAGAATGAACTGCGATTACAAAACCTTTCCCTCCTGGCTGGAGGGCACAGCTCTCCGAATGTGACCTGAGGAAAAACATGAGGGGTTAAAATGGAAATAAAACCACGTTTTATTTGGGAGCGGCACCGCAATAGGAACACACATGGTGCAGCTAATTGTGGGCGGATTCAAAACAATTGAGGCAAGGGACGTTTGTAAAGGGCAACACTGAGGAGGGTTTCGTCAGATATTTTGAAGCAGTGGTCCTTGGCTGCAAGGATCAATACCAGGGTGATGTCAGCCCAGGGTGGAACAGTTGCTGCCCAGATGTCCTTGCAGGACAGTCTTTAGTGACTGTTACTATCAGATATCAGGCACACAGCCCATTCTTCCTCACCTCCCGGATTTATGTGCTTAATTTTGCTCGAGTTGACACAAGTGACCCCATTTTGATTTTGATGACTTTCACAAATCTCATTACTCCAAAGAGCACATTCTGTTCAAAAAATAAACAGAACTCTTTTAGCAGAGGGGTGCAGTTGGGAGAAAACAGATTTGTCCTATACAGAACACATCACAAACTACAAATGAGGAATTTTTTAGAATTTGGATCAAGCCCAAGTTGATGAGG
This sequence comes from Fukomys damarensis, assembly GCF_012274545.1. NCBI lineage: Eukaryota > Metazoa > Chordata > Mammalia > Rodentia > Bathyergidae > Fukomys > Fukomys damarensis. Next base: position 133,204,246 of record NW_022900928.1, on the reverse strand, counting down.
CTTAAATGACCTTGGCAAATGTATAAAAACTGCCATGAAGTTTGCATAATTATGGAAAGCTTAATTCTATGAGGCACTAGGCTCTGGACCGAAACAGATCTAAGTAGGGTGCCTGTGAGGGAGGCCGTGCAGGGGAAGACAGAGCCTCCCCTGGTGGAGCTGGGTCTGCTGGCAGAGAGGATAGGGCACCAGCACCTGTTGGGCAGAGCTCTGGTGTCGGAAGGGGCAGCGTTAGGGTCACTCTGGTCACTTTGCCCACTTTGCTTGCTCCAAGTCATTGTGAAATTCAGGGCTTCCCTCTCATTATTCATATTGGATTTATTAGTTTAAAGGAATAAAAGAAAAGCTGGGGTAGAGACTGCCAGCAGCATTTTCTTTTCCCCCCATGTGACACACAGCCTCTGCTCTCCTTCTAGCAAAGTCACTAAATGACTCTTCCTTTTTCACTTCCTTCAGAAAGAGCCTTGAGTTGGCTCTTCTTTAGACCTAAATTTGCATTCCCCCATGTTAATCATTATATTACTTTATTTGTTTCTCATTACACAGGGATATCCTGTGGCATATTTATTCTCTCCAAAATTTAACCAGCAACAAAACTGTTTTGGGAGATGGGGCTTCAGAGACGGTGATTAGCCCTGATGCCTCTGCTCGGGGTGGGCCCAAGGTGTCCCCATGATGGTTCAGGCCTAGAATGGCCTCCAGAAGCTCCTGCATTCAGAGCTGGGGCTTTGGCAAGGGCACCATATCACCAGGGTGCTGCACGGGGCAGCAAGTTCACCCACTGACACTGTTGGGAGATGGGATCTGGTTTGGGGCCCCTGGGATGACCTGGAGGGGTGTATTCTGCTCCCTCCTCTCCCCTCTTTCTCTGCTTCCTGGCTGCCATGGGGCGAGCACCTCTCCTTCACCACACTTTTCCATCCAGCCTTTCCTCCTGTTGAGTCAGGCTACTAAGGACTGAATCCTCTAGAACTATAGCCAAAATAAACCTCTCTTCAAGTTGTGGGTGTTGAGTATTTTGTCACAGTGATGAAGAAAGTGACAGAAATAGTCATGGAAGGACCAGCTGGGACCCCTGCTTCCTCCTATCCACCTGTCTTCTGCTGGCTCCAGGCCTATTGGAGCCAGGAGCCAATGCATTTCTGTTCATCACAAGTGACCCCATCTTTGATCTTGTTATGAGAGCGCAAAATGGTCTAAATTGCTCTTCAAAATGGAGCTGATTTTAGATATTGCAGCATTGCTGTAATGGCAAGTTGCATTCATAGATGTGAACGATAAAGCAGCTCTTCCCAAAGTGGACCTAAAGTCTGCCAAATGTTTTCTGCACATATTTTCAGCACATGAATATTTCTAGTGTAGAAATATGTGGATATTTCCATCCATCCACTCACCCATCCATGCATCCATCCATCCACCCATCCTCCCATCCTGCCATCCACCCATCCATCCTCCCACCCAACCATCCATCCCAAAAGGTATAAGGGGCACTTTCTACATCTGGGCCCTGCGCTGGGCATTAGGAAGAGATTGCCTGGTGCACAGCAAAGAAGGCGATGCTCTCCTCCTAGCTTCAGCAAGGAGTGGAAAGAGCCCAGATACAGGAGAGAGCATCCTCAGGAGAGATGGAGGCTGTCCGGCCAGGTGGGAAGAGAAGTGAAGGAAGCAGTGTGTGCCCTCCAGATTAGGATCCCCAGAAGGGGCCAGTTTGAGCGCACAGAAGAGGGAGGAGGCAGGCTCCAGTCCTGTGGAAATTTCAATGGTCAGCAAGCGTGTGGTTCAGGCTGGTCTCAGCACGGGAGGGTGCTTGTGGCTGGAGTCAGGTGTTGTTCCCATTCCCACACACACCCCCTGTCCCACCGATGCCCCGACGTGGCAATGAGGCACCTGCTCAGGGCCCCATGGTGGTGGTGGTGGGGACTTGGGCAGGTCCAGGCCTCCTGATTCTTACTCTTTCCTCTGACCCACTCTCCATGACACCAAGGAATTTATGTTGTTCGCTTAACTACTCTAAAACCTTGACTGGCACGACATGTGCAGGGTTCAACTTGTTTGCTCTCAAAAGACAAGTTTTAGAATTAATTTCAGTGCACTTGACCTTGTAATCACTCATGAAAAGAATGCATTCTGACATGGGTAGAGTGGTTTATTTATGTAGTTTGAGTATTTAGACTAGAGCAGTGGTTTTCAAACTCCTTCCACGGTGGAACTTTTGTACAGATTAAAACAAGTGGCTATAGATAAATAAATATGTAGATGCACAGATGGGCTAGATGAACAGATGAACGTGGATGCTTCCTGAGGGAGAGAGGAGTTGGGGTGCATTTCTAGCCACCCATTTAGCTTCCTTCTCACCCCCTGACTGGCTCCAGTTAAGGGTCCAAGCCAAGTGTGTCAGAGCTACAGCAAGACACAGGTGGTGCACATACATGAGCACACGCTCACACGTGTGCACACACATCATGGCGTCCGTGGGTCTCGGATCTCCAAGGTTTCTGTGAGCCTCATGGTGACCTCGAGCTGGGGCCCCTCCTGCAGAAGTGCTCAGTCTGCCATGTGCAAAGAGATGTGAGACACCCTAAATCCCTTCCATGCACTTTCCCTTGTCCTGCCGAGCTGTGTGTGGGATTCCTTCTGGCATCTGTACTCTCAGAGTCTCCTGGAAGCAAGGCCTGGCATGGAGATGAGCCTGTCTGATGGAGGCTTTCTTCAGAGGCCAGGCCTGGAAGCAGAGGACAGAGGGGAGCCCAGGGGGGCATTGCAAGGCATGCAGAAGCCGGTTTCCCCACAATCCCAGGGTTTGGAAGCAACACTGACAGCTAAGGTCAGCTTGACTGGCTTTGGGATCCAACTGGGGATTGGCGGAGGGCACTTTGGGGTGTGTCTGGGGGTCTCGGAGGTGTGGCCTTGGGGTCTGGTCTGGTCCCTCGCCCCTTCCTCTTGGGCTCTGCTTCCAATGACCATGGACTCAGCAGATTTGCTCACCCGGCCCCTCCACTATGATGTTTCTGCATTGGGCCAGCTGACCGTGGACTGAACCCCCAACACCTCACTGAAACCCACAACTCAAAGTCGGAGAGGTTTATTTTGGCAAAGCTGACCGATGCGGTTATACAAAGGGAGCAGCAGAGTGGGCAGACGTCATCAGAGTGCACGGACTACGGTACCCTGATCCTTGGTGGCTGGGTTATCAGAAGAAGGAGGAAATAAGTATGGATAAGTTCCATGTTGGACAACAAACTCAAAATGTGAAACTGCCGGGTGCTTATTTGCTGCATCCGTGCAGTTTGTCTGACAAATATATAATGGCGAAGCTGCACGTGGAGCCATGGATCGTCCACCCCAGAGTGCCAGGGAATGGCAATGAAGTCTCAGAGCATGAGCTTCATGCAGAGAGAGGTACCTGAAGCCCAGGGTGGTTGAATATCCTCCAAGATCCTGCCACTCAACACCAGGAACCAGGGCTCCCCGAAACAGAATCCAGAATGACTGGATTTGGAATTCATTGTCCAGGAAGAGGAAGAATTTGCTCCCTTGATGTTTCCTTACCCTTTAATCAGCAAGGAGCAATATGGTCAGAGAAGCAAATGCTTCTCCAAATGTCTTCTATTACACCCACAGGCTACAGTTAGAAACGGGGCCATTAGAAGTGGCAATTATACAGCAGGAGAGCCGGAAAGGAAACCCCAAAAGCCTGGCACTGAAGCCTACAGTTCCTATAGGAACAAAATACGCTTTTCTGATCTGAGCTCTGGTAAGAGCCGTGGCCAGGATGCTGATGCTGATTCACGGTTATGTGGATGAGATTGAGAGTCACAGAGCAGGGTTGGGAGCCTGGGTCTGGGGGCAGAGCCCCACTGAGAGGACAATGACCAAATGCCTCCCCTTGGCTTTTGTCAGCAGTGGGGTGGGCCATTTACTCCGCATTTATGGGTGGCAGCAATGGAGACAAAGCAGGGGATGCTGGGAGCCCCAGGAGGAAGCAGTTCTTGCCCTTGGCGTGGGATGCTCTGATCATTCATTTCTTCATCATTCAGTCAGCTTCTGGGAACACAATGGCAGCACATCCTGGTTGGGCTGGGGGTCAGGGGAGGGAGACAGAGAAGGAAAGGCAGACCAGTTAGCATGTGGAATGCTTCGGGGGTCGGGGAGTGAGGTCTGGTTAGTCACAGAGGCCCCTAGCAGACTACAACCTGAGAGAGGCCTGCAGGGCAAGCCCTGGAGCCCTGGAGCCCTGCCAGGGAGGACACTTGTCGGGGTGGGCACAGCATATGTCAAGGGCCTGAGGAAGGAGCATGAAGGCCAGGGCTCATCCCAGCCACCTCCTTCCTGGCTTCTTGCCTCTGTCCTGGTCCATCCCATCCCCCAGCCCCTGCCCCCCATTACTCCGGGCCTGGTCTGTGTGAGATAGACCTTTCAAACCTATAATCGGTACAAACTGTGCAATTGATTACAAACCCTGCCCATATTCAATGCAGACAACTTGGTAAACTGAGCGTGAATTCAGGGAGGCAGAGGCAGGGACATTTCTAAAGGCAAAATGGTGAAGATGCTCCAGATCCTGTGGAGATAAGAACAATAGCAGGGGTGGGCCCAGGCCGGGGTTAAACAGACAAGTGTGAGGCAGATGACCTTGCACAGCGCTGTTCAAGGCCTCGTGCTCGCAGAGGCATCTGGGACGGACCTTGTTACCCAGCACGCGAGCGTGAGGTCCCCTGCTGCGCACTTCCGGGCATTGTTCATTAGCTCTTTGGCTCAGGTTTGACAAAGTGACTCCATTGTGATTCTAGTGACCTTCCCAGGCCCTGTGACACACTGGGTGCCACCCTGATGTGCCTGTAGCTCGGTACAAGCCTGAGGCACTTGCTTAGCAGAAACAGTGGCAGTCCAGGGATTCCGGAGGTGTCCCTCTTCCCTGCTCACTCCTGCCCTCTTGGGTTCAAGTCCTTCTCCCTGCCCAAACCTCCCAGGACCAACTCCCCTCCTTCTTGGTGAGCTGCAGCCCCGTGGCCACCACCTGTGTGCTCTGCACTCTAGGCGCCTTGTTCCCTCATTCTTCCCTGGCTCCTGCTCCCAGCTGGCTCAGAGCTCATGGGGAACCTAGGGGAGCTGGGTCCGCTGTGACGGTACTGCCTGAGGCTGGGGTTCCTACACAGGCCCTGCTTCTCTCCTCTGCATCCTCCTCGAGGGTGGCCTCATCCCTGGGTCCTTCCCAGGCCCCGCTTCTTCCCTCTGCTGGGCTCTGGGTTCCATGCGGCAGAGGGAAGGTCCCAGGCCCCTGTCATCTCCTCCACCTCTGCTCTCCTCCTGTCAACCTGTTACAGTCCCAAGGTTCCAGGCATCTGCACACAGACTAAAACCAGACCCAACCCTTTAGGGCCCCATTCGCACTGGGCCCCGCCTGACCCCCTTTCCTGTGATTTGATGCATGCAGAGATTTTAGAACAGATGACAGCTGTCAGTAACTGTCACCATTGCTGCTGCTTTTTGTCAAACATCCTCAAAGGTGTCCCCGAGGTCACCATCTTTCTCCCCTCTTCCTCCCTGGCCCCTCAGAGTTCATCCAGAATGGAGGGGTAGCGGACAGAGGGCAGGATCGTCAGTGTTCTCCTATTCTTCCCGTGACCAGGCCATTTTCAACACGACCTTGCAGCAGAAGCAGAAAAAATGCCTCCAGACTACTGAAGTTGGGCAAGGCTGTGTGACTGGCTTTGGCCAATGGAGCATTAGTGGATGTTCTACAAAGAAAAACTGAGTTTTGTGCTTCTGTGCCTCCGTTTCCACAAAGAGAACACAACTGGAGTAACTTACCTGCCCAGGAAAAACGAGAAGCTCACAGAACGAGCCTGAACAAATCTGAGAGCTGGATCCTTAGCCCAGCCAGTCCTAGCAGAGCCACCTGGAGTGGCCTGGAGGATAAAATCCACTTTGCACCCCTCTGAGTTTTGGTGGGTGGTTTGTCACGCAGCAGTTGGGAAAAATCAATGGCACCGACACCACCTAGAAATAACCGTGAGCATTTTAACGTCCATTTATTAGGATTATAGTCTTTCAACATCTTGGCCAAATAGTGGGGCTCAGAGCCCTGCCTGGCCCAGCTCATGTGTGCAACCAGTCTACCCCTACATTTCTAGGGTCCTTACCAGGCTTGGGGCCAGCGAGTCCATCCTCTGCCTGAAGCCCCGCACAGCTGGGTCTGCTTGTGTGAAGGAAGCCCCCCAGCACAGTGGTAACCACTCAAGCTCCACCCCACAGGCAGGGCCTGAGATGTGGGGAGAAGCCTGACCTAGGCATGGTGTGTAGGAGTGACAGGGACAAAGGGGCCCTGGCAGGGAGCCTGCAGTTGATGGGTGGAAGGACAGCATTTTTGGGGCCACACGTGGATGTCTTGTAGCTTTCTCTCCCCTAATTTTCTCCTCCATGAAGGGACAGCTCTGTCTCTGGAAGGAGCTGTGCTGCAGATAAAATAAATAAAAACATGGAGCTAGAAGATGTGAAAATTGAGGAAGAGGGGAGGCAGAGGTGGCTGCAGTAACCCAAGTGCACCCAGTTGAGGCAGCAGAGTCAGGTAGAGGCACAGGGCCTCCTGTGCCAAGGGCCAGCAGGGAGAAGATAGGAAATGACCTATGAACACCACATCAAAGGTGGTGTCTCTGGCTTGAGAGGACAACTCTTCCCCTCCGCAAGTCTGCCTTTGCTTGGCGGGTAGTCCAGAAGACTTGGTGACAGGCAGCAGATGTGATCATTTCTAACAAAAAAACCCACACAGATAAACACTCCCCCATTCATACTCAATACACTCTTGTCAAAATGAAATCCTTTCTACTTAGAATGTATTGAGAATATTTCATAGTCAATAAACAAACACAACTTCATTTGAAATTTGAATAGAGGCGACATTGACAGTCTAATTTTGTACTTCATGGGTCCTTTCCTGCTGGAAGGTGTCGTGACCCTGTGTGCCTGCTCCGTGTTGGAGATTTATGGTACCTGATGAAATCAGCACCTTATTGAGCCATCAAATACGTCAGAAGGAAATTTAGGATGAATGGCAGGAAAAGCTTCATTGCAGGAAAATCTTATGGGAACATAAAATTGTTTCCCAAGGAAGTTGTTAAAAATCCATTATCTGAGCCATTTTATAAATGTGGTATTTATCAACATCTTGCCAAAAAAAAGTTAGACAGCAATTTCCAACAAAATTTCTCTAGTGGCAAGATGGATCAGACACCTAATATGACTTTTTCATATCCACTGATGATTGAAATTATAGCATCCTACTTTATTATTTTCTTGCAGTATAAAATGTAACACCAAAATGAAGCAATTGCTTTCTTAGAATGAGCACGGGAAGACATTTTCCTTGTGTTTTATAGCTCTCCTTTCATAAATCAAAGTGAAATAAATTTTAAAGTATCGGTATAACTTCAAATGAATGTAATTTTTGAAAAGTCAGATTAGTTATGTGAATATGTCCTTAGAAGGCACAAAATGGATTTGTAGCTGATTAACATGATGTATTAATATTAACATGGTTATTAGTACAGATTAATTTAAAATGACCCAGAAGAAGGTGGGCCAGGGGAGGAGAGGTGCCAGAGAAGCACTCTGGTTGGGGAGGGCAGTGGGAAAGACAGCTGGGGCTACTAGGACCTGAGGGTAAGTAGAGGCAGCTTGTGGGGACCTTTGAGGCAATCCCGTGGGGAAGATTTTTAGTCATGGGCTCCCCTCTGCCAGACCAGTGTGGTACCACTGAAGACGGTGGGTGGAGATCTTTTAAACAGTGAACATGAAGATCCCAACACAGAAGAACAATTAACTGTGAAGAATTCATGCCTGAGAACGCCTTCTCGTTGAACCTAAGGGATTCCTTATATGCTTAATTCTGTGCACTTCCAGATAGCAGAGTCTGAGAGAAAAGTGGTACAAAGAGGCAGCAGGATACCAGCCACCGGGGTCTGATGCTCACCCTAACCGAGCAGAGAAAGTTCTGCATCCACGTCCAAGAGACCACTATACAGTTCCCCAACTATGGGAAATATTAAAGTCAGATATTTACAGTACTGCAGTGCTCACGGGCTATGGAAAATAACCTCCACATTAAGACTACCTTGAGGGAAAGTTCTCACCAGAGCCAAGTTACAAAAGTAGTAGTGTGGATGGATGTGGTATGTTTGTGAGGAAGCGTAAGGAAGAAGGAAGGCCCTATTTTCCTTTTCCTCTTTTCTTTCTTTTTATTTTTCAGGTAAGGAGCCTGCCTTCTTGGGCTGAGCTTACGGTATACTATTTGCTTCTGTCTGACTGAGTTCACAGCTCACCAAGTGAAAAGACTGCTCCTCTGCCCATCTCACAGAATGGAATAATTCCTCATGTGCGGGACTTGCAGAGTGTTTAAAAATGGAGAAGCACTACACCTGTGTATAGAATGATTGGAGATCAGTTGGTTAAAATGTTTCATCTGGATTATGGGAAACCCGGAAAGGGAGACGATTTAAAAAGAAGGGGAAAAATACCGGTGGTGGTCAAGCCCTGGTTCCAGGTGGTGCTAAGCGCTCTGCGCCCAGGCCCATCACCCTCCCAGCCTTGGTCTGCACGCCTTTCAGTGGGACTCTTACAAATGCTGACTGAGGCGATGCAGACAGAGTGCACGGTGTGGTTAGTTATCGTCACACCTTCACTTAGCAAAGCAAGGCGCTGAAGGAAGGCTGAGATTCCACCCGACCACAGAGTGCTCACAAAGAGCACGCCTGAACTTTCAAGGCCCGAAACTCTCTCGGGAGCATTTTGAGTGGCAAGCCATATAAGATAATGAAGTATTTTGCCTTCTTTGAAGAAGACAGGGCCCGAGATGTGCAGGAGACCCCTGGGCTGTGTGGAGACAGCCCTGTGTTGAATGCCTTGGAGGAAAGTTAATAAAATCCAAGATGAACGGACGGGGCCTCCCCTCCCCAAGCTTCCTCCACTCTGATGTTTATAATAGAGCACCACACAAGTGTGGAATAATCTCACAACTGTTGCTTACATTAATACGAATGGTTTTGAAGTCCTGGATGCCCTCAGATGTATGGTACGTATCGTGTGCCCAGTGTACCCATTTAGGCTTGCCTCCTTGAGAATCTCCTGCTACTTAGGCATTGAGGGAACTTTGAAGATAAGGAAGTTATGGACTTCAAAGGACTTCTATGGGTTGAAAGTGTAAGAGTGTAGCAGGGGTCCAGAAGGCGACAAAGGAGTATGGAGGTATTCCAGTCGTAATTAGGGCCCACTTGGTATCTGCCTGCTGTTTAGAGGCTGAATAGCAAATGGCAAAGAATCCCGAATCTTGGGCATAGTCTGACTGCCCAACGGGATACCTGGAGCAGTTGCCAATAGCAACCAAAGCTGCCAAGGAAAAGGAAAAAGAATCATTCGAAGTTGGTGTTGGCAAAACAGGTTAGCTCAGGGACTGCCATTGTCAATGGTGGTGGTGGCTTAAAAAGTGACCCAAGATGCATGGGTGGGCTGTCGAATCCTCCTGAGCCTCTCAGTGCTGTTAAAGCACTGGCAAAGACCTCATGTACGAAAGCACCCACTCAGGTCCCTGCCACCTAGCTGGTGGTCGATGACGGTTCTCCCCACTCCTTCTCCCATTGCCAGAAAGCCCGGGCGGGGGTCCCAGGGATACCTGGCCCCTGAGGTTTGCAGTGTCCGAGTCTCTCTCTGGGTTAGGATTGTAGGCGAGGACTCAGGTGTGGAAGGAGACGGCTCAGTAAGGGAAGATCGGTTCTCACTGCCGGCCACGGGGGACTGAACAGTGACATCCACCACTGGCTGGGGACAGAGGAGTGGAGAGCTCACATGAGCTTGTTCCACTTCTATCTGTAGTGCAAGACATGGCTCCGAGGCCATCTTACAGCTGGGCATGTGGCACCTGCCTGTAATCCCAGCACCCTGGGAGGCTGAGGCAGGAACAGCCCATGTTTGAGCCCAACTGGGGCAACTTAACAGCTTCATAAAACCCTATCTCAAAGCAAAAAAAAAAACAATGAAGGGCTAGGGATGTAGCTCATTGCAAAGGCCCTGGATTCAATTCCCAGTACCACACACACATATAGTCATTTTACAAACATTTCTCACTTCCCAAGATTCAGAATTAAGGCATCATAGGAGCCCAGCGGTAACAGGATTGCCCCATCGTGTTTGTGTAGCTCAGGCAAGCAACTCTTTGTACTACCTTATGTGAGAGTTGTTTCTTTTCTATTCTTACCACCAGACTCGAAGCCCCTTTGGAGGAAGAAATCTTTAGGAAACCATCTTCATGTAAACAGAGTGTCCCCCATCTGCTTTTTCATCTCCGAGTCCTAATGGGCACGTCCTGCCTTTCTTTGTGGAGATGCTTGCTGAGCGAACAACTGCTGGGGACAGGAAGGGACAGCAGAGCACAGGTGAGGCCGGGCTTGGGCACATGGAGCTCCAGACCTGGCGTCAGCTGGGCTCAGGGCTCCCTGCATCCACAGCTCAGGTGCAGCAGGAGGTGACCTGGCTTCTGGCTGTGGCCAAAGCTGAGTGAGCATTAGGGGAAGTGAGCAGCAAAAGCGGGCAATGGCCAGAGTGGCGCAGGACCTCAACCATGGCAGCCTCACAGCTCGGGGGGCACCAGAGCTAAACTGGCCTAGCTGGCTGGACCACAGGCCTGGTGTCACACATGGGTCCTCAGCCAGGGTCCGCCTTTCTGGGTGGAAGGACGGGTGCTCCTTCACAGCCTCCTCCCGCTGTACTCCTGCCTCCTCCTGAGAACGAGCTAGGAAATCACCTTACCTTCGAGAGAAACACGAAAGGCGCTCGACTGTGTTGTTTTGCATCTGCTGAGGTGGTATTTGAATCTTTGACTTCGGAAGGAGACTCCAGAAAGAGATAATGAAGACAATTCCACAAACCCCAGTAGGATGAATCCAGCAGGCAAGGCAAGCAGTTGAACAGAAGGGAAAGAAGGGAACCAACAACAGGAGCATAATATGATCAGAATAAGTCAACCGCAGCAGTTAGAGCCACCAGTCTCAGGCCACCAGTCGAGGAAGCAGACTGGCAGAATGGGTCATGAGTATCCATCCGGCTTCCCACATCACCCAAGCCAGGCCTCAAACATAAGACTGATGCTTGGTTTTTATACCGCGCCGCTCCCTTTGTGGGGAGGGTGGTGATTCTCTGGAGTCAGTAGAGTGGGAAGCGGGCCTTCTGCCTAGAGGCTGAAGCTTCTTGTAACACAGGCCGAGTGGTCCTGACTGCACAGGGAAAGGTGCAAAGCAGCTTTCCACAGCGGTGGGAGAAACGTCTCCAAGCCCCACGCTGAGCAGGGTACCTGCCAGAGACAAAGGTTGGTGTGCAGGCTGGGGTACTTGTTTCTCCGTGCAGGTTGGCTTGTGCTTTTAGTTCTGAGAATGACTGCAGTTCTAGCAGTAAATCAAGAAACGATCCCTTGAAAATCTTTCTTGCTACCTTTGTTGGCAAAAAGAGCTGAGTTGTCTGTGGGGCATGCGCGTGCCGATGTGTGTGTGTGTGTGTGTGTGTGTGTGTGTGTGTGTGTGTGTGTGTGAGTGTGTGAGTCGGTGCCTGGGCTGAGTTTTCTGTGGAGCCTTTGAGGAGGAAGCTGATCCGATTTTCCAGCTGCATCATCAGTTTTTGGCATCAAGAAACAGCTCCAGAGCTCTGTGATCCTGAAGATGGTAAATTAGGACAGAAATCCCATCACAGAATTAATTCTGGTACTTGAAGTGCCTACCTGCAGCCTCAACCTTCTGGTTCTGTTATTTCCTCGCTATATGGGGCAAACCCTGGCGAGATGGCACCAGGCGCTCCTGGAGAGAGGACAGAGGATCACCCCATACTATACTTTGTAAGGAACAACCAGACCCGTGGCAGTAGTGCTCTCATCATGGCACAGCAGAATCCTAAGTGCCAGCCAGCCCGGGGTGGGCCGGGTTCTCCAGCGAAGGGAGGGCTCCTCCGCCCAGATGGCTCCTCCACGCCGCTGGGCAGACAGGAAATGCTCCTGGCCACCGCGCACATCTCGACCCCTGCGTTCTCTGTCCCCAGTGGTCTACATGGCTTCACTGTCCTTGCCCCGCCAACATCTCCAGCTCTGACTCGCATTCGCGTTGTGGGGAAACAAACTGGGGTGTGAAGAAATGGGAATTTAATGAGAGCCTTTGTGTGCCTGGCATGTCTCTCCAGTTTGCAGTTCTGGCAGATGTGCCTCGAGGATGCCTCTTCTCTGCGGGCACTGCAGCCTCCAGCTCCTGGCACCTCTAGCAACGCTACTTAGAACTTTCCTGAAGATGTGGATGATTGGTTTTGGGGCCCAGGGTGGCCCGTGAAACCATTGTCCCTGAGGCCGTTGCTTCTGCTGGCTTCTGACCCCTTCCTCCGGGGTGAAGGTGCATTTTTCCAAACCCTTAGTTGACAAAACCCAGAGAACAATGGCTCTGCGCATGCCTCACATCTGCAGATGGAACAGAGGGGGTTTTGTTGCCGGAGGCAGGAGAAAGGGCATCAGTTAGCCCAATCTTTATACCCTCATGAAAAACACAGATATTTCGCAGGGGACAATGTCCTACTCGGTGTTCTATTTTAAAAAGAATTCATTGTACACAACCCTCTTGTGAAAATATGACAGGAAATTAAACTAGAAGACTTGCCCACACTCCTGCCATGCTGACGAGTATAATTATTTTTATTTGTCACGTTTCCCACGCATCCTTACCTGCACACGCATAGTTTTCTCTTGGTTGTCACCAAAGCTCTCTTGGCTTTTAAAGGAATTACGTTGTGATGGAGATATCTCTTTTAAATCGTTATATACCATGATTAAAGATTCAAAATATCATCCATTTCCTTCAGGCTCTATTATGTTTATCATCCATCACAGCGACAGCACATTAATCACAGACTCGGTCGCCTGAGGATGGGCCTCAACAGTCTACTTTTAATAGAAATTGGACCATGGTGCCCACAATGACTGTGTCCTGAGCTGCCCATCCTTGGAACAAGGGGGTCATTTATTGACCTTCAACACGGTCAAGACTTTCTTTTAGGGGATGAAAAGGAAAGATGAGAGTGGTTTGTGGAAACAAAACAAAGAGGACCTTTCCCCCAGCAGTTAGGAAACAGCAGGTCTTGCACTGCTGGGTGGTGAGGACTTCACAGGCCTCCTTGTGTCCCTGGCTTGGTGGGCAGCCATACAGGAAGCTGGGTGAGGGCTTCCATTTGGGCTGCAGTGAGGGTGGAGACTTGGGTGCTGGCTCTCTGCAAAGTCCTAGCAGGACGGTGAAGCAGGACAGAAGCTTAAGGCCAGCTACTCTGGGCCTAAATTCGGAGATTCACCTTTACTCAGTATGTGATGTCAAGCAAATTATGTGACCCTCTTTGTCCTTGTTTTTTGTTTTTGAAACCTTAGGAGCATCAACCATTCATTTGTGCGATAGATTTTCTGGAACACATTTCTGGGCTCTGCGCAGGAGGGGAGTTGGGATGAGGGTTCTGAAGCAGTCTTTGTCTTGCAAGGTAGAGGAGCAGGACGTTGCATGATGAGAGCCACGGGAGGCTCTTGAGTGTGTTAGGGGCCAGAGAATGAGGTAGCCAGCCCACAGGGAGGGAGCCACACTCCCACAGGGAGAATGGGGAGTGCAGTTTCCATACCTAGAGAAGCCTCACAGAGGTCAGGAGGACTCAGCCCAGCAGATGTGGCTGGAGCAGAGGCAGGAGGAGTTCTCCTGTGACACCCTCGTCAGAGGCTGACTTGACTGGGTGCAGGAATGCCCCGCCGCCAGCAAGACGATCCAGGGCAGGACTGTGGGAGCACTGCTGGAGGAGGCTGGTGCTGGAATGGGTGGGTGAGGAGGAGCTGCCCTCAGCAGTGTGAGCGAGCACCATCCATTGCCCAGGGCCAGAGAGGGCCAAAGGGAGGACCCTGTGCTCACCTGACTGTTCCTACACCCTGGCCCGGCTGAGTTATGGTCACAGAGCTCACTACGGAGCTCCACGTGGCCCCACGAGGGCACAGAATGGAGCTGCCAGGGCAGTCTCTGCAGCTGCCAGCGCTTTCCTTTTCCTCATCACCTCTTAAAAAGCAAAGGTTTACAAAGTCCGATTTTTCCTTCTCTTTCTCTCACTGCCTTTCTTTTCTGCCTCTATCCAGTCTCCCCCAGTTGCTGCCTGGCACAGTTGTACAAAAACCAAGAACAAAGCCCACCCTCAGGAGCCAAAGGCTGATCAAAATAGACAGTGATTGTGTAAATAAAAATATTTATTACAATAAAAGACACATTGGCATTACATTAATCCCCCTCAAATAACCCCACTGTCCCCCACTTTGGACACATTTATTCCAGTGCTCCTGCCACCATCTGAAACAGCTCTGGGGTCTTCTTTCGTGAGTCTTTGTGAGGGGTGATCAAAAACACAGTGAGTGCTGCTGTGAATGACATCCACAGAAAGGCAGCTTGTGAAAACATGACCCTGTGTCCTCACCCACCTGATTCACCAGATCTGGCACTGGGTGACGTCTCTAGGGACCTGTTGAAGAGAAGAGGGAAAGACAGAATGAAAGAACAGACACAAGAATAGAATAGCCTAACAGCAATAGGGAAGCTAGAAATGGTGCCCGCTTTCCTTTGAAACTAATGACAGTCAAGAGAAGGAAAAGGAGAGGAGAAAAGAAAAAGAAAGAAGAAATATTAGGGCGGGAACAGGAACAAAAAGGGAGATGAAGAACAATGTGGACGAGGGAGAAATGAGAGAGAGAAAGAAAAAAGAAAAAGAGAAAAAAGGAAAAATTTGGAAAGAGTAGAAAGAAAAAAATTAAAAATGGAGAATAAGAGGACAAGAAAAAATAATTGAAAATAAAAAATAAAAATGCAGGGCCTCCTCAGAGTGTCTCTGCTGTCACAGCAGACAACGAGGGCAGCAGTGTGCAGATCTAAGGCAATTAGCCTCAGCAAGCCAGCAGCAGACCCCTGAGATTCAGGCTGATTTCTGGCTGTAAGGCCCTGGTTGAGCCCCTGACCTCCTGCGAGGTTGAACTCTGCAAGGTTCTACTGCAGGTTCCAGCTGCCCTTCCCCTGAACATAGTCCAGGTTCTGACGGGAAGTGGTGATCTCTCCAACTCACCAACCAAGGAGGTCTGGTGCCTTTATTGCAGGGATTCTCCTCCCTTTCCCAGTGGGCTTTAGTGTTCATCAAGGAGCCTGCGAGAGGCCCTCTTTCTGTGGTTCACTTCCGCTCTGTCTTCTGGAGCTCAGAACAGTGGCCTTTATGGCCCGCTGTGCCTCTGCAGTGTAGATCCAGGTACTGGGGCAAACTATCCAGTGCTTTCCCCATGCCGGGCCACTGCATCTTGGTGCCACCCTGGCTGCCCGCGAGGTCCTTCATTGCACCGTGGGCCCATTTCAGGAGAGCCTTGCACGCAACACACACAAGCACTGCACCAGGGGGAGAAACTTTCAGTGAAAAATGAGCTTAAGTGTTGTTTACTCAAATGTGTCTTCCAAGCCCTGACTTGTAATGTTTGCATTTGTTTAATAAATGGTGTGCTCTTTCACTTTAAACAGTCATGCACGGGAGGGAGCTCCGTTTTGAGGGACAGCCACAAAGGCGGCTCTGCTGAGGCCAAAGGCTGTGAGGGCTGTCACAGGATGGCCTCCCTTGACTTCTAACTGCCCCATAAAAATGCATTTTCCAACTGGAATGCGGACCCAAGGGCCTGAGTTTGAAAGACCGAAGTCACCCTGGGCTGCATTTCTCCCCAAGAGGGACACAAGCACCTACTGATTTAGACTATTTGATGACCAAGAATAAGTGTAGAATGTAAACTCTATTAAGCAAATGAAAGCAAGATTTTCCTTTTTATTTGGAGTTTCTGGAACACTCTTTTGATGTTTAAAGATTGCCTGCCAGAATGCGTGGTTTACATGTAGGTAATGGACATCTTCATTCTGGTTTGACATTTAAGAGGGTCTCGTCTGGAAAGGCAGAATCTTAATAGAAACACGTGATGCAAACGTGTGTTTTTAAAAATACAGTGTGGGGAATCTACTGTTTTCTTACACAAATTGCTTATAGTATCTGGTGATTCATGGCGGTGGAGGTGACTTGGAGAGAAGTACTCAGAAATAATAGAAATCACTGTCACTTCGCTGCTGGCACACACACACACACACACACACGCACACGCACACGCACGCACCTGTGCACACCTACCTTTACAGGGGCCAAAGGGCTGCGGACTTTAACCTCTTCCTCCCTGCCGTAGGGGAGCGGTTGTAGTAGGAATTCACTCCTGATTTTGGCCTGAGGTCACGGCCTTGGTGTATTTCCTATTACATCACATTTCACATTCTAATGGCCGGTTGAGGGTTGCGTTTGCCCGTCAGGCTAAAGCAACAGCATTCATGCATCTGTTTCTTAGTTAATCACAATTTAAGTCGTTCTTATTTTTTTCTCTCACAGGTATTATAGCAACAACTACCTTTGAGGGGAGGAACCTAGTTTCTAATTTTGGTTTCATCATTTTTACTCCTTTTCCCTCCTGCAGGGTTGGGACTTGGACCCAGGGCCTTGCATGTGCTGAGAAAATATGCTCCAAGCCCTGATCCTATTTTATCGTGCTTTTAACTGTTCCTTCTCAATAAATTTCTCAAAGTGGGAAAACTGCTAAAACAAACATGTGAGCCAAAGCATGGAGAGGTACAGAAGGCTCGGACACTGCCCAGAGCTGTCAGAAGCCCCCACACACGTGGGTGCACACCTCCCACCCCAGCCTCTCCAGAAACACATGTTTTTATTTAAACTGTTTTTCCCGTTTAAGTTTGAAAAGTTCACATGTGCTCTTTTGTTGGTTTTTTACTTTTATCTTATTTCACATTCCACTTTATTTTTATCTTACTTCATGTCCATTCAAGTGCTCCTTGTTATTTCTATTCCCTTTTAGGTGCATGTTTTTTATACTTGACCCTGACTTGTTTCTCATGAGGCCTCGCCTTCTCTCACACGTGTCCGAGTGTTTTCAAAGGGCACCAGCGGCGTGACTCGCCTTTGTTGACACATTCATGTAAATACTTCATCTTGTATGTTTTCCTTTACATTTTGGACCACTTCGTTTCATTTTAATAAACTGTCAAAAAAAAATGAACACTGAGTGGTCTATCAGTTCACTCAATGTCTTCTTCAGTTTGGAAAGAATTGGTATTATTTATAATTTTTTCAAAGGCAGGGTATTTTCTGTGGATTTTACTTGCAATGATTAAACAGCCCTCTTTATTTGGGAAGTATGGTGTAAAATACTTATATAAACTAAATTTTCTCCGCATTACCACCAGCTTTCCCCAGCGGTATGTATTCCACAAGTTAACGTTACCTGTCTGTTTTGAGAAGATTTGCCAAGTCATATTTTACACTGGGTGGATGAGTCCATGTGTAATCTGTCTGTTCATCTTTATTGTTATTTCTTTGTAGTTCCACTTGTTGTTTTTATTATTGTTATTATTTGGAGTTTGAAGTTAAGGTTGTACTTTCTGAAAAGGCTAAGAGTTAACATAATTTCTCTTACTTGTAATGTACCCACACAGGGAGACCAAGCAGAGAGTGGCTGCCTCTGAAATACACAGGATGGCTCTGTTTGTACAAATGAACCATCTCCATGCTATCACATGTGAAGCCACCCACGCGGGACACCCTGGGGGATATCTCTGACCCTGGCCACCCCAAGGTGCATTGGCACCTTCCCCAAATTTAATCATCAGTGTAGAACCTTCACACTCCAATTTCTTTTCCTTCCCTTTCGGTAATAATTTCTTCAGGTATTTTTCTACAAGTTGGATTTACTTATTTGTAAAATGAGGTAGTTCCAAAAGTCAAAATCAAGACTAAATGGGCTGGGCGTGGTGGCACATGCCTGTAATCCCAGCACTCGGGAGGCTGAAGCAGGAGGATTGCTGTGAGTTTGAGACCAGCCTGGGCTACATCCTGAGTTCCAGGTCAGTCTCAGCTACGTAGTGAGACCCTGTCTCAAAAAAAAAAAAAAAATCAAGACTAAATGTTTCTGTTATTCTGTAAAATGTTTTTGTAGTTTATTACCAAATTTTAATTATATATAATATATATAATATATATAAATATCAGACTCTGAGAAAAGATGTTACCCCTATCATCTCTGGATATGGAAAAGTTTTTTCATTTTTCACATAGAGCTAGATTTGTTGGAACAGACAACAAATGCAAGATTTAGGATTTTTTTGTGTGTGTGTGTTAAGTTACTAAAATTAGGGCGGGGGATTTGGCTCAGTGGTTCCACTGCCTGCCGCCCAAGTGCAAGGTCCTGAGTTTGATCTCTAGTACCAAAAAAATAAAAATAAATAAATAAACAAGTTACTAAGTTAAATGTTGAAAATCAAAGATACTACACATCTTTAAAAACAACGGATGGATGAAATCAATACCAATATTAAAAGCTGAGCAAATAAAAACAACACACAGTGTGCATGCACACGGATTTACAAGGAGGGTGTACAAGCCTCCTGCTGTCTGGCCGTCTGCAGGGCCCAATCAGAGGTGGGAGGCCTGGGTCTCAGCCCCTCCGTGCGAGGCTGTACCGGGAAGCTGAAGGGGCCGTGTGGGGAGGTCAGGGCGCGCTGAGAGCCAGGAGATGGATGGCAAAGACTGGAGCTCCTGCCCAGAAACAGAAGCAAGACTTGGCTCTTTTTTCTGTTTTGCTTCATTCAGGGTGGGGCTTCCACTTCCAGTAAATCCACTCTGCCACACACACACAGAACCATGCTAATGTAGTCGGTAAGTTGTCACAACACTCAACTGTCCCCACAGGACAGGTTTCATTTTCCAAATCAGCACTGGGAGAAGATGCGGGCCTGCTGCTGTAAGGACCCCTTCTCCCGACCACAGAGCAGGCTTCCGAGCAGCAGGTGCACAGGCAGGACTGTGTGAGGCGGTCAGGGCCATGTGCCCTGCAGGACGGTCACACCCATCTTTGCACCCCTCTGCCTCCCCCGTGCATGGTCTGGACCGGTATCTCCACACTCTGCCAGATGTTCTCTGGGGAAGAATCGGGGCCCCCTACCTGAGCCCCTGCAGGAATGGATGAGCTCGGTACTCTGACTGCCTGTGGAGTCCCAGTGTGCCTGGCTCAGCCTGCACCCCAGGAGGATACAGTGGCTCAGGCGGACCTGTTAGCTGAGGGGAGCATAGGATGATCACAGCGGCTCAGCGGAGCCAGGGAGATCAGTGCTCCGGGGCTGTGGGGGCCGGAAGCTGTTCTCATCCTACACTGAAATCACAGAAAGACGCTGCCTCCTGATACTGGGTAAGGCAGGATAAGGACGCTCTGCAGAGCAGGACGCAGCCTTTGGGTAGCAGCCTGGGAGGACCACGGGGGGCCAAGAAAACCACCCTGGCCACCCTCTCCTCCTTCCCTCCCTCCCTCCCATTCTCTGCTGTCTTCCTCTGTTGGCCAAGCCAAGAAGAAGACCCCAACCTGACATTCCATTAGTGCTGCCACACTGGACTTCATTCTACTTTTGCAAAATTACCTCCAAGTATCCCAACATCCTTTATTAAATTGTTCTTTTCTCCAAATGTCTATGCATTGAATTACTACATAAGATAATCTTACTTTGTTTATTCTGTCACACTTTATGTCTTTAAAAATACTAGGTCTTGATGATCTCAATTATTTACTTTACACTTTGGTTTAATATCCATTGGAGCTAGCAGGATTAATTTTGCTGCCAAACTATAATTTGCCATTCTCTCTTCTCCTTCTTCTATTATTGTCCCATAGTGCATCTTAAACGATCAACAGCCAAAGTCTCTCTGATGGCAATGAGCAGATCAGTTGGCCCTCACTAGGAATTTAGTCTACTTCAACACTTGCCTGGGTTATCTTTGATTTGCTTTCCTTTGCATGAAGAACAAAGGTTTCTTAAGAACAAACGTTTCCTCTGTGTGCTTGCAGGCAGCATCACTTTTCTATTCAGACAGGAAACTGTATAAAATTAAGAAGCATGCATACCGCACACGTTATTTTTCAGACCAGCATCTCCGACAGCAGCCAGTGCTTTGTTAGGGTCTCCAGTTCTGTCCCAAGTCTTAAACAATGCTCCTTTATTGAGACATAATCTTCCACCCAAGTGTGCGTCACTCATTCAGCGTAAGTGTTTTGCCTTTAATGAGGAAAAATCAGACTCCCTATATGAAAGGTAAGACTTTGGTATCCAACATTACTACTAACCCTTTGGGAGGTTTCAAATGTGCAAGAGCTGGGTACAATAAACAATAATAATAAGATCTAACATTGTTTCTGGTGCTCAGCCTCCTTTTAATAACTTGCTCACAGATTTTTTTGGGAAAAAATATCCTAAACAAATAAAAACAACAAAGTTTCAAACCACAGGCATTGGTGCAGCTGTCCTGAGAGTTAACTCTGCAGAGTGCAACAGGCACACACGTTTGAGATAAAATTCCTGGCAGAGAAAGGCATTCATCACTGCACTCGGGGAATGGCTTAACGACTAATGTGAGAACGAAATGTCCAGGTTCTGTAAATGCTGATTTGTGCTGCATTGTGACACAGGGCACTGGGGCTGAGAAGTTACGGGGATTAAAGTCCAGCAGAGCCAGTGGATGATGCAAACAATTCAGCATTCAGCTCGGCTCACTTTTTTTTTTTTTCTTGACTTTTTAAATACATCTGAGTTTTGCAGAGCTTTCAAATGTACTAACACGAGCAGGAATTCTACCCATGCATCTTTAAGACAAGACTGTAATTTATTTGGGAAATAGACCAAAACAAAAATACATTGCTGGAAAAGGTGAAGAATGGCTTCCCCTTTCGCCTTTGCTGTGTGCGAGCAGGGCTCTGCGCTGGGCTGCACAGGCAAAACGAGCATTGATAAATTAGGTGTGGTGAGCACCACGCTGCCACAGCGCAGGCAGGACCTGTGGTCCCTTTCCTCTCATTACTGTCATTCTCCCCCTCTCCTCAGAGCTGTCAGGAAGCTGTCCAAAGAAATAACTGCTGAACGTGGTAGGCAGGTGAAGACCCTTGCTCAGCCTTCGAAAGGAGAGAATAAAATATCTGTCTCAGAAACACGCTCCCACTTTGTCCTGCCCGTGGTTTTGCTGCGTGGACGATGATGTGTCGGGGCCGAGGATGTGTTGCCTTCCAGTATGGGGTGGACGGTGGGGAATGAAGAGTGGACAGGGCCAGTCTCTTCCTTCAGGGCACTTCCAGGAGCGAACAGTCCTAATTTACAATTGGCTACTGTTATGGGATATTATCTGTAGTTGGACACTTGATCTTGGCCAAAAGGATGAGAAGTGATGATATTGTCTATGTGTTTTTTTTTTTAAAAAAATTATCCTTTTTTTACATGTTTGCAGTACAAGATGATCATGTTCATTGCAGGGAGTTGTACATGCACAGAGTGCATCTCAGTTCATTTTATGTCCCCTTCCTCCATCCCCAGTTTCCCCCTTCCCTTGCTATCCTTTCCTTCTCCCTCTATCTCTTGATTTCCTTC
The DNA here is from genome assembly GCF_012274545.1 of Fukomys damarensis. NCBI lineage: Eukaryota > Metazoa > Chordata > Mammalia > Rodentia > Bathyergidae > Fukomys > Fukomys damarensis. The sequence continues at coordinate 133,182,680 of NW_022900928.1, read as the reverse complement.
TCATTTGCAAAAGCTCGATTTTCCCATTTCTTATTATCTATCTTTGTGTTCTTTATTTATATTTTGGGGTTCTCATATAACAGAAACCATGTGATAATGAAGCTTGCGTATCTAACATGCACTTCACATCACAGTCTCAAGGTGTACCCATGCTCCTACTGATGACTGATACCAATCCTTCTTTATGGCAAAGTAGTACTCTGTTGTGGGTGAATACCACATTTTCTTTATCCATTCATTGTTGACGGACCTATAGGCTGCTTCTAACATTTAGCTGTTTTGAATTGTGCTGCTATAAACATGGGTGAGCATGGATCACGGTAACATGATGACTTTAACTCTTTCAGGAAGATACCTAGTAGGGGAAGAGATGGGTCAAAAGGAATGGCTAGTTTTAGCTTTTTGAGGCATCTCCATACTGATCTGCACAGTGGTTGCTAGTTTACTTTCCCAGGCTCTACTTTCCCAGGCTCTATTTACATGTGATGAAAGAATACAAGTAATGTGATCTCCTGTGCCCACGAAGAGATGCCCCAGCGTGGGTGGCCCCTCTGATGGAGGGCACCAGCCCCACTTCCGGATGCATGTGCTATTTCCACTAGTCAGAGAGGTCAGGGTGCATCCCCTGCAGATGCAGGGATAGGTACTGTGACAACTGTGACAGGAAGGAGGCTCAAGGGGCTGCAGCCCATGAGGGCTTTGTGGAAGATGCAGAAGGCAGTGGAGCAGGGTTAAGGTCCTGGCTGCAGCCAGCTATGGAAATCGCCAACAGGGAGCACCAGATGTGGTTAATCCTAACCCATGTGCTCAGGACAGAGTGATCTGCCAAGAAGCAGTAGTGAGGAGTACAGTGGGGAGGCTGGGGACCCCCACTGGGCCTAGTCTTGGGCTGGGGCGCACGTGGCCAGCAGGCCAGGCTCTCTTGCTGGCTGGTTTCTCTGCAGAGAACAGTCATCTCCTGAGGTGCCACCCATGTCTGCCCCAAGGGCCCCAGCACTTGTGGCACAGTCTGGAAAACATGTGCACCTGTCATCTCTGTGCCCACTGTGTGAGGCTGCACTAGTGTACCAAGGACTCGGGCCCATGGCTCTCCCGTGGACAACCAGAAAACAAGACACCAAGATATGAGATGCGACCAAGGAATGAGGTGAATGTTTAAATTTAAAATTTATTACAATAAAAGATGCATTGCCATGAATCACCCTCAAAATCCTCCCCCTGGCTTCAAATACCCCCGTCCCATTTTCCTCGACCTTTTCTGCAGCAGCTCTGGAGTCCTCTTTCCTGAGTGTCTTCAGCTGCACTGCTGTGGCTGCCTGGATGACTTGAATTTACTCAAAACATCTACCTGTCATGGCCACTTTGACTTCCAAGAAGAGCGGGGAGCTGCATGGTGCCAGATCTGGTGGATGAAGACACGCAGTTGTGTTTTCACAAGCTGCCTTTCCGCTGGATGGTGCTCAGCAGCAGCATTCACTGTGTTTTTGATCACACCTCATAAAACCACTCAGGAAAAAGGACTCCAGAGCTGCTCCAGAAAGTGGCAAGAACTATGGGAGAAGTGTGTTCAATGGGAGTAAGAATACACAGAGGGGGACCAATGATGATGTGTCTTTAACTGTGGTAAAGTTGTTTTTATTTAAACAGTCACCATATTTTGTGATCACACCATCACAGTTCTCAGGGAAGGGACTCTGGATGAATACGCACCTTGTGTGAGGACCACCTGCTCGGGTGCTGAGGTGTGAAATCCCCACTCAGGCTCTCATAGAAGACTGGGGGCCTCCCTGGGGAACGGGGAGCAATGTAAAATCAGAGCTTGCTCTTTCCTTTTGTTTTTAATCAAAGCCGTTACCGGGAGTTTGGCTCCCGAAAAGAACTGAAGTTGTATTCCTTTTATGAGCAGAAGAGAAGTTAAGTGACTTGCATTTGGGATTTTAAAAAGGGAAACACAATTAAACAATTAAAACACAACTGAAGTTCCAGGAACACAGCCTTCAAAACAAGACATGCGTTGCTCGACTTTATGTCCCAGTGGAACAGGGACTTCGGCGTGTTGAGGGGGAGTGAGTGACCCCAGCATTGTCAGGTGCCATCCCTCTGCTGGCCCATCATAAAGGTCTCAGAACCAGAAGGTCGGTCTGAGAACCGGAAAGGAGGTCCGACAACTGGAAGGGTGATCTGAGAACCGGAAGGGCAGTCTGAGACCGGAAGTGCCTTCACCCCAGGGCTGAAGGTGCCGGTAGAGCTCCCTAAAGATGGAATGATGATCAAGTCAGGGAGACAACAACAGGGAAGACTGGTGTAAGATAAGTTACATGTAAGTAGTCATTGATAACAGGTGAAAAACAATGGAAAAATTAAAAATTACTAAACAGGATGGATCTATTATGTGAAAACAATTCAGTGATAAAATCTGCATTTCAGATTCCCACAACTTTAACAGGATCTTGGAAAGGAGGTAAGGCAAAAGAAAAAGTTTGTTTTTTAATTATGTGCTACATACTATTTCATTCTATATGGGAGAGCTGGAAGATGCAGCTTGTACAAATGTTGATGGGAAAAATTATATATGTTGGTCAAATGTAAGCATTGCTGTTGTTAGTGAAAAGCTAGAAATCACTAAAAAAGAGAGCACATACTGCTTAAGCTATATGGCAAAGGGAAGGAAATAAATTAGAAACATGAGGGGAACATAAATAGAAATCATAAGCTATGATAGAATTAAGACCAAGCCAATCAGTTAATATGATGAAATAAATGAGGGAAACTCTTCTACTAAAAGTCAAAATCTCAGACTGGACCAGAATAAACATAAATGTGTTTCTCAAACTGGCCTTTGAGGCTGGGGCCATGCACAGCTCTGACAGACCCTGGGGAAAGGGTTGCCTGAAGGGCATGGTCTCTGACTGCTGGATAAGAGAAGCAGAGAAGCACAGATTCACCTGTCACACAGTCTACTCCTTGAGGAGCTCCTCTGGACTCTGGGCTGGCTGGGGACAGGATGAGACTGCTGTCTGGAGGTGACATTTGGGGAGGATGCAGAGGTTGGCAGAGGCGGTTCCAGGATGTACCTGTGGAGAGAGGACAGGATCTCAGGCCTGCCCCCCCCCAGCCCCCAATTCACTTTGCAGCAGGACAGAAGTCAGCCGGCTCTCATGGAAAGTCACACATGTCAGCGCAGGATCCATAAAAGGATCAATGAAGACACCAACCCTAGAAATCGTTCTGTACAGATCAGGGAATGCAGCCTTGCTCTACTGATCAGGGCTGTGGCTGGAAGCACTGGCAGACCTAGCCTGCTTCTCTAGCTATTTAGCCTGGTGCCAGGGTCCAGTTCAGGGTGAGGGTTTTAGTCCTTATTCTGTCCATTATCAGAGGCACTCAGAGCAAGTGTGAGACAGTCATGACTCTGACTTCTTGGGTCTGTGAGAGTGACTCTTGTGCACTCCCACTGGGGCCTGGCTTGGGGAGGGCAGAAGGCCTGAGTGCAAGTCATGCATTTGGAGGCAATCCTAAAAAGCAATGACAGAGGTCGGCAAGGTGCTAGGGAATGGGGGGGGACCCAGGTAGAAGCCTAGAGAGATGGTCACCACCAGGGACATTCAGACTGATTCCCAGGATCAGTTCTGGTGATCCCAGAGTGGTTCCCAAGCCAGCCCCAAGGGTGTTCACTGTGCTGCTTCCTTTCTGCACTGCTTTGAGCAGATTTGAAGTTCATAAGCATGGGCAGGCATAACAAAGGGGAACTGGAGGGGCTGTGCCAGCATCTACTCAGAGGCTGCCCTTTCACTCCCATCCTGGTGTCCTCTACTGCTGTCACCTTCCTTCGCTGCCTCATTAACTGCTGCTCTGTACCGTACGTTGCTGCTCTGCACTGGCATGGCTCTATGACTGTCTCTGGTTGCACACTGAATGCCCAAGCATCTCAGGCCTGGTGACAAGGTGAGTAACAAAGACTGGACGTTTGCCTGGTGTGCAGTGTGTTCATGGTGGGAGCTAGGAGACAGCTCAGCGTGACATGCTGTGGACACGAGCCAGTGTCCTCTAGCCACAAATTAATTGCCAGAACATGGGATGGATGACTCCAAATGAGCTGTGCTGGGCACACAGCAGCAGGGCACATGTGAGGCCTGATGACTCTGGCAGGTGCAGCAAGTCAGCATGCAACAGAAGTTTGGGGGGGCTCAATCTTTGTATCTCTCTACGAGGAAGCGAGGGACATGACCTCTGCTGCCGAAGATGGACGTGGCCATCCGACCCCTCCTTCGGGTGGAAGTCCAGCCGTCACACGGACAGTCTGGGGACACTTGGAGGGAAACTCTCGCAGATGGCCATCGCCTTGTCAACCCTGTTCCTCCCCAGAATACTCCCCTGTGTGTTTAATTTGCACATCATCCTGCCAGTCATTCAGAGCAACAGAAAGCCTTTTGCAGACCTGTTGTCCTTGAACTGTCTTTACTGTGCGTGATAAACTCTGGGGAGCTTTTTACAGTGAGACTCCCGAGCCCTACTCCAAATTTACTGATTCAGTGTCCACCGGTGTTCTTGGTACTTGCAGCTGTGGTGCTTCTTATGCGGCTAACTGGGCTTTCTCTAGGTGTGTTGGGGAGGAGGACACTTGTCATTTGTCCATGTATTCACCCTTCCCTCCAACAGCCCATCCACCCATTGATCCATTGATCCTTCATCAATCTACCCATCATCCATCCATCCACCCATCCACCCACCCATCCGTCCCCCATCTCCCATCCCCCCATCTATCCATTCACTCATCAACTCATTTATTCATTCGAAGATGTCTGTCAAGGATCTGCTAATGCACAGCATTAGGCAGTGGGTCCTACAGCATGGGAAACAGGTACCAGAACTGTTGCTTCCTGTGGGCGGGCCAGGTGAACAGCAGACAGGCAGGTGAGGTGTGACAAGGGCTTGGGAAGCTGAAGCAGGGGAGAGGGGCAAGAGTGTGGAGAAGCAGCTGAGCCCTAGCAAGGGTGTTTGAGAATCATTCCTGGAGAAGGTGACCTTTGCTTTGAAGATGTCAGAAGGGTAAGAGCTGGCTGTGAAATTGCCAGGGGTGGGGATCTCCCAGTAGAGGGAACAACAGCAGGACCAGAGGTGAAGCTAGAAATGGAAAAAAAAAAAAGGCACTGCTGAGCTGGATGAGCCCAGAGCCTGGGAGGAGCTGGATCATGACAGAGTCGAGGCCATTGGAGGCCTGCATTGTGCTGAGTGGGGATGAAAAGCCTGTGGAGGGACTGAACCTGGGGTCCTGAGATCTTACTGCAGTTTTAACAGGTTTTCCCCAGCTTCTGTGACTGGAATAAGCTGGAGGGGAGTGGATTTAGGCAGCCTGGCCAGGAGGCAGCTCCAACCTTGCAGGAGAAGGGACGCGTGGACAGTCCTGCCCTGCACAGTCAGGGTGGTGCGGAGCAGGCGTGGTTGGCAGATGGCAAGGGGACAATGGGACCCTGGACCCAAGGCCCACAATCCCTCCTGAGCTCCCTCACACACCGAAAGTGGAACCCTGGAATTTTCCTCATGCGGCCCTGGCTGTGGAGTGGGTCAAGTTAGAACTTTACCTGGCCTCTCCGGAACCTGCAGAGTAAGAGGGGTCCCTGCTTCCCTGTGGGTGATCAACCTCCCAAGGGCCTGGGAAGACAGAGTGGGAAGTGAGCCTGCATATACCCTTGGAGACAAGCTGCCTATGAATAGGATTTCACACTTAGTGAGACACATTGTAGGAATTTGTGTTTTCTGAAGGGAAAACATTTTCTGTCTTTGATGGATTTTCTGTTTTACAGACATAATACATCACAATGTCTTAAGAAATCAATTTCTCTAATGGCAAAAATAATCTGTGTTCTGCCAGCTGCAAACATGGCTTTCATTTAAGACCCACTCTCCCAGCTGATTGTACTTGTCGGCGCCAGGAGCAAGAACACTATCCATGTGCTTTGATAAGAATGAGACACTGAGGAGACAGCAGGTTCTCAGACCAGCAGGGAGTGTTAACGTGTTTCTGCTTTATCCCAGAAGGACTCTTGTTGGGTAACAGAGGTGACAAGTAAGTGGTACAATACCCGAGACCAATTGTTTCTTAAACTGCCGAGCAGTAAACATTCCTGCAACACGCAGTGCACCATCAGGGAGAGTTTCAGCCCCAGCCAGTGCTCATTATTCTCACAGCTGTTGCTGTTGTCCCTGGAAGAGGGCTCTGGTCTGTGCTGGTGATCAGGGCAGGTTGGAAAGCTCTTCTGTGCCCTCCTATAATTTCCTCAGCAGCCCAGATCTGCCTTCTGGAATTAAAACCATTTGTCAGGTTCTTTTCCAAGACAAAGATGACTAACAGGTCACTACTAAAGTTTCACTTTCCTGAGCCTGGTTGCTTCATCTGTGACAGGAACCCAGGCTTGGTGGATTCTTAAAGAAGGGGTCTTTTGTTTCCATAGCTCCGCGGTGGCTTCCTGCATCTGTCCTGGAGTGTGCAGCTGGCGTGAGGGCTGGGCACGAGCTGGGCACTGCTTCCTTCCTGCCCTGCATGTCAGCCTGCGGTCACTTTGGGAAAAGTGGCCCTGCTCCCTTGGACACAGTGGGGACTAACACTTGGCTCACCCCCACTCAGATGTGCGTGGATCTGCAAGAAGAGAAAACCCAGCATCCCGTGGACCCAGGTCTGGAAGAAATCTCTCAAGAGGGAATGACTTGATCTTAAAATTTTAACTGCCTTTGTCATTTTCTTGCCAGGCCTGACCTTTTGCAAATGTGCTTTTAATTAAGCAAGAGCTTTGCTTATCGTTCTCCCAACCAGCTTCAGTTTCCAGCGACTTCGCCAAATCGTCTCCATCAGCTTAACTTGCTTGGGGGACTTCGGGGTGGCATTGGTGTCTGTACCCCTATGCTTGCTGTGGCTGCCATCTGCAGACTGAGGTCTGGGAGATGGGGAGGGTGCAGCCCCTGGAGGACCTGGCTATGACCCGGCCGTGGCTGTGGCTGGCAGACTCCCTGTTGGACTGATTTAGAAGGCTGGCCTCTGGGGGAAGAGTGGTGAGCAGAGAGGTCACGTCCCTGCTGTGGAGGACACAGCTGGACAGAAATTGCTACTATCCTCACGTTAATGCCTGGAACAGGGTGTCCAGTCTGTAAAAGGAAAGAGAAGAAACACCCATGAAAACTCAAAGGAAGGAGAGGGTGGGGGGGCTGTATTTGTGCAACACGCCACCTGCTCTTAGGCAGAGAAACACTAAAGTCCCTCAAAACAAATGGTGGAATTAGTTAAGTGGTGTTTCTAAGTTAAAGCAGAAATACCCAACATTTTGTGAAGAGAATCAGTTTAAAGTATTTTTGACCAAATGTCCAAACATACCAGTATTATCTAGGTCTCCCTTCAGCCAGGCTTGACCTGGGCTTTTCTCCAAGGTAAATATTGAACCTGATGAATGAAGCAGGTAATTGACAAGGTCACAGGTGGCACCAATACTCTCTGACACTCTGTGCAAGAATTGCAGGGCAGGGTGTAAGATCCAGACACCAAGAAGCCAGGGGTCCCAGTGCACCAATCTCCAGCATAGGTACTTGTGAGCATTTGGTGGTGATGCCGGTTCTTCTCAAATTAGGAACTGATATTGTTCTCAATGGATCACTGGGTCTTGGAGTCAGCTGCCATCTTGGTTCCAGAATTTTGTCTTGGATCTGGAATTCTGGGAGAGGTGGTGCCCTTCTTATGTCTGCAGGCTGGTCTAGCAATTACAAATAGACTTGACCGGGCCAGGGATTTAGCTCATTGGTTCTGCCACCTGCCTCGCAAGCACAAGGATCTGAGTTCGATTCCTAACATCAAAAAACAAACAAACAAACAAAGAATAGACTTGACAGATGGAAATGGCAGACACAATTGCTCCTAAGGTCTTAGGAATGAATCCTTCATAGATCATCCCAAATGGGGACCATGTTGGCTCCTGTATTTACCTTATTGTGACAAGTGTCTTTGCCTTTGACGTAGCTACTACCTAGCATCATAGAATGACAGGCCTCCAGGGCCCCAAGAACTCAGTTTCTCCTGATAAGGAAGTTTTGGGCCCTGGTTCTGAGTGGCTTAAGGCTTCACAGAAAGTTGATGTCACAGCTGGCCGAGGCTCCTGGCACCAGTGACCTGATGCCCCACTCGACCTGGGCATTAGGAGAGACTCACTCTTCCTGATCAGGTGGGGCGGGGACAACAAGAGAAATTGCCAGGTCCTAATTTCTCTGCAGCCTGGGGAATTGTGGCTATTTGGTGTTAGCTTTGCAGCCACTGCCAAAGTGGAAGAGAGTAATGGTGTCACCTGTGGCCTGCATGTGGTTGGGACACGTCACTGTGAGTAGCACCTGTGTTCTCTGACTCACCGGACATGAGCACTGATACCATGGCAGGGGCCTTGTGTCCACACCTGCCAAAGTGCTCCTCACCCAGGGGACTTGGTTCTCAGCTCTTCAGTCTCCCCTCCCGGGCCTGTGAATCACAGCACAGCAGCCTGTTGGGGAGCAGCCACCATTGTGGAGCTATGGGCCAGCAGTTAGTGTAAGGCTGTGGGGCAGGGCCATGGGAGCTGAAATTCCAGCCCCTGCCTTCCTGAAGAGTTCCTCAGAGCACAGGGAAGAGCGTCCTCCCCACTGTAGGCCACCTCCTCACCTTCCACTGGGGGCCCTGGAGGTTGAGGTCCCAGTGCACATAAATCAGGCAGGAGGCGCGTCATCTGGCTGTGATGGAGATGGGCCATCCCTTCTGCAGGAATCCTACAGCTTCTAGGACAGAGGGTGGGCATTCAGTCAGTATTCAGAGAGAACCCGAATTCCCAGGCGAGTCACCCAACTTGCCTCCAGCAATGGAGGTCTCTCAGTTAACCAAGCTGGCCCTGTACTGGGAACCGGCTTAAACATGCTCAGGGTGGTCACTCATGAAAAATTTAAAGACTTAGGATGTTCATCCCTTGATATTAACAGACTGCTGCTGCTTCTTCTTCTTCTTCATCTTGTTCTTTTTTGGGGGGTGTACTGGGGATCGAACTCTGGTCCTTGTGCTTGTGAGGCAGGTGGTGGAACCACTGAGCTAAATCCCTGGCCCCAAGAGACTGCTTTCTAGTACCCAGACAAGGTTACTGTTGAATCAGTGTTCATAAGTGAATGAACCAAATGGTTAGACAGCTGTTAAAAGTTCCTTAAAAAGGAAATCAAGAAAGGAGTATTACAAGGGCTAAATTATTGTCATAAAGGCAAGGATTAAAGGAGTGCAACCACTGTTGCCTTGTTATAGGCTTTTCTACCTTTTGCAGTTACTGCAACAACTCAACACTTAGTATGTGGAGAGAGCTGTATGCACCACAGAGTGGTGTGATTCAGATTTGAGAAATCTTTGCCAAGGGAAGGAAGACTGACAAAGGAAGTTTATAGCCTGAAGGAGAGGGTGGGGTGGGATGGATCACAGCAGAGCAGCTGCCTGCCTGAGACTCTTTGCTGTGCACACACCTGGCTTTGGCTGGGGACTGTGGGAAGAAAGGTTAAGCAAATTCTGAGTGCCTTGACCTATTGTCAAACACAGTGCTAGTGACAATACAAGATGCAAGCAGACAAGAGAAGCAAACAGGACCCCTCCTCTGCTGGGCGTGGCCCCAGGTGTCTGAAAAATGTCCTCCCTAAAACACCTCCTGGTTTCAGGATTGTCCTTTTTTTTCCCCCTCCTTAGTGCCCAGGCTTCTTCAAAAACAAAGGCAGCAAGGATAGCAAAGGGTGGGCAGTATTTGCTGGGGTGAGTTTGTTGCCTGGCCACCTAAGGTGGCCCAGGGAGTGATTGGACCTGTCCTCTTCAGCTGCTCCAGTCAGCAAGGCAAGAAACTGACCTGCATGTGAGCACATGCGAGGGTTAAAAAGCAAAAACAACCAGATCAGTTCCCCAGGACAGTGGATGCCCCTGTAGTGTTTCTTTGTCATTGTTCATTTGTAAGAAAAATGGCATGCCAGTGAGAGGGGAGCATGTCCCAAGGTCTGTGACTGTCCCCCCACTGTGTCCTTTATCTGAGGCCTTTCCACTCTTCCTTTCTCACACATCTGCTTTGCTCCCTTTCTTCTCCTGACCACAGACCGAAGCTCATGGGCTGACGTGTCATTAGTCACCTCCCAGACAGACCCCGAAGATTTCAAGTGTCAAGATCAGGCAATTCCCCACACGATCATTTCACCGGGAAGGAAAGGGAGAGAGAAAGAGAAGTAAATTAAGCACAGCTACATTTTCCCCAGCCTCTGTGGATGTTAAATTTTGGCCAAGTCTCTTCTAACATGTGTTCTGCTTGTTGAATAATAAATGGAAAGGTTTCTTCGCAGGGTTATGTTACTGTTGGCTGATAGCATATCATTTCAAGGAGGTCTATTTTTCTCAGCGCGGCTTGAGTCACTTTGGCAAGTTTAATCTGGTCTAACAGTTTTGCTATTTACTGCTGGAATTTCTGTATCTTAAGAGCACCCTGGGAATTTAGCTTAGTGGCCAACAGATTGACTTACAGCTCTACACCAGGTGGAAGTGGAGATGCTCAGCAAACATACTCAAGGAAAAGTTGCAGAATTATCTCTGCTCAAGAGCATTCCCACAGGCACTGATGTTCATTGGTGGTTTTCAGAATGTGCAGACATGACTGTTTAAGCCTAGAGATTTAAAGCATTCCCAGTGCTACATGGAGTGCCAGGCTGGGGATGAGGCAGAGGGCCAGTGTGGATACAAGATTCTTCATGGTCTCATTGAGTTTCTTCTCCTCATTTGCAAAACAGTGCTAATAAATCTGGCTTTGGAGAGTCGGGTATTGACCTGGGTATGGAGCAAGGTGGTGGATGTGCTGGGAATCTACAATCCTCATAAGTCTCTGTCTCTACCTGTATGTGGTGACAGCTCTGCTCCTCTATCCAAATAACTCTTCTTTCTTTCCCTTTATAAATATGTTCTAAATTCTGCAGAGCCCAGGACTTAGCAGAGTGAATCTGATCTTCACAGATGGCATTATAGCTGATGAAGCCCTTTTCACAATCGTCTTGCTCTATTCCTCTAAAAGTACCAAGAAAAGATCATTACTGCTTCTAGTGACTAGATAAATAAACCATGCAACACAGTTGAAAAGCAGGAAAATTGGTATACTCATCACAGGATAACAGTGGTAGCTATGAAACAAGCACAGTAATAATATGGTGCTGTTGACAGTGACAGTGACAATCATAATGACATTAACGTTGATGGCAGCTAAAATCTGAGGATAGTCCAACACAAAGTCCTAGTATCAAAAAAGGAAGGGTTATACCATGTTCATCGATGGAAAATGCCTAAATTGTAAAAGTGCTAGTTCTACTTAAAGTTTTCAATAGATTCAAAAGAGTCTTAGTCAAAACCTGACAGTTGGTGTTGTGGTATTGGACAAGCTGGTTCCAAAACTCTGGAAAGCCAAGGCGATCTTAAAGAATAACAAAACTGGTCACCTCACACCACCAGCTGTAAGACCTAGGAGAAGACCTAACTAACTAAGAGAGCATGGCAGTGACAAGTGGGCCTGAGGCACAGTCCAGAAACAGGCCTGCCTGTGTGTCAGTGATTTATGACAAATGAGATGCTGCAAGAGTGTGTGTAGGATGGTCTTTGTAAAGAACTACACTAAGTCTAAGGGACATATCCCTATTTAACTTAAAAAATCTTGACCCCCTTACCTCACACCATATAGACTACTAAATTCAATTCCATTGGACCATATACTCAAATGGAAAAGTATGGCAATGAAAATTTTAGAAGAAATCATAAGATGATGTCTTAGCAATCTTGGAATAAACAAATGTTTCTTAATTGTAACAAAAAGCATAAATCAAATAAAAATGTGATAAATTAGACTATAATAAAATGGAATACAATTCATCAAATGATGTCATTAGTAAAAAGGCATAGTAAGGCATAAAATAGAAGGAGTTATTAGAAATATATTTATTTAACAAAGGGTTCAGATAAAAATATATAAAGCATCTATACAAAGCAAAAAGAAAAAGACAAAAATGTCCTATTAAAAATATTATTGAAGATCCAAAAAACTCCACCAAAAAACTTCTAGACTTAATTGACAGATTCAGTAAAGTATCTGGATACAAGGTGAATACCCAAAAATCAACAGCCTTTCTATACACAAATAACAGACAGACAGAAAGAGAAATAAGGGGAAAAAATTCCTTTTACAATAGCATCCAAAAAAATGAAGTATCTAGGAATCAATCTAACAAAAGAAACAAAAGATCTCTACACTGAAAACTACAGCACTCTGAAAAAAGAAATCGAAGAGGATATAAAAAAATGGAAAGATATCCCCTGCTCCTGGGTAGGAAGAATCAACATAGTGAAAATGGCCATACTACCAAAACTGCTATATACATTCAATGCAATGCCAATTGAAATTCCAACACTATATTTCACAGAACTAGAAAAAAGAATCCAAAAATTCATTTGGAACCACAAGAGACCTAGAATAGCAAAAGCCATTATAGGCAACAGTCACATGGCACCAGGTGTAACAATTCCCAATTTGAAACTATACTACAAAGCCACTGTGATAAAATCAGCATGGTACTGGCAAAGAAATAGGCCTGAGGATCAATGGAACAGACTGGAAGACACAAAAACAAATGCAGATGTACTCAGCTACCTCATCTTCGACAAAGGAGCTCACCATCCTCAGTGGAGGAAAGATAGCCTCTTTAATAAATGGTGTTGGAAAAACTGGATATCAACCTGTCACAGATTAAAATTAGACCCTTATCTTTCGCCATGCACTAAATTAAAATCCAAATGGATTAAAGATCTAAATATTAAAACAGAAACATTAAACTTGCTGGAAAGTAAGTTAGGCAGAACTCTGGAAGACATTGGTATAGGAAAAGACTTTATGAACAAATCCTCAGTAGCACGGGAACTAGCAGAAAGAATCAACAACTGGGATCTCATCTTACTAAAAAGCTTCTGTACTTCAAAAGAAACCATTAGCAGAACTAAGAGACAATCTACAATGTGGGAAAAAATTTTTACCAGCTGTACCTCAGACAAAGGACTATTATCAAGGATATATAAAGAACTCAAAACAATCAGTCCCCCCAAATATAAAGACCCGATCCAAAAATGGGCATCCGAAATGAACAGACATTTCTCATACAAAGAAGTGAAAGCAGCAAGAAAATATATGAAAAAATGTTCCACATCACTGGTCATTCGAGAGATGCAGATGAAAACAACACTGAGATTCCACCTCACCCCACAAAGAATGGCTGCTATCAAGAAATCACACAATAACAAATGTTGGCGGGGTTGTGGGGAGAAAGGAACCCTCCTCCATTGTTGGTGGGAGTGCAGACTAGTGCAACCACTATGGAAATCAATATGGAGATACCTCAAAGAGCTTGGACTGGAGGTTCCATTTGACCCAGCCATCCCTCTGTTGGGTATCTTTCCAAGAGAACTAAAAGAATCATATCACAGAGAAGTATGTGCACCCATGTTTATAGCGGCACAGTTTGTAATAGCTAAATCTTGGAAACAACCTATTTGCCCATCCGTTGGAAACTGGATAAAGAAGTTGTGGTTTTTCTATAAAATGGAATATTACTCAGCCATAAAGAGCGAGAGAATAGATTCATTCATAGGAAAATGGATACATATTGAAGATATACTCCTAAGTGAAATAAATAAGTCACACATGTGTAAATACCAAATAGTTTCCCTGGTGTGAATATTCTGCAACAATGCATAAGATTCTAATAAGATTACTGACATTTAGAAATTTGAAGAAAGGCGCTAAAGGTGTAGGGAAGGTGTGATGCATAGGGGAAGAACAAAAAGGGAAAAGAAAAAAATGTGAGAGAATGAAAAGATGAAAATAAAGTGTTTGTAGATGGGGAGGGAAGGAGGGGGTGAAGGGAGGGCAGAGGTAAGGGGAAAAAATGAGAATCAAAACTTGCCATGTAAAGGTACATGATCCCAACAATGAATGTAACTGTACTGTATCCCTAAAATGTACCAATAAACTCAATAAAATTAAAAAAAAACAAAAAAAAAAGAAAAGAAAAAGGGCTGGGCTTTAGCTCAGTGGTTCCACTGCCTGCATCACAAGTGCAAGGTCCCAAGTTTGATCCCCAGTATGAAAAAAACAAAAAGGCATTACAAGCCATTAAGGAAACTCAAATGTACAAATAATTTATATATGGGTGCTCAACTTCATTAGTCACTAGAAAAATTCAAACTAGGAGAAAATGCAGATCTAAACATACCCAGGAAAACAACCAAAGTGGAAAGAATAGGAAGGGCCTGGAACTGAAAGAACTTTCATACACTGCAAGTGAAAGGGTCAACTTGTATAATCAGTTTGGAAATTGTTCTCTGTGTCTACTAAAAGCAATGCCTTATGATCCAGCAATTCTGGAGAAGTCTCCAGTGTATATCTGACCATGATATATAGATAGGTCCAATAAGAGGTGTGAATTAGCATATTCATAATGACACTACTTGTTATAGTCCCAAACTGGAAACTGGGCAAATGCAGAATAAATCAACAACTTTAGATTTTTACAATGGAATACCACAAAGTAATGAAAACAAACAACTGATAATTATATATACAAACATGGATACACTCACAAATGCAGTGGTGAACAAAAGAAACCATTATTGAAGGCCATTCATATTATCAATATGAAGCTTTTAAAAATCTTTTTTTGTTTGTTTGTTTTTGTTTTGAGACAGGGTCTCACTATGTAGTTGAGACTGACCTGGAACTCACTATGTAGCCCAGGTTGGTCTTGAACTCACAGTGATCCTCCTGCCTCAGCCTCCTGAGTGCTGGGATTACAGGTGTGTGCCACCACACCCAGCTAAAAATCTTGAAAAATCAGTCATTGTTATTAGAAGTAAGGAGAGTGGCTGCTCTGTGCTAGGGAGAAGTTGAGGGCTGCCTGGGAAAGGGCCTAAGTGGGTTTATAGGGTGTTGGTAAACTGTTTCTTGGATTTGAATGCTGACTGCATGGTATGTTCACTTTGTGAAAATTCATCAGGCCATACAATATGTTATTATGATTTTTTGTATTGAGTTTATTGGTACTTTTTAAGTATACAGTACAGTTACATTCATCATTGGGATCTTGTACCTTTACATGGCAGATCTTGGTTCTTATTTTCCCCATTCCCCTGGCCTCCCTTCACCCCTTCTACTCTCCCCTATTTACAAAGACTTTGTTTCCATTTTTTCTTTTTCTCATATTTTTTATTTTCCCTTATTTCCTTTCCCCTACCCTTCCCACTTCCTCTACACCTTTAGTCCTTTTCTTCCTATTTCACATTATCAGTTATACAATTTGGATCATATTTACACTATTAGTTTTCACACCAGAGAAACTATTCAGTATTTACACATGTGTCCTCTTTATTTCACTTTAGTATGGTCTTGATATGCATCCATTTTCCTATGAATGACTCTAGTTTCTCATTCTTTATGGCTGAGTAGTCCTCCTGTTGTTATGATTTTTGATTGTTTCCATATGTGAAAGGTATGATAAAAATATGATGAATATTGCTCCTTTGAATCAAATGTTATCCCATCTTTCTTTATGTTTTCTGAAGCAGCTCTGGAAGTCCTTTTTCATGAGGGTCTTCAGTTGTAGTGCTGTAGCTTCCTTGATGTCTCAAACTGATTTAAAACATTGGCCATTCATGGTCATTTTGACTTTGGGAAAGAGTCAGATTCCCATGGTGCCAGATGTGGTGAATGAGGTAAACAAGGACACACTGCGATATTTTTCTTTGATAGAAATTATTTTATACATGCCTGTAATCCCAGCACTTGGGAGGCTGAGGCAGGAGGATTGCTGTGAGTTTGAGACCCACCTGGGCTACATAGTGAGTTCCAGGTTGGTCTCAACTACATAGTGAGACCCTGTCTCAAAAAACCAAAAAGAAAAGAAAAAGAAATTGTCCTAAATGTTTGAATGTTATGGTTCCATAAAAAAAGCAAAAAAAAAAAAATCAACAAAATGCTGGCATGGGTTTATATTGGCTAGTGTGGTTGCAGCTCTTCAGTTTTTTGGTGGGCTGGTTGAGTCCTGATGGTCTTATTCTTTAGAGAGTTTCTCCTGCTGCACCTGGCCATGTGACCAGTTCCTGCTGGGTGCTCTGGTGAGTGCTGTGTAAGTGGAGGCTGAGTGCTCTGGCACACAGAGGAGGCCCTCTGCACCCTGGCCTCCAGGCTGTGGAAAGCTGGAGTAGCATCTGGAGATGCCCATGTGGAGTTTCCTCCTCCCTTCCACATGGGTGAGCATGCCAGCCTTAGGAACTATGTGAGCTCATATATGTGAGGTCCTCAGTGGAAAATAGCCCTCACCAGCTTGTCCTGGCCCAGATCCCCTCTCATTTCCATGAATGCATCCATTTCCATCTTCTAAACTCAGAGTTCACCTTTTTCTTGGAAGCCTGCTTGGCCCTTTTCAGCTCTGCCAAACCTCCATGATGGAACCTGGCAATTTCCGTTGCTGTTCTGCACCTGTGCAGCATTTTACCCAGGAGGCCATTGTGTCTTCTGTCACCAGGAAGCACTATGGTGGTATCCACCCTGTTCCATCTGAGCCCCAGCACAGTGCTGGAACTTGGGCAGAGTAGACACTGTTCCTTCCACTGGAATGATGAGAAAACACGTGCATAGTGAGGCTGCAGCCACTGCCCAGGTCACCCTTGGAGAGGAAGGGCAGAACCAAAGCTGGGCCTTCCTTCTGGGGCTTCCTTGGCTCTCCAAGTAATGAGCTGGGGTTTCATCTTCCCTTGTCTTCTCTCCCTGTGCCCCCCCAAGATTTCCAAGGTATTGTTTTGTATTGGTAGACCCCTATCTTAATTACTTTTCTCATTGCTGAGACAAAATACCCAGCACCCAAAGTTAAAGAAGGAAAAGTTTCAGTCCATGGTTGTCTGTCTCCAAGGCAGGGTGCCACATGGCACAGGGGCATCACAGAGGAGAAACTGTTCACTGCAGGCAGAAGACAGCAAAAGCAAGCAAGGGGCAACCTCAGCTCTTTCTATCCCTTTCATCTTATCCAGGCTCCTTAGGGTGGGCAACACTTACACCTTTAATCCCAGTGCCCTTGAGCCTAACATTGCACCATGGATCAACCCAGCATCACACACTCTAGATCCAGCCACCTCTGAAAGAGCCCCACCTGTGACTGCACGAGGCTTTGAGAGACAACTAGACACAGCCATGACAACCCCACAGTGTCTTTCCTGGGCTCAGTCCTTGTATATTCAGTCCTGACCTGATGGGATTTTAGGACCAAAGAGGAGTTAGAGATTACTGAGCTATTATCCTATTCTGCCTTGCAGTTCACTGCTATCCAGGAGATTAAAAACTCTACACAACAGACTAACCCAATCTGAAGACAGAATATCAGATATAAAAGACAGGATGGCAGTCAGTTACCATGAAAAAGAGAGATCTCTTAAAAATAGTAAGGGACCATGAGAAATCAATCCATAAGCTTCTAGATGATGCAAAGAAGGATAATATGAGATCAATAGGAGTCCAAGAAAAAGCAGAAACAACAAAAACAACAAAAACTGTTCACAGAAGTAATAGCAGAAAACATCCCAAACAGAGCAAAAGAACTTAACATACAGAGATAAGTGAGGCATATAGGACTCCAACTAATTATGATAAAATATCTACACCTAGACAGAAGAACAAAATACTACAAGCAGTTAGAGAAAATAAATAAATTGCACATAAAGGAAAGCCCAACAGAATCACGACAGAATTTTCAACACAAGCCCTCAAGCCAAGGAGAGCCTGGAGTAAGGTATTTGAAGCTTTAAAAGAAAACAACCTCCAACCTAGGCTGATGTTTCCTGCAAAACTAACTTTCAAAAGTGATGGAGAAATAAAATACTTCCATGACAAAGAACACCTGAGAAACTTCATGAATACCAAACAAGCACTCCAAACGATGAAGGTCTTCATGAGGCCCAACAGAGCAGATCCAATAGGCAATAATTTAAAGAGAGAGGGAGAAAAATGAAAACCAACAACAGGAAAATAACATGACAATGCTAAGTCAATACATATCAGTTATAACCAGCTGTTCCTCAAAGGTCTACTATCTAGACTATATTAAGAATTTAAAGAGAATAAGACCCCCCAAATATAAAGACCCAATTCAAAAATGGCATCTGAAATGAACAGACATTTCTCAGAAGAAAAAGTAAAAGCAGCAAAAAAATATATGAAAACATGTTCAGCATCACTGGTCATTCGAATGATGCAGATGAAAACAACACTGAGATTCCATCTCACCTCAGAAAGAATGGCTGCTATCAAGAAATCAACCAATAACAATGTTGGTGGGAATGTGGGGAGAAAGGAACCCTTCTCCATTGTTGGTGGGACTGCAGTCTGGTGCAGCCACTGTGGAAATCAGTATGGAGATACCTCAAACAACTAGGATTAGAAGTCCCATTTGACCCAGGAATTCCTCTGCTGGGTATCTTTTCAAAAGAATTAAAAGTATCACACCACAGCGATATATGCTCGCCCATGTTTATAGCGGCAGTTTGTAATAGCTAAAATTTGGAGACAGCCCAATTGCCCATCAACTGGAGACTGGATAGAGAAGATTTTATTTAATAAAATGGAGTACTACTCAGCCATAAAGAATGAGAAACTGGAGATATTTATAGCTAAGTGGATGCATATTGAGGCCATACTCTTAAGTGAAATTAATAAGACACACATGTAAATACTAAATAGTTTCTCTGGTGTGAAAAACTAAAAGTGTAAGTAAGGATCAAATGTGTAATTGATATTGTGTAATAGGGATAAAAGGTCTAAAAGAGTAGAGGAAGTGGGAGGGGTAGGGGAATGGTAAAAAGGGAAAAGAAAAAATACGTAAAAAGGAAAAACATGGGCACAAAGTCTTTGTAAATAGGGAAGGGTGGAGGGGGTGAAGGGAGGGCTGGGGAATGGGAAAAAATAAGAACCAAGATAAGTCATGTAAAGGTACAAGATCCTAGTCATGAACATAACTAACTGTATTGTATACCTAAATTGTATCAATAAACAATAAAGATAAAAAAATTTGATGTACATGTGTCAGGTGTATATGGTTAGATTTTAAGCTTCCTGGGGATGGAAATTATAAGTATATTACAATGCTTAATACTAAAAAATTTTAGCAAACCCAACCCTGCAAAGTGAATGAATTCATAAATTGGCAAAGTTCTGGAACACTCATTATGGAAAGTATATCATATATTACAGTTTGGGGACAGATAGAAAAATATACAAATCCTATAGAAAGGTGAAATGCTTTCATTGTGAAATTTATCTTGCAAAACTGGGCTTATTCATAGCCACACAGTAAATACCCCTTTGGGTAGCAGAGTCCAGTGACCATCATTTTACTTGATTGTGATGCCATAGGGCTCAAGTCCACTTGGTGGCTCTGCTCCCTGGCTTGGCTGCACCCAAGAGACAGGCTTCCCTTGTACACTGCCCAGTTCAGCCTCCCTCACAGCATGGGGATGCCAGGAAAGGGGCCTCTTCTAAGAGGGAGGGGTAGAAGTGGCAAATGCAGAGCTGGCGAATCTTTAGGCTCAAGGGTGAAAATTGCACCGCATCTTTTCTGCTGCCTTCTGTTACGGATGGGGGTCCAGGGACTTCTTTCCAGGTCCTTGGCATCCTACAATCCTTTTCTGTGCAGGATGCACAGAAAAGAGGTGTACAGATGGACAGATGCACAGTGTACAGATGGACAGCCTCCATAGGGCAAGAAGGCTCAGTAAAGGCAGGGGACCTTTAGTGTCCACAGTACCCAAATCTGCGAGCTTCTTTTGTAAACATGGTACTGGAACAGTTGTCCTCCCAAAAACTCACTTAACCTCATACAGGATGTAAACTCACTTGTGCCTTTGCCAGATGTAAATGGAGGATATGGAAGATCAGGAACCGTGTCTTCTGATTGGTCATGCCCATATGCAAATGAAGGGTGGGAATACTGTCTTCTGATTGGTCCCAAATAGAGATAAAGCTTTGAGAATGTCACTCTGATTGATCCCTGTCTAGTGCGCAGGAGTAAGCCTGGGGTTATTTGGGGTCATTTTGTGCATATCTTCCCGCTTCAGGAAACACCACAGTTAGCTTTGGGTTTTCATGACCTCTGACACACTCTGTCTGGTTGGTTGTCTAGTTTCCTGCAGCCCTAATCTCCTACTTTACTACTATTGATCACAAAGGGCCTGCAGGCACATCCACACTTGAGGTGGGGCGGAAGTGGAGATGCTCCCTTTAATGGCGGAGTCATGAGACTGCACTGCAAAGGGACATGTGGAGTGGCAGATGGTGTTGTCACCCCGAAAATAAGTGTGCCAGTATCTTTCACCTCTCCACCAGCTGGCAGTACCCTACAAGTTGTTTTATTTAGCAGTTTTCTTGCAGAGGGAGGTAGTTAGTTACGCCCTCCCACGTGGAATTTCTCCTCCAGTGTGACCAGATTTTCAAAACCATTTTCTCTACACTTCAGCTCTGGACTCCTTTGGACCTCTCTGCTCTGGGAAAGGAAGCTGCTAGCCAGTCCCCACAGCAGGACAGTTGTCTGACAGGGGAACACCTCTCCAGATGGACTCCATGTGCAGGGGTAACCCCAGCTTTTTCCCATTTCTTCCTAGGGTCTCTGGTTGCCATACTTTCCGTCCTACAAGAGCTCACTTCATGCTCCTGCCTGCCTGGCTCCCCAGAGGATGAGGCTGTCTCCTTAGAGACTCTGTGTGATGGAAAAGAGGGCACCACTGTGCCTCTGGTGACCCGTTAAGGGGTGCAGACAGACATCCGGCAGGAGTAGCTCCCTGACGGAAACCACGCACCACACAGTGCCCGGATGTCTGTGCGGAATGAGGCAGACAAGCCCAGAGGCTCATGGGGTGTTTGTGCTGAGCAGAAGCAACCCCTGTAAGACCTTTCTGTTTTGTCCTCCTGAAACCCTTGACTGGGACTCCAGAACAAAGAACAGCCCAACAGCCTCCCGGTGCACCGCAGTAAAACAACAGATGTAGGGATATTTCATCTGCCAGGGAACAGGCTGATGTCAGAGGAACACTGAAGGCAGGCCTGGGAGGCTGGGTGGGGGCTGCCCAGTGCTGCAGGCTGTAGATCCCCCCCCCATGACAGTTCCTCCATGGGCCATAAAAGGCCAAAACTCCACTGCCCAACAGAGGAGCTGAGTCAGGCTGCTCATTGGCAGAAGCCAAGCTCAGACCCTCAATCCTACCTGTTATGCCTGTGTCTGGGTGAACCCTCAAGGCCTCATGTGGTCCTAGGTGGATTTTTTGGGAAGTGGCCGGATCCAGAGCATGTGGTCCTGGGATTAAGGGTGTGTGTGGTCAATAAACCAGTACACTGATTGGTTTGGCACTGCCCTGATCCCAGTAGTCTGGATAAGATAAAAGGGCAGAAAGATGCTGTTAAGGTCCCTTGTTGCTTTTGCTATGATGGCACCATGAACTGCTTCTCCAATGCAATGCCCTTCTGCCATGCTGCCCTGCCTTGGAGTCAGCTGAGTATGACTGAAATCTCTGCAAACTGTGAGCTGGATAAGCTCGTTCCCCTTTGAATTGGGGTGTTGGGTATTTTGTCTCAGCACTGAGAGAATAAGTAACTAAGACACCACCTCAGACCCTAAAATGATTAAAACCCTCAACACCATGCCCCACGGGTGCCCCGAAGTCTTCTTATTAGCCCACTCCTACCCTGTGGAGGGGATTCTGTCTTTTCTCTTTCGAATAAATCATTGATCCTCTGCGCTGCTCGATTCTTTCTTTAGGACATCGGGAATCTAGGTAAGATGCCCAACCCAGTAACAAGACCTCACCTGTGAAAGCCAACAGGTATGTTAACCAACCCAGATGTGAATTTACTTATGTCACGTGGTACAAAGGGGGTAGGACCCTTGAAAGTGAGCTTTGCTGGTAATGGGAGATGCTGATCAGCCCCCGAGAAGGCATCCTGGCAGGTCTGACAGTCCCAGCCCCGGTGCCAACCCCTCTACCCCCTTTGCTCCAGTGCTGGGTCCTGGGAATACACAGAAATATCAGAAAGAGTTTTGTCTTCCTGGGGCTTAGTTTGGAGCAGGCTTCTCAAGCTTCTCTATGTGCTTATTCCGATGTGCCCCTGACTCTTTACAGCCAGGCCAGGGTCTGTGGACGGCCAGGACGGGTGCAGCTGCTGGAGAAGGACCTGGCCCATGTGACACGTGCCATGCGCAGCCAAGGCCAGAGCAAGGGTCCTATGTGGCTTCCCCATGGCAGCTGCGGTATAGAGCAGCACTCAGAAATGCAGATTTGGGGCCCTCTGGCAAGTCAGGGCCAGAGTGTGGCGCTGCCCAGCATCCGGCTTTGCCCAGCCCACCAGATTTGGAAGTATCTCACAGCTGGCTGGGAGTGGGTCTCCCTACCTGGGTTGGCTCTTTGGAGGAAAGGAAGCCCTGGTACTAGGCAGTCTGAGAAGAGCCCCGCAGAAGCTCTGGGAGGAAGGAGCAGAATGTGGCTGGGGTGATGGGAAGAGGCTGGAGAGAGGCCAGGGAGCTCTCGGGCCACCCCCTTGTCCTTGTTTGCAGGTGAGGCCTTTACTCAGCCACTGACCGTTCATGGTGGCAACACTGCGCTTCCCACAGGCTGATCCTCTCCAACAACAGAAAGCCGGGGTTTGGGGCAAGAGTCCAGCCCCACGCCCTGCAGCAGTGAAACTGCTTAACCTGAAGTACGTTCAGAAAGTGATTTCCAGCTGGACCCAGCACGCCATGCTTACTTCGCGTTTACACCAGGGAGTGCAGGCTACAGAGAGGCAGCCAGGGAGCTCAGCAGAAACAGCCAGAGTGCAGAGTGGGGAAACAAACAGGGTGGACAGAGTGCCAGGAGCCTCCTTAGCACTGAGCTTGATGATAGTCTTCTACAGGGACAGGAGTTCTGGGGCTGCATCTTTCAGATGTTTTTCAACCAGTGTTTCCATGCATGGAAGGAGAGAGAGAGAGAGAGAGAGAGAGAGAGAGAGAGAGAGAGAGATTGGATCTGGGAGCTGAGAAGAGGCAGCTGTCTGGATTTCATCTCTAGACTACGTACACCTACCAGTGCATGTTTGTTTTAATGTGACAAGTGAAGCAGTGCTGGTAAAACACACACTCCTGTGCTCTTGGGGCTTCTTTCTAGGCACCAGGCATGTCCCTTTCCTCCTGTAAGGCAGCTTCAGGAATGCATTACTCTTTCACTGGTGGAACTTTCCCTGAGCGCATGTTTTAGACAACAAAACCCACCACCTTTGTGCTGGGCAGACAGAGGGTGGAGTGGAGGCAAGGTGTGTGGTGCATCCTTTGATCTCAGGCCTCCTTTTAGTTGGTGGCCCCAGCAAGCCAACTCCAGAGTCCCCCAGGAGGCCCAGGTGGGCAACAGGTGGTGGCAGTGGGGGAAGGCAGCAATTGGCCCCAGGGTACATGCCCAATTCTGGGGCTGAAGCCGGAAGGGTGCTAGGTTCTTAGGAACTGCAAGATGAACTCTTGGGAAACTGGCTGAATGACCGACCTCAGGACCTCAGGATGTGTCCCCTTGGCCTTGCCTCTGATCAAATGAGGGTGGGCTTGGCTTGCTCAGCGAGGGAGGCCAGGTGGGCTGCAGGGAATCAAGAAGGCCCACTAGTTAGGAGGCCCTGGAAGACACATCCAGCACAAGCCAAGACTTCTGGAAGTGTGCACACAGTCAGAAGGACAGCGGGCAGGAGTGAGTGAACCTGTAAGAGAAGCGAATTGGCATGGTGGCCGGCAGCAGCAGGTTAACAGCAAGTGTACCTCCATCTTCCTAAACCCTGATGTCACTGGGGTGCTCTGCAGAGGGATGGCACCTTGTCCTGCACCCTGGTACTAACAGCAGAGCTTTGTTGCTTCCCGTCCACGGTTTGGATTCTCTTCTCCCAGCTGCAAACATTGCACAACATCTGTTGACCTCTTCAGAGTCGAGCTGGCTGTGTTGTCTCTGAGAGAGGCACTGGCTTCACAGTGTGACCACACCACAGTGCCAGGCTGCGCGCTTTACAGCTGTCTGTGGTCTGAGCCATGTTCAGTCTCAGTAGTGCAGATAGAGGGATGCGCCCAAGGTGGGGCACCTGCCTCGCTCCCTGCTGGGAGCCAAAGGGTCTGCACAAGGCTGTCAAACTGCATTCTAGTTGGCCACGGTGAATGCTGCATAGATTTCTCCTACTCCAGCCTGATATTCAGTCCAACATGGAGGTGCTTAAAGTGCTTGAAAGAAATGGAGAAAAAGCATCTGCACTCTCAATCTGCTGCTGGCAATGATGTCACCCAGACTCAGAGCACATCTGGGACCCTTTGGACAGGGACGCAGGAGGGTGAGTGTAGTGGGCAGCAGTCCTTGGTCCATCTTGCAGGAGGACATGGACACATGAGACTCAGAAGTTGGCACCCACTGGAGTGAGGGGCAATTTGGGCAGGCTTTGCCCGGGCTGGGAATGCAGCTGGGAAGTAGGTGCCACGTGGTGATATATGAAAAATATGAAAGTGGGCTTAGACCCAGGGATGATGACACAACAGCCACTCTGCAGGTTGGGCAGAAATGGCTTCAGGCCCAGAGGAAGTCACGTTCCAGCAGCCCCAGGGTGGGCCACACGAGGAGAAACTACAGATATGCATTAGTTGTTTTCTGTTGCTTTAGCAAAATAGCTGAAGCTGGTAGTTTCTAAAGAAAAGAGGTTTATTTAGCCTGCACATTTAGAGTCTGGAAGTCCAACATCAGATGGCTCCTTCCGTTCAGCCTCCATGGCTGCATCACAACATGGTGGAGAAGCCGAAATGGAAACCAGCCACATACACAAGGGGTCACTCTGTGGAGTGGCCTTGCCTTGTAACAACCTGCTCTGGAGAGAACTGGAGACCAACAGTCAACCCTTCTGCATGCACAGCACCCTGGATGGCATAGTTAACTTCGCTAGGCCCCAACTTGTAAAGGTCTTGGTGTCTCAGCTCACCACACTGAAGTCCAAGCTTCAGCTCATGGGCATCTGGGGACATATTCAAGCACAGCAGGGTACAAATGACTGTCCCATTGGGTGAAAATGCACTGAACTTAATGACAGAGAGAATCTGTTGGAGTTTTTGAGTTCCCGTCTAAAGACTCAGAGAGCCAGGGAAGGTATGGACCTGCAAAGTCAGATGCCAGGTAGAAAAGAACATCATGCGTGGAAAGGTTCCAGGAGCAGCACTAGAAGTCTCCCACCGGAAGTCACCTATGGGAAACCTCAGTCTGCTAACTCAGTCTCAGCCCCACATAAAGGGCCAAGCCAAATTCTCATAGTGCGTGCTTCAGCCAATATGATATCTGAAGCCACGTCCTTGTGAGCAAGGAGAAACTGCATCTTTGTTTTAATAGTTTTTTATAATAAAAAACTATATGTTAATGATCTCCAGAGTGAATTTTAAAGAGAAGAACATACATAGATCAAGTGCTTTTATTTCTCCACATTCCTTACCAGTCCTTGTTCAGGAGTAATCCTACTTTTATGGTTGTAGTGATGAAATAATGTACTATTTCTCATTCTCTACCATCTTTATTTTAAATTATTACTAGGGAGGAAAAAAAAGGAATTATTGGATTGAATCTGCAAATATGAGCATATTGCTAAGTTGTTCCAAACACTAGGAAAATCCCTGTTATTCGAACCATATCCTCATGGTTCACAAGTATTTTAGGGTTTGGGGTTTTGTTTTTTAAAATCTTATTTAACAAGGCAAAAGTTGGTCTTCAATTTGCTAAAAGAATTACATTTCAAATAATTTAAAGGACAGATATTTTTCTAGATTTATTTGGTGATTTTAGATTTTTTTGTACAAATTGTTGGATCACATTTCTTATGCATATTCCTTCTTGAGATTTTGATATTTTTTGTACTAACTGGAATGAGTATTTTATATTCATACCAGTTCCTTCATAATTTACTTAAGAACAAGCATGTTCTACGCAATATTTGTGAATATACTTTGTTTATTTGAAATATAAATTTACCTAGGTACCTGTGTTCTGTCTGGCAACATATCATTGGCTCCCTCTTGAGTCAAGTCTTTACAGCCAGGGGCCACCCTTGTTCCCAGTCATCAGGGGGACAAGCTATTCACCCACAAGGAAACTGTGGGTGGGTTCCTGGGTGCTTTGCCCATGGCTGCCCCTTTATCTGCTCCTCTGGCCCGCATCTGACCTCTACGTGGGACTCTGACTGGTGCAATCTTCAGTTTCAGTACCAATGTTTGTTTGCTAGGGCTCCATGTACTGAGCAGTTCACACATTGTTTTTCTCCACAGCTGTAGAGGCTGAAAATCTGACTTTATGGTATCCACAGGACTATTTCTTCTGAGGGTTCTTTCCTGAGCTGGTAGGTGATGTTTCCTCCCTGGGTCTTAACATCACTTTTTCCTCTGTACCTGCCTGTGTCCACGTTTCCTCTTCTTGTAGGACTCATCCCCGGGGACACCTCTCTAAAGTCACTGTCTCCAAATACAGTCATGCCCAAGGCACTTCAGTATAGGAATTTGGGGGACGCGTTGTGGCAGTGTCTTCTACTACTGTGGTTGACCACCCAGGCACTTAATTTCACCTTGTTCTCTCATTGGACAGTGCTCCTGTAGTCTTGGATGGAGGTCACTCGACTTCTCCGCTAGGGCGGGAGCCACCATGAGACCCTGAGTTCATAGAACAGCTGGGCTCCATCAGGAGTCCCCAGGCACAGCTCCAGTTCTCCTTGGTGGGGCCTGGCCATTGTGGACAGATTTTCCAACATTAGCCAACACCCTTCTGGACTTTCAAATTGGACCAGGGCCTGGAAACTTCTTCTGCACTGTCTGGCCCCACCAGGGCCACCCGATCTGGCAGCAGTCTGAGTCACTCTGGAGAATGTCCCTTTGCCTTTGCTTTCAGGACATTGATTCTGGGAGCTGCCCTTCCAGGACAAACCAATGTGCAGGCCTTATCTTCCATCTGTCTGATGTCTCAGGTTAGATGGGCTACACTTCTGGATTTTATAAGTCATTACTAGGATTTCATACCTTTGATCAAATATCTACTTTTCCTCTTGGTTATTGTCCAGATGCTTGTTCAATAACATATAAATTTGCCTGTCCCATAACCTGTGCTGTGAAGATGTGAGAACCCCAGCTGCATACAGTTGTTGACCACTTGAAAATGGGCTGTCCAAATTCCAGAGCCTTACTTACTACACAAAACATAGTATCTTGTTAATAATATTTTGATGGATCACATATTGAAATGTTACTATTTTCGTTCATTGGGTTAAATCAAATTCAGTGAAACCTTGGTTTGGAAGCATAACTTATTCTGGAAACATCCTTGTAATCCAAAGCACATGTGTATCAAAGCGAATTTCCCCATAAGAAATAATGGAAGTTCAGATGATTCGTTCCCCAACCCAAAAATCTTCATATTATAATAATACTGTGATATAATACAAAATATATAAAGAAAAATAAACAAATTAACCTGTGTTTACCTTTGAAAATCTTTGTGGCTGCTGTGAGGGAGACAAGAGAGAGGAGGGCCATTGTGTAGGATGACTTTCGCTGTCACTAACAGAATCACTGCTGTCTATTGGCTCAATGGGATCTTTTTTTTTTATGCAACTTTAACAAGGAACTTACCCAATGACATTTGCTTTTGCTTTCTTTTGAGGATTTCACAGAAATGTGACACTGCATTGCCATTAAACAGGTTCATTGTGCCCACTGCTAAAATACAGCCTGATTCGGGTAGTGCTTTTCTACACAGGTTTGCACTATTTCCTGCATTTTACATGTCTCCCTAATCTCATTTGAAGTGGAGGATTCCTCTACATTTTTCTCCTCCTCCTCCTCTGCATATGAGTTCTGCTCCTTAACTGCTTGCTGTTGGGAGATGGTCACCCACCATCCTGCAGAGAGAGAGAGAAAGGGAAAGGGAGAGGGAGAAAGGAGGAGGAGGAGAGGAGGAGAAATAGAGGAGGGAAGAGAGAGAAAAAAAGAACCATTAGCTCAGTTGTGACCATATGACACTCAGTCATGTACTACTCATATTGCAAGACGTGGCTTATTTATCAAGTTACAATTTATTAGAAATGTTTACTGGTCTTTTTTGTTTGTTTATTTGTTTTTTGAGACAGGGTCTCACTATGTACTTGAGATTGATCTGGAACTCACTATATAGCCCAGGCTGGTCTCTAACTCACAGCAATCCTCCTGCCTCAGCCTCCTGAGTGCTGGGATTACAGGCATGTGCCAGCACACCCAGCCTATGTTTATGGGTCTTGAGCAACATTCACAGAACAAATTACAGTGTAAGGTTTTACTGGACATTATTAAAATTAGAGTGACCTGTCGCTTTTTACTGTTGTTAAATGTGACATTACATGGATATAAAATTCCACAAATGGCTGTCTGTATCTCTGTGTATTATTAGCTCAAGGCTTATACATTGCATTCTTTTCATCTGTCTTACATTTTAAGCCAATATTCTAATGTTTCAATTAATGTTGCTGTTAAACTACATTTTAATATCTTTTCCATCACTCTTGTTTTTCAGATTGTGTTTTCCAAGTCTAAGCCAACTTTTCTTTTGGATACATTTCAAAATTATTTTTGCCAAATTCACAAAAATCCTATTTGGATTGTTCATCTGTCCAACTAGAAATATTTTTAAACCCTCAAATTGATTGCCTTTTTATGACTTTCTAGAGAACTTGAGGGCTTTATGCATATTTATGTATTTTCTCAAGATCACATTGATGTATATAATATTTTTTATATTATTGTCAATGGGATCCATACTCAGATGCCATTTGTTTTTACACTGGTGTCCTTCACAATTACTTAATTAAACTAATGTTTTAGCTGTTATTGTCTGTGAAGAGCATTTTGTACATGTAGCCCTTGCATTTTGCTTCCTCTGTCATTATAATGTCACATTATAATGTCACCAAGACTTCTAAACACTGATAAATAGTTCTGGCGGTAGTGGGCATTGTTCCTGAATATAATTTGATGGTATTGCTTTTCGGGATATTTATCCTTTTAAACTTGGCAATCCTTCCTTGTTGGCTTTGATTCCCATTGAGGACACTCATTAGAGAAGCGTTTTCCCTTTCCAAGTAAAATAAGCAATGCAGAAGACAGAATTTCCTTCTGGCTCTTTGCAGTTTATTCACTATAAAAATAAAGCAAAACCTTTTTTTCTTTTTTTTGGTTTTTGAGACATATCTTCAGAGGGTAACCTACCATATTATAGTTGTTCCCTGGTGCTCTGTAAAATTCTCAGGGGACAAAGGTACAGTTGTATGTTCTCTTCCCTGAACCCATGTCCAAGAGACACAGCGACGGTTAGGCTTGGTGTTGGGGTTAAGGATACAGTTAGGGCGAAGCTTAGTGAAACCTGGTTGAAATGTGCTCCTACAGTGACCCTCAATGTTAGATTCTCTACGTTCCCATGTCACAAGCACTTTTAAAGAATGAGATCCTGCAGACGCACAATAGAGGTCTCTTCTGCTTCACAACAGTAGATAAACGAGGATACCCCTAGGGTACGCCTTGCAGAAAGGGCGGTCTTAGGGTTTTCATAGGCTCAATTGTGGGGCATGAAAAGGCCTGTAGCTCTCGGGTTAGCAAGGAGTACTGCTGAGTCTGCCATCAGCCAGCACCGTGTGGCTGTTTAGCCCTCTAGACCGAGGTACAAACTTTCCCTTGCCGGTACAGGGAGAGACACTGGACACTGCCATTCCTGGTCCTCGGGAGTGCACCCAGGTTATCAGACAAAACTGGGTGTTAGAAGCATCTTTCTCATCCTTTGAAATTGTGGACACTGTTCCCAGTCCTGCTTAGTCTGACACCCCCTGGATGTGAAAATTCCGGTACTATTTCCACGCTGAGAAGTGCGCGTGGCATAGCTTTCACAGACAGCGCACTCCCTGAATGTGACAGGACAGCATCCACACCCTCCTCAGGGTATGGCCCTGGATGGCAGTTTGTGAATAAAAAGAGGGCCTTTTCCTTGGTGCAGGGTCCCCGGGAGTTCAGTGGTAGGAGGGACATCTAGGTGCTCCAGATTCTAGTTTTTTTTTCTCAGCTCCCTAATCCATCCCTGCCACTCCTAAACCTCCCCTAAATCCCATGCCCCTCTGTGACACTTCTTCCCCCTGCAAGTGGGGCCAGGTCACAGTCCCTTGAGGACTGGGGATGGGGTGTGCAGAAGCTCTCGAGAGGGGGATTTAGGCTGTGATGCTTCCGTTGCTCCTTTGCGGAAACAAATACGAGTTGAGTGAGGAAAGCTAATGGCTTCTTGGGGACAATGGCTGTGGAAGGGAAAGGGAAGTAAGGGCCTGGCTAGGATCCCACCACATCCCTGCTTGTCCCACAGTCAGCCTGCAGCCAAGCTTGCTCTTTGGAGGGGCCCAGCGTAGGGCAGCAATGGCCAGGAAGTCTCCGTTCAGGAAGAGCGCGGTTCTGCCTTCAAAGTTGCGAGTGTCCTGTAAAGTGTCACCCTGGACTTGCAGAAGGGTGTCAGCTAACCACACCCTTTGCAGATGCAAGGGGGTTGTGGAGCCCAGCACCTCCTCATGCCCCACGGTCTGAACTGCTGCACCCTCATCGGCCTCCAACTCAGGTGGTACCTGCGAACTTGGAGCTCAGGTGAGGCTCAGTTCCAGCAAGGAGATCCCCAGCCCCTGGGCGCACTGTCCATTCAGGGGTTTAGGTCCTCTGGGGGAACCAGAACCCTGGCTACCAGTCCCTGCCTCTCCCCACTTCGGGAGATGGAGCGTGGGAAGAGCCCTCTTCCTGACCTCCTGGGCCGCCCAGCTGCATGGCAGGAGCTGTGCCCTGAAGTCTGGGTTTCCTCACCATTCGGAGCAGGGATTTAACGATCTGTAGAGTAAACCTCCTCACACACCACACCCTGGTGGGAACAAGCGATAATGTGTTATCTCTTCTGCTAACCCCTTTTTAAACAAGTGCATCCTTCTGCTGATCCAGGACCAGATAAGAGGGGGATCCAGGGTCCCCTTTGAAACCCATAATGAATCCAAGCAAGAATTCCCGGATGGATGATTTCTGCTCTGGTTTATATTAGCTCTGCAATTAAAGGGTTTACACAAGGGGGCCGTCCAGTGAGGTCCTCGGCCACATGAAAGGGAGGAAAGGCTGACCCCTCAAAGGAGGCATCCCCAGCTTTCGTTGGCTGTGTTTCCCAGCCTTTGGGAAAGAGCAGCAGTTTTCAAAGGAGAGGTCAGTCAGGGGGAAGACAATCAGAGGCTAGCTGCACAAAATGGCCCTTCCCAAAGCAAACGCTTCCTTCCTTTCTATTCCACAACGGCCCAGCCTTCCTTCCACAGAGCAGAAGAAAAGGGAAGCAAGACAGTGATGCTGGGAGAACATCAAGCCAGTAAAAATGGTCTGGTGGGGGGGGGTTCCTATGTTCCTCCTCCTTGGCAACCAGGTGTTGCTGCCAGTTC
Organism: Fukomys damarensis; assembly: GCF_012274545.1. NCBI lineage: Eukaryota > Metazoa > Chordata > Mammalia > Rodentia > Bathyergidae > Fukomys > Fukomys damarensis. The sequence continues at coordinate 133,151,073 of NW_022900928.1, read as the reverse complement.
CTAGCTCATGGTGACAGCTGTTTACTCTCTCCAGGCCAAGTTGAGGAGACCCATGTGCCGTGGACATGGCCAGAAAGTCCTGCTCTGTGTAGGGTGAAGCTACCCAAGGGCAGTGCCATCCATGTGCCCTTCCAGATGCCCTCCCCAGCAGCCCTCTGCCTGCCACCACTGCACTGGACCTGGGCCTGAGGCTTCAGCCTGGGGCTTTCTCAGCAGCAGACACTGTGGGGCCAAGGAAGGGGAAATTTCAGAGGCCAAAAAGGCCAGGAATGCCCCTCCTTCCTTGTTTCTCTAGGACCTCACGCAGGGCCTAGGACAAAGGTGTCCAGTTTGCTTCTCTTCTCTTCCCTTCCCTTCCCTTCCCCCTCCCCTTCTCCTTCCTTCCTTCCTTCCTTCCTTCCTTCCTTCCTTCCTTCCTTCCTTCGTTCCCTTGTACTGGGCATTGAACCAGTGCCTTCACTCTGAGCCACATCCCCAGCCCTTTTTATTTCAAGATCTTGCTAAGTCGCTGAGTTGCCCATGCTGGGCTCTAGCTTATAGTCTTCCTGCCTCAGTCTCCTAGAGTGCTAGAATTATAGGCAATGTGTTTTTTCTTAAAAGGAGTCTTAGAAGATATTTTGGAGAATAAAAAGTTCCTCCTGTGGTCTTCCTCTTCTTAAGGTGATAAACTCCGGAACTTCCTTTCTCCGTTGCACACATAGGGGTGTGACTGCCTGCAGGCTGCTTGCCTGGAGCCTCTCTGCACCCCATGATGGTCAGCAGCCATGGAGGTTTTGGAGATAGTCTCTACCTTCAGTTCCAGGGTGGGCCCTGGTTGGACAAAACCATTCCCAGCCATAGTGGATAGGGCAGATAAACTAGGCCTTGGCCAATCAGAGCATGCTGTTCTCCTGGCCTTAGAGATAGATCAGGAGCATCCAATCAGGATGTGGATGTGAATGAGGAAGCATGCAGATTTGGCAGCTGCTGTTGCCTGCAGTCATGGGGGACTGGGGCAGCAAACCTTGAGAGAGAGAGAGAGAGAGAGAGAGAGAGAGAGAGAGAGAGAGAGAGAGAGAGAGAGAGAGAAATGGGTAGAGCTGAGCAAACGGTAGAGGCACAGAAATGGAGTCAGATCTAGCAATGCGTGAATGTGAAACGAGCCGCTGAAGGTCTCTGTCAGGTCGGCAGTGGTGACCCTGTGGCATGTGTGCCACAGCAACCTGTCAGTTGAGCCCAGGGTTCTGACCCAAACCCACAGGCCCAGGACTCCAGAGTGGGTCAGTCCGACCTGACGTTCAGTAAGAAAGCGAAGACACAATGGCACCCTTCACTGCGGCTCTCTGGGGGGACCCCGTCCCGCGGGGAATAGGAGATGAGAGCCGCCTCTTATTCGTGGGTCATCAGAGGCCGATCCGATCTTGAATGTCTGTGGAGGAAATCTTTAAGAAGTTAGAGTACACGGCCCAAGTCTGGTTTCTGATCAAAGGCGCTTTATTGGCTCAGCAAAACGATTATATACTGTTATCCCAGGGGGAGGGTTCAGCAAGCTTATTGGACAGCTCAAGCAAATCCTCTACCAATCACATGAGTCATTCAAGCATTTAACCATACAGCAATCAGTATTTTACCAAATGTGGGGAGGGGTAAGTGCACAATCCCTAGGGGCAAGTAGGACGGGGGAAATACCACCTGCTTCCTGCTCCAGATCCGGTGACCCTGTGGTTAGCACAAAGGGCTATTCTTTCTGTAAGATTTCCTGTTTGCCCAGGGGCTAGACCTGCCAAAGGTCACGTATGTAGTCTAGTGGGACTTTTCCACCGAGGCAAAGGCTAAGGTTGAGGGCAGCCATCTTATGCAGGCCCAAGCAGTCTCTCACACTTCACCACAGGGCTGTCATCTGCATCCTGCACAGTCCTCCTCCCCGAGACCAGGGCTGATGGACTAGGTGACACAGTTGTGCTTGGATTGGATTAACATCCATCCTCTTCCAGCGAACAGGACACACTCAAAGACTAGAGCAGAATAGAGGCAACGCCATCCTGGGCCTCTCAGATTTGCTGGGCCTTGTGGTTTTGTGGGCCTGTTCCAGCAACAACTGTTCTTTCCCTGTCTTCGTTACCTTGTAGCTGTGGCACAATCCCGACACCCACAATGTAAAGGAGGAATGGTTCAATTTGGCTCATGGTTTTATGAAGTTCATAGTCAGCTGGCTCCAAGGCAGGACGGTGGCATGTGGAGGGCCTGGGTGGAGTGGAGCTACTCATACAAGGGGTCAGGAAGCCACCTGCTCACCCCTGTCCCATTCCCACCCAGTCACTTCCGGAGGTGTGAGAGCCCTAGATGACCCAGCCCCTCTCTTTGTGTGTATCTTGATTTTCTTTGCACAGTGGGCTCCAAGGAGAGGACTTTTCTTCGACCTCTAGTGGTGGCCCTGGAGATGGCCATGGCCCACCTGAGCCAGGTGCATGCTCTCTCTGGATACTGAAAGTGGAAGGGTGGACCTCGTGCTTTACACCCAGAGTGTCCTCTGGGATAATGGGCCTTGGACCCTGGCCCGTCCTCATTCTCCAACAAGTATCCAGGAAAAGTATCGGATACAGACCTGGCTAGGAATCTGCCATGCAGCAGAAAACCATGTAATGTGGGGCCCACATACACACACTCACACACACACACACACTCCTGCTCACACATATGCCTTAACTAGTGCGATATGTTCTCAGATGGAGGATGGAGTTGTACTGCCATTGTCCATCATTCAGCCTTAGCTTTTTGGCTGTAGTTTTAGAGAAGTCCATACCCGAGTTGTTACCTAAACAGCCAGCCTGACTTTAGAGATGGGCACACAAGGCCCCGGTAGAGAAGCTGACTGTCTAGAGACCAAGCTGGGTGGACTGTGGCCCCCTCTCCAAGTCTAGCTTTGTACTGAACCAGGAGGCTGAGCCCGGGCTCCAGCCCCAAGCTGACCTTGGTCTACCTCCTGCTGGCTCTGGAAGGAGATGTCGAGTTCTCTTTCCAGTCAGAAATTCCATTCTCCCTCCACCTCATTCCAGGCAGCCTGACACTATTGCAGACTCGCCCTTCCTGATGCTGTGACTCTTATCTCATATCCTGAGGGACAATAGCTGGAGCGTGGCCGCGATTAGCCAGTGCTCAGTTTCCATAAACAAAATCCATCAGCCTTGCCCCCGCCTGCCCAGGAGGTTAGCGCAGGCCGACTCCGGGGAGGTGGTTACCAGTCTGAGCTGGTGATGATAAGCAGACAGGACTGGGGCTGCATTCACAAGCGTCCTCGTTCTCTGTGTCTGTGCCCTGACAGCCAATCTGGTGGACACGGGGACTTTCACATGCTGGGCATCCACGCCCCTTAGCCCAGCCATAGCCCTCCGTCTTCCTTGCGGGTCCACTAGCTACAGCCCAAACTGCCCATGGCTGTGCTGTGACATTTGCCACATTTGTCTCTCCTACTCAGAATCTCCCTCTCCCCATCCACAGCAAGATCTAAGGTCCTGGCCCCAGCCTGTGGACCCATACAGTGGACCTTGTCCATCTAATGGCCACCATTCCGTCCTTGCTTGACACTACAGCCTTGGCATGACCAGCAAACCAGCTCTGGGTCCTGGACACATCACTCTGAACCCATCCTCCCAGCCTCCTGGCCACACACGTCCAGCCTCGGTCTGCCCTGCAGGATGTCCTTTGATTTGACTCCCAGTAAGCACAGTTCTTGTCTCTGTTGGCTCCTGTGCCTTTCCAGCCTCCTGTCAAGCTTTAAGCATTTTATAAGACACGTGAGACATGGCCACAAGTATCTTTTCTATCAGGATGCACGGTAGCCATGTTGGTTTAATAGCTACTAAGTTTACTGCTTTACCTCATATCTCCCCAGCAACTGGGGTTATCTAGAGCTGAAAAGGCAAGTGAAATGAGCACCTCTGCTGTGAATATTTGAGATGATCTAAAAAAAAAGTAACTGATAACAAACTACAGTGTTGAATGTGGGCATTGGTTTTATTCTCTTAACATTTTTGGTCAACTTCAACATGAATAAAAGTTGGCCATAGTTATTTCCAGATAAAAAGAAATGATCTCTTACCAGATCTTGGCTTCTGAAAACAGGTGAAGCCATGAGAATGACCCAGGCCAGCTGCTAGGGGAGTCTCTGCCCCAGTGCTCTTACACTCACCTGACATGTTTGTGTGGGGATTCGGTGAGGTTCTCTCTGTACCTCTTAGTTTTAGTATCTTTCTTGCCTAGTTTTTGAGTGAAGAGACCTCAATTTATTTATTTATTTATTTTTTTGTGGTACCAGGGATCAAACTCGGGTCCTTGAGCTTGCGAGGCAGGCCACCGAACTGCTGAGCTAAATCCCCAGCCCCTCAGTTTATATCTTAACAGACTGCAAAATGTACTGTTTTCAGAATGTTTATGTATGAGGGACACACTTTACAAGAGGTTCACTTTGTTCTTAATTCTACTATTTTGGGTTTTGATTATTTCCCTCCTTGAGAAGGTGAGGTCTATGTCTTCAGCATAGAGGGCCATAAATCATTCAGATGAACAGAGGCCTTAGGAATGAGGAGATTTTGCCTTACAAGACTTCCTGTTACCAAACTTTCCCTCACATACTAAAGAACACATTTTAGTATCTTTGAGCTTGACCAAACATGCTGTTGCAAGCACATTTTAATTGACAACACTAGGGTTTTTGTACAAAATAAATCATAACCATGAAGGTTACCTTAATCTGTACGAAATGTTTATTTCTAAGTGTCTAAATTAAAGATTAATGCTTTTTAACAAAACATAAGTTGCTCTAGAATCCTTGTTAAAAGAGAAAGCAAAAGTTATTTCAACCAACCCATCTACGGAACTTGCACTCTTTGGTTTTTCCACCATTTGACTCCCACAGAATTGTGCAAAAAGTCCCGTGTTTACATCACCTGTTATAGAAGTTATTCTGCACTGGCTGTCATCTCACTCATTCCACTTAGAAAGTGCCCTTCAAAGGATCCTGTTCACTGCTTCACTTTTTCAACGAATTAAAATTTATTTCCGTTTTAGTGAAAAAAATATTTCAGATTACTTACTATATTTTAATTAATATCTCAGGTATAAAATTTTGAAGTTCATGAGTATACTGATGCTCAGTGTGTCGGCCCCCTTTCCTGCTGGCCACTGCACAGTTGCCAGGGGAGAGAGAGGAAGGTGAGCTCCCCTCACCTTGTCTAAACGTGGGAGCCTAACACCTGCTCTGTCCCTGTTCTTTGTGCTGTTGCTTTTGTCTGCATTAGGAGTTGAATCTTGGACTTTTACCTTTTTATAACTTTTTAGGTGGCAAATTGTTGACATTTAAGATGTAAAGAATTCCCAAGTGGAATTGTTCTTGTTATTTGTGTTGTGGAATTAAACAAGAAATTAAAATATAGTCACTCAGACTATTGTGTTTGCTGTTGTGTACCCAAGATGAGAACTGTGATATAATCAACCTCTGTTCTTCTTCCAACATTAATACTTAAAGTTTGTAAATATTTTTCTTAAAAAACTTTAAAATACTATTATTCATAATGTTATTAATCAGATTTTCTTTTTTAATCCATCATCTACCCATCTATTTCTTTATTTAACTACATGAAACATTTCATTGTGATTTGTATACATAAAATTAATAGATCTGAAGTAATCCTTTATTGAGGCATTTTCATCATGCAGTATTGAACCTGCATTTCTATTTCCATGGGTCGATGGAATTTTAGAAAGTAAAGTATGCAAGGAGATTTTTGTTACAGATGACATTTGGCATGGATCTATGTTTGAAAGTGAATATTCTTATAATAAATTCCATCTGAATCATACTCCCTCCATTCCGTTTTAGTTCCACCGATGAGGGGACAACAGTCCACAAGACCATCCAGTCTGGGGAGAGAGGCCATCAGGTGGGGGGAGGACAGCTGTTCAAACAGGCAGATGGATGACCGAACTGAGAGGTTGCTGAAGGTCAAGGCCAAGGTCAAAGCTTAACGTTAATCTGTACCGAAGATGAATTTCAGTGTGTCGCTGCCTATTTAATATTTAATGTGTACATTCAATGATGTAACAAACAAAAAGTTTTGTGAAGAACACTTGTTCTTTAACGTATTTGAACGTATTAAGTGCAGTGGAAAGAGAAGCAGTCTTCCCACTATATTCCATTTAGTCTCCACTCCATTAATCAAATGCCACCCACACTCAAGCTCTTTTACCACCCACAGTGTTGAAAGCCTTGGAAGGAAATCTCAATTCTGCCTGTCTTCCCCAAGCCTGGAAGTGTCCTATAGAGAAAGCAGTGGCCTCACTGGCTTCCCCAAGGCCCATTGGGGCGCGGGACTGCTCTGGAGCTGGCACTCCTTCGTCCGCAGCCTCCTCCTGGCCCAGGAGCATACACTCCGTGCCACAGCTCACTCCCGACTTGCCGAATCCAACATCTGGAGGATGAAGAGGTTCCTAAAGCTGATCCCAGGGCCATGGTGATGCCTGCCTCGGATGGGTACAGTCATCATGGGTGGAGAGGGAGGGCGCCATCTGAGCTGAGACTCGAGGGTGCACTGGGGAGCCCCAGGCACTGGACAGGGAGAGCCAGGTGGATGGGGCCACAGCTGGCTGGAGAAAGCCTGCACTGGGTGTGAGACTTCCAAGCTGCTCAGGTCCCTGGGGTCCCTGTTCCTCTCCCTTCACCACTGCTGGGGTCCTCCTGGGGTGGCGTGCTCCTCACCCAGACTGGGACTGGCCTAGCGAGCAGGGTGGTGAGGCGGCCCAGGAGCCTGCAAAGCTGCAGGCAAGAGGCCAGCACCTACGGCCTCTGGGCAGAGAGCTGGTGTGGGTCCTCCCCTCAGTGAGCACAGGCTCTTGGGGTCAGTCCCAGTAGGGGCTCTGGGAAGGCCACTCCTCACGGTAACCACACCAGAGCAGTTCGAGGGCATGCAGGAGCCAGTGGAAAGCTAGGCAGGTGGGCTGTCCCCAGTCATAGGACAGTCCCTGAGTGCTGGCCAAGCCCATCACAGCCTAGCGAAGCCAGCGAGCTGGTCCTGGGAAGCAAGGCCACAGGCGGAAGGAGAGGGAGCTGTGCCTGACAGAAGAGCTCAGCCTGCGGGACCAAGTTGGGTGGAAGCGGGGCTGCTGTAGGACCTTGCAGTCTGGGTCCCACCCTGGTCCTTCTCCAGGCGCCCCCCACCCAGCACACAAAGAAAGGCCTCCCCAGGGCCTGGTTCTCCCCTCCTGACTGGGTGTTACGGGTTCTGCGTGTGCTGCGTCATCAGGAAGGGGCTCACCATTTGCCAGAGCACTCTTCCCAAACTGATCTATCAGAGAGCACACAGTATACATCGTCCCCTGGCTGGACTCAGTGCAGCCCGCCCTACTGCTGAGCAGATGGCCCAGGCCAGGATAACCCTGCAGCTGCTGTGTGAGGAGAGGATGAGGGGATGTGCCCGCCCACATGGGCTGTCACCCATGTCAGTGACACAGCGCGTTCCCTGGGGAGCGCAGCTCTTAGGGACAAGGTGATGTCATCCTGAAAGACTCCTACCCTGTGTTGGGATGGGGCCCAGGAGGGGCAGGTGAAATCTGTGGACTACGGACAGGGAGGTCACTGGGAGATCCGAGCTATGCTCCCTCAACAGCCCAACTTAAGTCCCTGCTCCTGTGTCTACAGTCGGTCACATCTGCGTGTTGTCATCTTCATGGCCGTGGCCAAGGTCCAAAGCCTGGTGACTGCTGTATGGCCTTGTGTGACCACCTACCTCATCTCTGGACTCTGAGCTTACTCCCCGTGCAACGCCAGAGTGAACTCGGAAATGAAAGCCTTCAGCAAGGCCAGGGGAGCCCAGATGTTCCACAGACAGTGACCAAAGCCTGCACCCCCACCGCACGTGTGTGAACACACTTGCTGAGGGGCACAGGGAAGGGAATGATGACTGTGAGACCAAGGCAAAGGCGCAGCACATGAACACCGGCTCTGCAGCCATCACACGGCCCATTCCCTGCAGGCTGAGTGCTCGTATGGGACAGAGGTTGTTGGTCCTGAGTCGGGAGGTCAGGGGCACAGGCCTGGCATCTGCCTGGCACCTGGCGAGGGCCATGGGTTGCACGGCAGGGGCACTCCATGGTGAGATAGAGCCAGCGTATCATCTTGGCTCTCTCTTGCTCTTCTCATAAAGCCACCAGCACCATGCTGGGGCCCCACCTGCTGATCTCACCTCACCCCAATTACCTCTAAATACCATGAATGTAGGAACTTGGGGATTAAATTTCCAGCACTTGAACTTGGGGGGACACATTCAAACCATAGCATATATACACTCAAACTGGAAGTGAGCACATGAAAGCCAAGGGTGGGGGCAGGGCTCTCACTGTCGGACCGGAGGCTGGGGATAAAAAGAGGGGACACTGGAATGCTCTGTGTGACACAGGATTGATCCGGAAACATCAGTGCAGACTCATGGGTAGTCCAGTGGATACAGATGGGGAAATAGACATCAGGACGGACAGGGGACACGCACGTGCATATTTCTAAACTGTTTCTCTAGGCCTAGAAGCAATGGCACCCCAGTAGCAGCAAGCACACCCAGCTCCAGATCTTAGCTTCTAACACCATTTCCCAATAAAAGAAAGCCAGGTTCCTTTGGAAAATCGGCTGGTTCCAGGACCAAGACAAGGAATAGACAAGATGAGCCCAGGAATCTTGTAGGGGAGAAAGGAAGGGTATGCTCCTGAGGTGAGTTGTGAATGAGGAATCGGAGTGTGTTCTTATGGCCTGTCCACTCGTGACAGAGGCATCATTCCAGTGCAAGAGAACAACAGGAGGAGGGGCAGTCAGGGGCTTGGGGCCTGCTGCTCCAGCTCAGCAACTTTTCTGTAAATCAAAAACTCTCCTGTAATAAAAGGGTGATCATTGAAGAAGCCATTCATGGTGTGCCAAGCTTCATTTCTCTGTAACCTGGTCAGTGTCCCGGCTTCCTCCGTCACCATGCTCTGGCACATCGGCCTCTGCTGTTCCTGTCCCTGTGTGCTGCCCTCCCTGTACAGCTCCCTGCCTGTACCTGGCTCCTCCTCCAGTGCCAGACACCCACATATACACATACAGCATGAGTCCACACACATTCACACTTCCACAGCACACACTCTTATGCATACACACTCATACTCACACTCTCACAATTCACACTTACAGATATGTGCACACCAACTGGCAGACTTGCATATATACCAATACGTGCACAGCACACACACACACACACACACACACATGTTCCTGTGTGCCTCTCACATCTTGTGTCTGTGTTGCACATCATGTTTCCTGACAGGTGAAGACCCCAGAGGAAGGCTCATCCTTGTCGTAGCTGCATGAAGCCCCAGAGCAGAATGATCATACCTGTAGGGTCCCAGGCAGCAAGTGACCATGGCCCATGGGATTATCAAAGTCATCCTGAAGTCATCCTAAAGCTCACACTAAAATTTCTGCACACCCCACTGGCATTTGCCCTGTGTTTGCTTTTGAGAAGTCTGAAATCGAATAACATCTACACACCCAAAACGTGGAAATGTGTTGTAGCTCAACTACTGCGCTACTATGGTGCGGTTGTCAAGACGGAAAACATGAGATGATGGGTGAAAAAGCAACAGTCGAGAGGGGTGTTGGAACCATATGGCACAATGGAAACATGTGTAAAATAGGCTTTTCTCAAAAACAAACATTACAGCAATTCCGGTCTGCTCCGATTCTCCATGAAGAGCAGCCCCTCCTCTACAACTGTGCCCCTCACCGAGCCAGTCCCCAGGAGCGACACCAGGGTGAGCTCCAGCTGCATCCGGCCACACACTTGGTGGTGCAGAATGCACTCTGCCCTGCCTCTGCTGCCCCAAAGCCTGGCACAGAGAAGGGCCATGGGAAGTCTCCGTGCAGGGCCTGTCTGCACACGCCCCACCCTGCACCTCCATGTTGCACGGCGGCTGCTCTTCACCCAGACCAGAAATCTGGGACCTCAGCTCACCACACGGAGCTGTGTTCACACGCCTGTCTGCACTTATACATCTGCATGTGCGTGGACTGTGAGAATCTCAAGATGAACTGAACTGCTTACACACATCTGGCACATGACAGGCGCTAAATCAAGGATTTTACCATGGATAAACGATGGGGGAACGAATGAATGTTTGCTCACCACCCTTTGGACACTTGGCAGAACCTCCCCTCCCTCCAGCCAGAGTGTGGGCTATGCCAAGGCAGAAGTCATCCTCATGCCTTTGGGGTTCTTCTGTCAACACCAGCCACCCTTGTAGCCCCGGGTTCAAAGAGGAGTAAAGACAGTGGTCCAGAGGGAAGGAGAGGAGAGCTGCATGGGAAGTGTGTAGCCACTCATCGGTTTGGCTCACATCTAGAACATAGGGGCCATGCGCTGATCTTTCCACAAGTAGAGACCAAGCCGAGAGCCCCGAAGTCTTATAATATGCTAGGAGTTCTGTGTGTTTTCACTAAAATGCATTGGCAAGTTTGCAGCGTCTTTGACCTTGAGGACAGTTACAATGGATGGAGTCTGGAACTCACAGGGAATTCCCTGGGTGTGCAGATGACTCTGGGTTCAGCAGCCAGATTGGAGATCTGATGTGTCACCATGAAGGCGTCTGCAGTGCCAGCAGGAGGAAGGGTCCCAAGGAGGAGGCCCATGTGCGAGAAGCAGAAGAGGCTATCAAGGGAGTTTCTATGCATGGGGCACCCTCGAAATCCCCAGGCTTGTCCCAGGAGTCTACTTAGACTGAACTAAGGATGCATTCCACACTTCCAAATGTCCCAAAGCATCTGATACACATAAAGCACAGAGACTTCCAGGGAACAGCGCTTCAAGGAGACTGTGAGAGCTGGGCTGATGTCAGAGCCCATCCCTAAACAGATCATTAATTCACCCAACAAATATTTATTGACCAGAAAATGGCTACTTGGAGAACTTCTTGGGCTTTGAAACATCCCCATATATCTTCTCCCTCCCCACCACCCTCATAAATCCTTGAAAAGAAAGAGATTCTTAGAGTCTGCAGCTGACCCAGTAGGTGAAAAGACAGCAAGGTGGCAGCTGTGAAAAGATGGCCCAAGTCCTGGCCTCAGTGGAAGGGACCCAATGGAACCAGGAAGGAGAGGGCTTGGGGGCTTTCAGACCAGACCTTGGAGGTCTCCAATCAGAAGAAGTGGGCTGTTTAATGATAACCAAGTTCTACATTGCAGTGCAAGGTTATAACAGAGTAATGGCCGCCAGTCACATGCTGCTCCATTCCCTGGCTCTCAGGCATTTCACAGCTGTTGCAATGATCCCATAACCAGCGCAGCAGCCTCTCATGTTTCCTTGCCTGGCTGTCTGTGATTTGATCCTTTGGATTTATGATTCCCTCTCTGCCCTTTAGTGCTTAGCAGCAAAACCAGGCAGGCAGCTCTGGGTTAGGAAACCACACAAAACAACTTGTTAAAGGTTTGCCTTACACTAAAGTAGGCTGTGACTGGTATCTGGTGGGTAAGGTGCATGGGCTTCATGACAACTGCTTTGGCTCTTCATGGCCTTGTCGTGTTTCCTTCATTGTTTTCCCCAAGTTCCAAATAAGTGAGGCTGTAGGAGAGCACCCTCTGAATAATAAGTGCCACACTTGGCACTTGCAGACCATCAGGAAAATGGAGACTAAGATGCATCTAGGAAATATAGGCACATAAGGCCATATACAGCTGGAACATCTGGCCTTATAAAACTAAAAATAGCACCCCATAAAACATATTTTATTCATTCATTTTGACAGCTGAAATACACTTTCCATTACTCACGACTCTGAGTTTCACTGCTGCAAGAGCCCTGCAACTGTGTGTTCTGGATCAATGACATCTCTGTCGCATGGGTTCCTCATTCTCCCACATTTTCACAGCTCCCCAATTGACTAGGAACCCCCACTCTCTCTTGCTTAAACGGCCCCTTTCTCTCTGTGGTTTGCAATCCCAACTCTCTCTTTAGATTCTCTTCCCAAGGTGAGGCCCAGGCTGCTCCACCAGCCCTTATGTATGAAGACCCCCACCATCTTGTTTACCACTGTCTACCCTTCAGTGAAGGATTCATCCAGTGGGTCAACACTCCTGAGTAACAGAAGTCATCCACACAGGGTGCGTGCCTCCCTCTCCACTCCAGGACTTGTCTTTTTTTCTGGGTGACTTAAATGTCCATTGGATTTGGCCAGATGGTCATTGGTTTCAAAGCTTCCCACCTTAAGGGAATGTTCTGCCACCTGCTCGACATCCTGTCTCAGGGCCATCACTAGAACTTGTCCCTAAAACGGATCCACTTATGAAATCTTCACTTCCTCTACCCTAGAACTCTCTAACAATAATCTCACCTCATTGCAGGTTCCCCTTCAACTCCTCGGACATCTGTCTGTGACATAACCCTTTGGTCTCCTCTGTCCACCTGTCCCCTTCACTGTTCTGACATCCAGCCCGGGTCTTGGATTGCGACCACATTCAAGTTGTTGTCCACATCCTCAAGCTATTCCCTTGCATGTCTTTGTCCTTCTATTGCTCTCCTCCGGCAAACCCGTGGGGAATTCCTCCTCTCCTCAGTGTTGGGGTCTCTCAGGCTGCCCGGCTGCCTGCCTGTGGAATCTTTGCCAACCCTTTCTCATATTCTGCAGAAAGCCAGGGCAGCTTCTCCAAGCTTTCCCGTTGTCTCATCCCTGGCCCCATATCCATTCTCCCCTCTGCTTTGGAAAGGCCCTGCTAAACCGCAAGGGACCAGTGAAGCATCTCTTTCCTCCTGCTTCTGCCACAATCTTGCATCCCTGCCTCTTTCCCTCCGGCCATGCTGGAGGAGTTGACATCTAGCAAGGAGTGACCTTCCGTTTTCTCCTGGGCTTCATTCCTTTTGTTTCTCTAGGGATCCGAAAGCATCACCTGTGCTTTCCCCAACCTCGATTACAGCTAAAGATTCTGCTAGTTCAGGGTATAGAAATGTGAAAGATGCTTCCTTCTCCAAGAGATCTGACATCTTGCTTCTCCTGTCAAGAGCTGTACTCTAGCCTTTGGGCCTCATGCAAATCTTTGTGTCAGTGCTTTAACATTTGAACATTCACCCATTTTTTTTGTTCATTCCTGTGCCTACTTCTCTATTCAAACAATGTATGCTGATGATCTTTGCCATTCCTTGAAATAACTGGAAGTGAATTTATGCAATAAAGTTTACCAAACTGTTATTTATTACAATGAAAATGAACAAATTGCCAAAATGTCCTCCAATAGGATGGTTAAATACAACAGAGTAAAGTCAGATATTTAGGACATTTAATGATACAGGAAAGCACTCAACCTTCAACAATAGTAAGTGATAAAACGTGACAGAAGTTTTTACAATAAAAATCCATATTTGCACCAAAGAGAAGACATATACATAATTAGAAGAAAAGATTTCAGAAAGGGTCTTACCTATGGTTAGGAGTTATTTTAACTGTTTAAAAATTTTTTGGTTTAAAAGACGTCACTGACAATGTCTTACTTTTAGGATAAAATAATAATATTAACTAGTTCTAAATATTTAATGAGTGAATGTACAGTTTAGTTGGAAAAATAGTAGTAGGAAACACATTCACTGTGTAAAGCTTGTTCTAACACCTAGCATGATTAACTCATTTATACTTTATAACAATTCCGTGGTGTGAGGAGCATTAATATATCCACTTCAAAGGTAAGGAAACTAAGGCAGATAGAGCCACATAATTTGCTAGGGGGATGAAAATTGGGCTCTGAGTCATTGTCCTATATGTTTAACTCTTTGATGTCATTTGTGCTCAAAAATCTTATCTATAATGATATTTTTTTCATATTTTCAATTAGCTTATTTTTATTAGAGAGCTATTTAAAATGGTTATGTGTTCATTTTATGATGTATTCCTTTGTGATTTGTTCAGAAAATTCTACACTTAGGAAACTTTTTGACTATCCAGAAACCAGAGGTGAAAACTATTATATGTGTTTTACAAGGAAGTCTTTCAGATTATTAACTTGCTTCTAATCTATTAGAAGTAAGGCACCAAGTTAAGAAGGAGAAATAAACTTCAGTTAAACACTAACTCCAGTTGGCTATTAGTGACCACCCAGAATGAAGTAGTGATTCTAAAGGGGGTCATGTGTCCTTTCAAATCTAGATTTCCCCCCAAAATATTTAACCAATGGTACAAAAATCATCTATTTAATTAGTAAATATTTAATAAGTGCTATTAATGACATCTCTATTTAAACTAATGCTGATTTTTATCTGTATTTTTATTTTTGTTTTTGAAGACAGGGAACATTCATCTGTGTCTACTCTGGGTTATATTTTCTCTGTAATTCACCCTGTGGTTTTTTTATTTGTTGGTTTTTGTTTTTGTAACTGAAAAGATTTGACAGATCACATTAAAACCTGTCCTAGAATCCTGCACAAATGTAGCTCACTTGTTGATTGATTAATGATTTTCATTCATTCATTTATTCATTCATAAAACAATGACTAAAGGAGGCAGGTGTGTGGCTCCTTTCCCTGTAGACTGGATCAGGATGGGGTAAGTTGGATAAAGTGGTTTTAGTTCCCACCTGCAATGTCAGTGTGCTGGCTCTTATGCGCTGCCAGTCTAACTGGCTGTCACTACCACCTAGCACTCAGAGCTACCTCACCCTTTGCTGTGGGCACCTATGCATGGAAACCCCACTTGGAGCCTTGCTCTCTTTGATAGTGTTTCTAATTTTTTTCTGATTATTGAAATAGAATGGTATTTAGGCTCTAGATCCTGTGTCCAGATTTAATAAACAAAAGTAGGAGCACAAAATCAAGCAGCTTAACAAGATAACCCCTTGTTGAGAGACAGAGGAAATAACAGATCAAACTCAGATATGCCACTGCTATTAGAACTATGAAATAGGCACATTAAAACAATTTATTAATGTGTTTGATGATCTAGTAAAAAAATTCAAAGCATATGTATGCACAGATGGGAAAGTTTGTCAGAGAGATGGGAACCATAAGAAAGGATTTAGTGGAAATGCCATAGGTTAAAAATGAAACAAAACAAATCCATCAAAACCCAAAACACAACATTGGAAATGAAATAAAGAATATTTTTGACAAGCTCACTAATTGACTTAACAAAGCTGGGGGAAAATTAGTAAACTTGAAGATAGACCCTAAACTGAATGAGGGAAGAAAGGAGGGAGAGAAAAGAAGTAGAAAGAAGGAGAAGAATAAGGAGAGGAAGGGGAAGGAGAGGGGAAAGAGGAAGAAGAAGAGGGCAGGAGGGGAAAAAGGGAAGAGGGAAGGAAGGAGAGGAAAAGAACAAACCTGAAATTTTTTAGATAACAATTTTTAAAATTTAAGCAACATTTGATGTCCCAGGCAGAGAAAAAAGCTAGAAGAAATACTTGACAAGATATTAGCCAAGAATTTTTTCAAAATAATAACGTATGTCAAACCATAGAACAAATAAGTTTGGAGAACAGTAAGCAGGATCATATTTTATAAAAGCACTTGGTTATCATGATCATACTTCTAAAAATATGTAGATAGAGAATTTTTGAGATAGAGAAAAATGACACATACAGGAAAATACAGGTAAGAATGACAGCAACTTCCTGACAAAAACTATGCAAATAAGAAGTAAATGGAATGATATCTTTAAAGCACTAGAGAAACTAAAGTGCTAGCCCAGAGTTCTAGATCCAGGGAAAAAAATATTTGTTTCAAAAATAAAGATGAGACAGAGGCTTTTTCAGGAAATCAAAAGCTGGGAAAAATCTATTAACAGTGGACCTAAACTGCATGGAGTGTAAAGGGAGCTTTTGAAGCAGAAGGAGTCTGACACCCAACAGAAATCTGGATAGACCCAAAGAAAGAGTATTCTCCACAAATGGTACAAATGTCGATAATGGCCAAGAATGCCTAAATCAGCCTTGAGGATTGACATCTGTGTATGTCCTGCTGTGTGAAGATTGTCACGGATGCGGCCAAGACAGGTCATGTAGAAGGAGGCTGACTGGCTGCGGGGAGTGGATCAAGCTCCCAAAGTTTCCAGTTCTGCAGGCCTTTACACAGGTCATGTAAGATCATGGAGAATCACACCCAACTGCACCTCCCTGGGCCTGCTTTTTCTATCAGGAATCACCCCCAAAAGTTTCTGGTTTTTGTTTGAGGAATTACTGTCTTTGTCTGTACTTGGGAACCGTAACACTTGTCTGTCATTTAGAATAATTTTTTGGCATCTTCAAAAGTACCCTGTTTCCACTCCTCACCTGAGAAGACTGAGGCCCCCAGCTGTGAAGGAGTGGAAGGTGGGAGCACAGTGGAAGGTGGGAGCCAGGAGTCAGACTCAGCTTCCAGCCCTGGCTTCAAGATCTTGTATCTTCTGGATGTTATTTAACCACTGCCAATGTCCTCATCTGTGAAACATGGCAATGTGTGCAGTGTATTGCTCACTCGGAAACCATAAGATATCCAGTAAAGGATATTATGGTGCTAATGCTAAAAATATCAGTGGGCTTCTCTGTGTCCTACCGTTTATAGCCAGATGACCTGGGCAAGTTACTCGATCATTCTGAAAGTAACAGTTCCTCTTGGGGCTATTCTGAGGGTTAGTGAGCTGATGGCTGCAGAATGTGTAAAATATTATCTAACATAATAGATGACTTTTACTAGTATTATTTCAGAAATATAAGTTTTAATAACAACCTGATTTGAAAATTTGCGGACTAGAAATTTACAGATTGAAAATATACATGAAAAACTCCATTAATAAAAGCATTAGATGATCTTCTAGTGATTTACCTTAGTGGTCGTACTATCCCTTATGCTGATCTTAGTAAGGTCAATTTTACTGCTGAACCCTACAGCTCAAAGTTTAAACTGTCATGAAAAAACTGTGGACTGATTTGGCTGCTGCTAAGTAGGAAGAAGCCGCTCAAACATCAGAATGACGTGAGCAAGAAAAAAAGCTCCTGAAACAGAAAATAATGTGCCCACAACAGAGCATTTAGCTAAATAAAAAGAAAGTGATTAAACAATCACACCCCAAAGAAGAAAATGAAAACAAAGATAGAAAAAAGCGACAGTGCATTGGTGTGCCATTTTTTTATATTGTTTCCTGAAAATAAACTAAAAACAAGAGAAAAAGAAGGGGGAAAAACTTCTGAAATACTTGTGGTCAAACCAGTTTTAGCATCTATTTTCATAGGCTTAATTTAAGACTCCTCCATGTGGCACAGAATGGTCTGGTGGCCAAGTTCAGCCCTGCAATTTGAAGGCATAAATGGAAACAAACATGCACCGATGAGCCAGTCTTTTGTTGGGCAGAAAGCATTTAGTGCAGACTGCCCACAAAATCCATCCAGCATTTCAGGGCAAAATTGCATTTATTTTTTGAAACTCAAATGTCTCTACATGTGAGTAATGATGTCCTTCTTAGGAAGTAAATACTCAAGGAAACCAATAATAGACACCTCCAGTGTTCACAGACGGGGCTGGACAGTCATCTGTGCCACTACCCTAACCTGGGAAGTCTATGCCAGTGATCCGGAGTCACCCCTAGGTTACTTCTAATGCAGAATACAATGGCTTCATGTCACTTCATTTGCACGGAATTGGTGCAATACCTCGCACATGAGAAACTCAAGTTTTGTTTTATTGGAACTTTCTGGAGTTCTCTTTCTTCAAACGGTGTGGATCCATGGTTGGTTGAATCTGTGGACGTGAACCTCATGAATATGGAGGACCGATTGTACTAGGAAACAACGACACAGAAATGTGCTGTCCCTGGGACAGGTCAAGCACAGAGTGGGTAGCCGAGTGCCTGGGTTGAAATGGACTCATCCACTCTTGGTGGCTAATCTCAGCCAGGGGGCTTAAGCTTCATGTGCCAAGGCTCCCTTGACTCTGAGGCAGTGATGATAAAGACTGGTGAAAGGATGCTCTACTTCAGAGAGCTGAGGTGAGGCTCAGCCACTATGCACAGGCTGCCTGATGTATGAAGATGCTGGTCATTATTGCATTATTGCATTATTGCACACACATCCAAGCATTAACACGGTGGCAGGGTTTGTTGTTGGTTTCACTGAGAATCAATAGTCAAATGAGTACTTGAGAGAAGGTCAGGAATTACCCCCTCCCTCAGATGACCCAGGCAGTATCTTGGATGATCCTGCCTTCATGTCCAATTTATGCACCTAATTAATACAAGTATTAAAATAAAGGTCTGCAAATAGTTCAAATCTTAACTTCAGATATTCACACCTCAAACCCATGAAAGAACTCTTATGAAAGAACTGTGTTCTACTTTTGATGAAAAGAATTTATACACTTTTCTTTCTTACAATGAACTCCAATTAGACATTTTAATTCTAAATCCATACTTATGATGAAAACCTGGTGAAGGGTTTATGGCAGAAATGGCTAGTTTTATAATAATCAATCAAGTCTTCTCTCTGTGTGAGGGCTTAGTACACACTGTAAAATTTTTAGAAACTAAAGCAACCCTTGCACTTGCTAATCTTCTTTATTAACAATCAAAATGTCTCCAGGCAGCAGCACCATGCATTCCAAATTAATAACAGGTGACTCCTAAATGCATTACTTTTCCAATCTTAATGTTTTCCTCTCATTGTTTAACATTTTTATTAATTAAATATGCATTTTATAAATAGTTTCCTCACAATATATTTAAAGCTATTCATGGTGGATTCCATTAACTTATTTTACTCTGTGGAACCCCTTGCATAAAGTTATGCATAAAGTTATTTCCAAAGTACTAGGATTTTCTCCTCCTCCCTCCTCCCTCCTCCCTCCTCTTCCTC
>NW_022900928.1:133111643-133132047 GCF_012274545.1 Fukomys damarensis | reverse complement strand
CTTACAAGGTATGGTGTGGAGCCTCCTGGCTTGATAAAATTGGAAAAAGAAATTGAACAAGAAGAAACATTTTCTGCTCCTTCTCCTTCTCCTTCTCCTTCTCCTTCTGTTTTTTTTTTGAGGCAGGGTCACCCTTTGTAATTCAAGCTTGCCCTGAACTCACTATGTAGCCCAGGCTAGCCTCGAACTCATGGTGATAGGATTTGCCTCTTAATTCATTAGAGAAATACTGGTTGCTCTTTTACAGAATCTATAGAAAACAGTGTATTGAAAGAAATATATTATCCCAAAGTAGTGAAGGTGCTATAGATTTTTTCTCAATAATCATTAGAATAGAACAAAATATACTGCACTAAATAAGAAAATGGTAGGAATAGTTACGATGTATTAAATTAGTAACTATGAGTACAGTTATAATGGTTTCATTTAACGTTGACATGGAGTTGTCTACCCTGCAGGATAGTGATGATGATGATGGTGATGATGATGATGATGGTGATGGTGATGGTGGTGATGGTGGTGATGGCGGTGATGATGACGAAGGTGGTGATGGTGATAATGACAGTGTGGAGGAAGGAAGGAAGGTGGTTACTATTAAAAGAGAAAACCACAGTTAGATTTTTCCCCAGAAATACACAAATCGTTTCTTGATTATATCCCAAATGTTCAACTTGTACTCGCACCTGTCATGACTCTGACTCTCCACTAAGGATGAGAGAGAGGCCCTCTGGAGACTTGTTTGCTGCACTATTAGAAAAAATAGTTGAGGGAGTGATCTTACTCTGAAGAGATTTTTGCTTTTCTTCCAAGCATTCAATAAATTATTGCAGTTTTATTTGCATTCCAGGCTTATTCATGAAAAATACTGACTTTCTTTGCCTTCTCGCTAAGTCTTGAGCTGCAAAACTTTCTCCAAGTTTGGACTCCATTGCAACCCACTGGATGATGCCCGGTGTTCTCCTCAGGGAACCCTGGCTCATGTGGAGTCTGTAAGCAGAGGCGCAGTGACTGGAAAGGTCAAAGCTGGTTTTGGTGGACTTTTCACCATGCTGAAGGAATTGTTTCCATGTGCAATAGCATGCACCCATTCTCTAACTAAGCTTCTTTCACTAGGGCCCTGAGGACACACCGTGTGGCTGACTGGTGGAAGTGGGCTTGCCTCTCAAGGGTCCCTGTGAGGGAGACTCAGTGCCTAGTGTAGGCATGCAGAGGGGGTGGTGGGGCTAGGTGGGGGTGTCCACAGGTCACTGGGGCTGCTACCCTTAGAAGGGTGTCATGGGACACCACGTTAGTTCTCCTAAGAGCCAGTTGTGACAAGAAGAAGCTGGCCAAGAATTGCTGTCTGGCTTCCTGTCTGACCACGTGATTGCTTCCTCTTTCATACAGTCCTACCTGGGTGACCCGGCACCAGGTCCTCACCATGCTGGAGCCAGCCCTTGAACCTCCAAAACTGTGAGATCGATAAAGTTATCTTCTTCTTACGTACTCAGCCTCAGGTATTTTGATGTATATTTTGTTATGTTTATAACATATCAACATATAACATAACATATATGTAGTTATGTTTTTATATTTAAACATTTATTACAGTAAAAGGCACATTATCCTAAATACATGTCAAAATCCTCCCCATGGCTTTGAACACACTCGTCTCAGCATTCTGCCACTTTCTGAAGCAGTCCTGGAGTCCTCTTTCCTTCTTAAGTGTCTTTAGCTTTGCTGTCCTGGCTGCCTTAGTGTCCCAAATGGATTTGAAACATTGACCTGTCGTGGTCATTTTGAAAGCCAGAAGTTGCTGGTGCCAGAGCCGGTGAAGAAGGTAAGTGAGGACACGCTGTGATTTTTTTTTATTTGACGTAAATTGCTGTAAACATTTTGAATCAGTTTAGTACATTGAGGCAGCCACAAAAGGACACTCATGAAAGAAGACTTCCAGAACGGCTGATGAGAATGTGGGAGAAGTGTGTTAAAATTGAGGGAGAGTCGTGAATAGGTAACATCAGTACCTTTTATACTGTAATAGTTTTCATTTCTAATTTAAACATTCACCACAGGTTTGATCACACTTTGTGGTGGTGAAAATTAACAATTACAAGACAAAAGCCTTTCCTGCCCTTGTCTCGAGCCCATTGACAAGGAGCACCATTGGCAACAGCTTTGAAGGTATAGATGCCTACATCACCCTATGGCCACCAGGAGGGTGGGGCGGAAGTGGAAATTTAACTGTTGCAGAGGAAAGAGAGAAGAGTGAGGTCTGCAGAGACCTGGCTGGGAGACAAAAGGCTGGGGTGGGATGGCTCTCTGGGGATGGGGTGACACAGAATCCAAAGCCAGTGAGGTGACATCCATGCCACAGCCAGTTTCCAGAGCTCTGGGCCACCAGGACCCATTTTCAGAGTCCTGAGGAAGGTGTTTACTCAGTGTCATCCTCCTGAGCTTGGAAAGACCAGGGTGCAGCCTCCTTTCCTAAAGCAATCATTCCCAGGAGCCTCCCTGCTGATATTTGCCGTTATAAACAAGTTGAGTTTTCTGGGGAAAAAAGGCAATTGTTCCACAGAGAAAGGGTCTGAAGCAGGCTTTTTCTTATTGTATGTGTCTTTTTACTCTCTGATTTTCCTTCTAGAATAACAGGGCTTGAAGGGGAAGGGCCGGCAGCAACCGTGACTAAGCCACAACTTGGTCACTACTCCGTGGATGACCCTAGAGGACCAGCTAGGACTTCACTCTCATTCAAGAAGTGGAAATAATATCTCTTTCAGCGGCTGTCTGAACAATGCTTCTGAATATGTGTGTGACATTCTGGCCTTCAAGGATGCTGTTCTGGGGGAAATTAAACACCCACCATAGGCCCCTGAACTGAGATTGGGGGCCAACTTCATGCCATGTCCCCCTGCTTGACAGGGAAAAGAATGTTACATCAGCTTGAAACATTAGAAACAAAACTAGCAATGGCGGGTGGGCCAAAAAATTAATAAGTTGGTCATTGACAATTGGGCTTGGTGATTTTATTCTGCTGGATAGAAATTGTTCATGACCTATCATTCGTCTACATAGTTTTATCTCCACATCACTCGTGAATATTAGTTCTTCAAAAATTTGTCTAGAACTTTAGCAAGATGGCCCTCAGAAGGGATTGTCAGACAGTGTAACATGACTTTAGGGTGGCTTTGGTAGGACACACTGTGAAGTTTTCGGATTATGTCTAAATTTTGGCTGTTGCTCCCAGCCCCCTTGCTGTCCCAGCTTTGCTGGAGGCCCACTGATAAGATAGATGTGTTTTCTGGATGTCCAGCACCTGCTGCGCGCTGAAACCTCTTCCTGTGGCCCCTGGGTTGGCACTTGAAGCCGTTAGTGCAGTCATGACAGCCCAATGAAACAAGGGAAATAATGTAACTCCCAACCTGCCAGACATCAGACATGCCAAGTTTGTGTTCCCCAAAGTCGAGGAATGAATTCTAAGAGCTCAAGAGATGGAAAAATTTATTGAGAGAGAGAGAGACGGCTCCTGACAGACAGGAAGGGACCTAAAAGTGGGTTGCCAATGAGCTCACTTCTCAAAGGAAATTTTATAGAGCAAAATCGAGAGGTGGGCACAAAATCATGAGGTAGGTGCAATGTGAGTCAAAACTATGATCAACCAGTAAGATTTACAAGTGTAGCCGCTTGGGTAATATTGGTCCAATGGGGAAGCAGGTCATGTAGCAAGTGTGCATGGAAAGAACCAGGACCTTTTCAGGAAGGGATAGATCGGGAGGATCTGCTCATCCTCCTGGGTGACTGTCGTCTATCTAGACTTTACTAGAGAGAGCAGGTGATACCACTTATCCTGTGGGGAGGTTTATAGCCCTGGCCATTCTGGCCTTATCTTGAGGCACTTCCCCTCACAGATGTAATGTGCTTTCATCCTCTGCACTGACTCCCTCCAGGGCCCAGCCCCTCCTGACTGCCTAGACTATTTCTACCTAACTTAGCGGTCTATAACACCAGCACCCCTGGAGACTCCCTGTAGTGGGCATCAGATCTGGAGAAATAGCAAACAGCTAACATTTGTCTAGCAGCTGCAGAGCCTTTTTGTTTTTTAATTTTTAAAAAGTGTTTATTAGCACGTGTTTGCTACGAGAGCACACAATGATTATATTCACGGGGGCGGGGGAGTTGGGAGTTGGGATGTGTACATGACACATCTTCATTCTCTTTACCTCCACTTCCTCTCCTCCACCTCCCCTCGGCCCTCCATCTCTTGGTCCCCTTCCCTTCTGCAAAAAAATCTATCATCCTGTTTCCTATTATCTAGCGTGTATTTTTCTCTTTAACTTATTTATACTTTGGGCTTCTCACATAAGAAAAACAGTACAACATTTAAGCTTGCATGTCTGCTTTATTTCACTTAGCCTTAGGGTCGCACAGTGCATCCGTTTTCCTAAAGATGATTCAAGTTTATCCTTCTTTATGGCAGAGTAGTGCTCTTTATGGCAGAGTAGTGGCAGAGAGTGTGGAAATGTCACATTTCCTTTATCCGTGTGTCTGCTGATAGACTCATGGGCTGCTTCCCAAACGTAGCTATTCGGAAGTGACTGCTACAAACATGGCTGTGTGTGGATCACTGCAGAGCCTTCTGTAAAGTCATAAAAGCTTTCACATCCCTCTGTTTATGTGTCACCCAGCAAGATATCTATAGAAGGGATAGTCCCCTTCCGGTCCTTCTGATAAATGTTTAATAAGTATGCGAGTGGCTTCAAATTCTGTTTATTATTCCGTGGTTGAAATAATGGCAGAATTCTTTCACAGGAGAAGAGGGTGCTAACACCACCAGGACGGAAACAGGAGCATCTCCAGGACCAAAGCCCCAGAAACACCTGCCGCAGTGGGGAGGGAGGGCAGCTGCCTGGAGCCTGGGACAAGGACAGCTCTGCTGTACATAATGGCCTTGCCTGCACTCTCAGCAGTTAAAATGCAAATGGAGGGGCAGCCTGAGAGGGTCTTTTTAGGCCCTTTCAGTGGCTTCTGTTCAAATTACAAATGCTCTTCCTTTGTTTGCCCAGAAAGCCCGGGAGGCTGTGCTGAATAATTTCTCCCTCCCCACAATTTGGCTTTCCGCTTCCCAGCCGCAGAAGCCCATATGGGTTTTAAAGTGCAAAGCACAAATTGTGTTCAAGGGCCCTCATGAGGGTCAAGGTTAACAAAGAGGCAAATTCCAGGGGCTTCACCCACTATTAGAGCCAGTTGTTCTCAGCCTATTTCCCTGTAAGGCCTGAGACTCCCGTTCCTTTCTTTGTTTCAGCTTTGTGAGCACAATTAGATACCAAGAGTTCCTGAGAACTTGGACGATTCCAAGAAAAGTCCCAAAGGGTCACAACAGTGACATCAAGGATAACCGACCATAGCACAGCAGCTCTCAGGGACCTGCATCAGGGCTGGGGTCACCCTTGGGGGCCCTTGGGTGGCACTAGCCTGTAGTCATTTTCTGAGACAAGTGCTACTCAGCCTCCTGGCCAACATCTTCTAGGAAGTTCCAAGGAAACTGGCTTTGGAGGAGAACTCATCTGTGACCACAAGGTGCATACTCAGGATGACTGCAGCTTCCAACACACTTCTTTTCTGTGGAAGCAGGAAGCTGACCCCAGGGGCGCTATCCTGTTCCAATGACCAAAGAAACCTTTGGAAAGAGCACAGAGTTTCCGTGTGAGAAATACATGTTTCCTTGACTTGCCCAACATCAATCAAGGCTGGATAAAAGAAGCCAGAGACATGAGCTTACAATTGCTGGTGAAGAAAAACAATGAGGAGAAAAAATTCTTATGGTTAATTATGTGAGTGACCCCAAGTGTTCTCCTCTCCCCAGGCAGGAGAACCAGTTTCCTTCAGCCACACCCTCTCACCTCTGAGGGGTGGCTCTCTGTGGCCAGAATAGCTCTCCCCTCTCCTCCTCCCCACCATGGCCTCTGCTGTTGTCTCCCCTCCTGTCACAGGAGTCACCGGCCTGCAGGACTGCTCCTTTCCTAACCTGTATCTCAATGCACCTGGCTGAGGTGGTCCCTTTGGCTCAGGTTTTTGGAATGTTCCAAAAACACACATCCATCCACTTCCTGCCATTGGACTCAATGGAGCCCTGGTTTGGCAGGGATTGGGGCTGATCTTCTCTTATTACCTCATATCCATGTAACGTGGCCTTTGAGAGCTTCAGTCCACAGGTGCAAGAAACAGCCTGTCTTGGTTTACTTCAAATGACTATGTGTTCCACCCACCAGGCTGGGAGAGAACCGAGGCTCACTGCTCTGGCCCCAGTCCATCCTCCTGGGCCACCATGTGTACCACCCCTTGGGCAAAGGGCTTCTGGCACTCAATTGGTCTTTGGTGGCCTGTGAGCTCTCTACCCTGCACTCCTGCGGACCAGGACCAGGGAGATCTGACGCTGGGACCTCAGCCTCTTAGCTGTAGCTGTCAGCCCCTAGGAGTCTCAGTCTCCTCCAGGGGGTGCGGTCAGGGAGTGGGCACAGCTAACCTGTGTCCACTGGCCCATGGACCTTGGACTTGTCCTCAGTCCAAATATAGAAGAAGTGTGCCCTGGGGCACTGCACAGTCTTCTCAACAAGTTTAATAGAGAAGAGGAAAGATGGTCTTCACCTAGCTCACCAGGTAGCTAAGCCAGTGTCCTGGTAGCCGGAGCTACAAAGAAGCCATCTCTTCTTGGCAACGGGGAGGATGTGCATACATCAGTGTGTCCTGAGAAATCCAGCAGTCAGCTGCAGCAGGACTGGGTGTGACCCTGAGTGGGCCAGCTGGGGAATAGTGGGGAGGTCTCAGAGGCATCCCCTGCCCCACCTACCTGCTGTGCTCCACCTGCTGGGGGTCTGGGCCTGAGTGCTGCCGGCCCACAGCTCTGACCCTGGCCTCTCCCTGGTGTGACCCGTGGGAAGCCTGGCAGGAAGTGGACCAGTGTGAGTGACTCCAGGTGATGGAACTTTTTGACTCAGAGATGGTAGAAGTGAGACTGGGCAAAAATGCGGCAAGCACACACACTGCTGCCTGGGAAGTCAATTTATTCTACTGGGGGTGGAGATGAAGACGATTCAGCTGAACTGGGGCTTTGGCTGAAGAGAATCAGTCGCTGCTCCAGAGAGGGACCCAACTGCTCCTTGCAGAACAGAGAGCAGGGGTTTTGATGGATTCCCGGGTGAGCTGCAGATTCTCATGGTCAGAGGCTCAGGTCCAAAGACATCTCTTCTTGTGATGGGCTCGGACCACCAGGCAGCAGTCAACTCCTTTCAGAGGCTGCTGATCTTTGGCACAGCCAACACCATCGTCCCAGCCTTGTGTGCCTGGGTCCTATGACAGAGCCGAAGGACTCTCAGGTTCCTGGGCTGTAGTGGCTCCTGAAGATGCACAAGGAAGGGGACACAGAAGAGGACAGAGAGAGGGGAAGAAAAAATACATATAGCAGCTCCCACGGGCAGTAGGCTACGTTCACCTTGTCTCAGTCTTAAACATTTTTTAAATGATCAACATGTCTGTGTAGTGCTGGGTGGAACGTGGCCCAGGGGTGGAGGCAGACATAGCAGGAAGACAGAGATGCCTGGCCTTTATCCCTCTTTAGTTGCCCGCCATATTTTTGTAGGCCACGTGGTCCCAGAAGTCCCCAGGCACCTGTCCTCATGACCCACCCATAGGAGGGTTCTCTGCAGCCGCACTGGTGGGGCGCTAATGCTGCATAGCCTGGCTGTGTGGCTCCATGATTAGGGATTTTGCTGTGCCTCGGGGCCGGGTTTCAGTTTTTCTTCCATGACAACCCCTCACTTTGGGCCAAGATTCTGCTTCTGCGGTTTTGTGGGAGGTCTCACAAAAGGTCTGTGGAAACACTCTGTGGTCACATGTGAGGGGCTTGTTGTCTCAGCTTTCTGTCTACCATGGTGATTCCTAGCTGTCCCGAGGGCCTGGGCTGTGGCCCCCACTCCCATGTTCAAGCTGCAGGGCCCCCACGATCTAGTCTCCTTCTTTCCACTTGCCGGGTCCTCCCAGGTAGCTCCCCGCCATTCCTGTGTCCTTTGGGTGACCTCAACTCCTGGGCTCTGGTGAGACCTCCTTCTGCACCCCTCCCCAGAGGTGCCAGCTGCATCCTGATGCTACCAACGACCTCAGATGCTATGGCCCCCTCAGTGTCCCTTGTTGGGCTTCTCATGTTCTCA
The DNA here is from genome assembly GCF_012274545.1 of Fukomys damarensis. Taxonomy (NCBI): domain Eukaryota; kingdom Metazoa; phylum Chordata; class Mammalia; order Rodentia; family Bathyergidae; genus Fukomys; species Fukomys damarensis. The sequence goes on along the minus strand of NW_022900928.1, from coordinate 133,123,864 downwards.
CACATCCGGGATCAAATTTTCACAGCTTTAAAACCCAGAAGGGCTTCTTATGCTCACCGGATGCTGACTCGGTCACTTTCCACTGTGGTGCCTCAGGTTCCTTGACTGGAAAGCAGGGTTACAGCAGTCCCTGCCTTGGAGAATTTTGGTTGGGTGGCTTAGGTGAGGTCATATCTAGAGCCTGCTGCTCCGAAGCCACACTCCCAGGTGGTACTGGAGTCAGAACACAGAGCAGGCCCCGGAGTGTGGGCTGAAGATGGCTTCTGGACACTGATTCAGGGCCTGTGAATCAGTGTGAGGAAGAGGTTCCCTGTTCAGCTCTTTTTCAGTCCCCTGGATGCACCAGCTTTGGTCCCTGGGGTCTGTAGCAAGTCCCCAACACTGAGTCCCACATTTAATTGAGAGAGAGACGTCTTGGAGGTGGGCAGGAAGCGTAACCCAACAGTGCCACTCTGCTGACATGGAATTTGCTTTTCCAGCCAGCTTAGCCTGATGGCAAATGAGACCAGGGCTCTATTTCTGGAGGTGACAAAAAGTTCATTTAACATTGAATTCACTGAAGTTAACACAAGAAAGATTGGCTTGGAAAAACAGAAGGAACACAGAGCAGGAGTGGACGGAGCTCGAATAACGGAGTCTGGGCACAGAACAACAAAGCCGGCCTCCGCCTTCAAGCGGTGTGCAGTTCTCGGCCAAGTTCAACAGGAATGACATGACAGAATGTAATTAAATAGCAGGCAATTTATTACAGATGCAAATCATGTAACAGCTCAGAGACGCACTGGTGTGAGGAGAGGAAGGGATGCAGGGGCGACTCCCAAATCCCCAAAGGTGACACAGGTGTGCAACAGAGAGGACAGTGTCTGGAGCTGCAGAGCTGGGATAGGGAGCAAGGGGCAGGGACCGGCTGGGGTTTCCTGGGCTGAGCCCGGGATGCATCCTGTAGGGCGCTGAGGGGAACCAAGGGTAGGAAACAGAGTTCTGCATCATTAGGAGCCGGCTCCATGGACCGGACCGGCCTTCAGGGCTGGTTTTGGCAGCACATGCAGGGGTCTGCAGCCAGCTGGAGGTGGACACTGTCACCAGCCCATGGCACCTTTAGGGGGAGCAAGGGAGGGGCACCGGCCGGGAGGGGCTCCAGGCCCATCCTCCAAGGCAGCCAAGGGTGAAAGGGGCCAGGGCAGGAGCCAGCCCTGTGAAGGGAGAGGCCAAGCGGCTCCCATGGACCCTCCCTCTGATGTAGAGGTCCAGCTGTCACCGTCACGCCCAGAGAGGCGGCAGGAGTGGCTTCCTCCAGGACCCCCTGTGCCAAGGGCTCTCTGCAGTGTCACTTGGGCTGAGGTTCTGTCCAGGAGACCCAGCACACCTGTCCTGCTTTCTGCAAGGTCTTTGTCTTCCCCCCGGCACTGCTGACCAGAAGTGGCCGTGACCGACACTTCTGCACCTGGAGGGGCATCGCGACACAAGCAGTGAGCACAAACGCACGTCCAAGCTCAGCACAGACACACGTGGAGCCAGGGCAGGGGCTTGGCTCTGGAGCAAGCGAGGGTGCACACTCACACCCTGCTACCACACCTCCCTGTCTCCCTGGATGGAGAGACAAAGGGCTGTTCCCATGGGGGGTGGGCATGGATTCCAGCTACACAAAAGCTCTTTCCCTTTCTGGCTTTAATTTTAAATTATTAACTGGCATGCAACTATGGTAACATACCTGGGTGGGCATGGATTCCAGCTACACAAAAGCTCTTTCCCTTTCTGGCTTTAATTTTAAATTATTAACTGGCATGCAACTATGCAGTAACATACCCATTGTCTCCAGTATTTATCATTCATTTCTCATGAGAGCACTCAAATCCTGTCTTCTACTTTGAAACACGCAGTGCGGTATGGTCGCCCAGCTTCACTCTGTTGTGCCACGAACCAATCCCAGGAGTTATTCCCATAACTAACCACCTCTCTACCTACTGACCAACTTCCTCTCGCCTTTCTCCTCCTGTCCCCAGGCTGTGGTAACCACTCTTATTTCTTGGAGACCTATTTTTTTAAGTTCACACATAAGAGAATCATGCAGTATTTTTCTTGCTGTGCTTGCTTTATTGTGCTTCATATAATGACCTCCAGTTCTATCCTTGTTTCTTTTTTAGGGCTGGAGAGTATTCCATTGTGTGTATATGCCCCCATTTTCGTTATCTACTCATCTGTTGGTAGACATTTATATCAATTCCACATCTTGTCTACTTTTGCAATGTTTTATCTCTAAGAATAGCATAAAATCCTGCCCCCTCCCAGCTGCCAATGGCCACGTATCCTTCTTATCTTTTTTTTGTACCAGGGATTGAACTCAGGACCTTGCACTTTCAAGGCAGTTGGCGGCACCACTGAGCTAAATCCCCGGCCCAATTTTATCAGTTTTTGATGGCAGCAGCAATTAAATGTCGTATGCACTTGGCAATTCGCTTGCTTTGAGCTATGGTAATTGGCAGTGTTTGCAGGACAAATTTTTTTGTATGCCAGGAATAGAGTGTGAAATGAATGTTAGGAACCAAGGTCTACTACGATATCCATCCTAACCAACAGTACGCTTCTATGGCAGACACAAACTTACCCACATACCATGGTCTATACAGGGAACCCTTGTAGGTTAACAGCAACAACCCCCAGCACAACAAAGCCACCAAGCACAGTGCAGCTCCAGGGACGCAGGCAGAAGCAGTGCTCTCAATTTCCACAAAAGAAACCCAAAAGGGACGTCTACCATCTGGTTAATCACAGCACTGAAGAGGACTTGGAAGCAACAGCCTAAGACTCAGTCTGTTAAGATCAATTCTTTTCCCTGAGCATAAAATGACTTCTCCATCTGCCTTATGAAAACAGCAGATAAATAAATGTTTATTCAGCCTCATTCTGTCAGAATCATTATACTTCAGGGAGAAAAAGTATAAATGCTCTCAGTTGTGGGTTCTGGAGAAGCCTGGGGCACATGACAGGACTGGCCTCTGCCAAAGCTTAGGGGAGTTGGACGGTGAGACCTGTCGCTGGCTCCCACCTGGTTACTTCTACTAAGAGCTGATGAGTGGCACGCAGGACCTACTCTGCCCAGGTGCCTGGGTGCTGCCTTCCTCTGCCGCCAGGCTGACCAAGCCCAGGTGAAGAACACAGAGGGAGGGCTGGTGCTGTCTCTAAATCCCTCTCTTCTTCTCTATGGTCTCATTCATCATGGGCACCTGCTCCTCCCCCTCCCCCCATCCCACCCTCAGGCTGGGGCCGCACCGAGCCTTCCTCTGTGGGCTGCAGTCATTTCTGGCTTCTACAGGTCAGGGTCTGCATCTGGAAAAGTCCCAGAGGTTCACAGGTTCACCGACACTGAGGAGGCAGCGCACAGGATGACCTGGCACACAAGTGCTCATGACACTGTGAGCAGGGCCTGGCAGAGCCCCTGAGCACAGGGTGTCCCGAACACATGACAGGGAAAGCGCTACCCCTAGTAACGACTCAGGTGGCACAGGTGGATGGGGTCCTCCTATAAACTGAGGTTAGAACTCATATAACTATCATCACCACCACCTTCATCAGCAGCAGCAGCAGCATCATCTCATCACCATTGTCACCATCGTCACCATCACCATCATCATCATCACCATCACCATCATCACCACCTTCACCATCACCACCACCACCATCATCATCACCATCACCACCCCCTTCACCATCATCACCATCATCATCATCATCATCATCGTCATCATCACCATCACCATCACCACCATAGACATCATCATCACCTTCACCATCATCATCATCACCACCACCATCATCACCACCTTCACCATCATCACCACCACCATCATTATCATCACCATCATCACTGCCATCACCACCACGATCATCATTTTTCCCCCGACTCCTGCCACCCTGCCCCATCCCACCTCACACAGAGCAGGCAACTCTAAGTCTATCTTCAGGGCAGAACAGAAGCTACAGCCTGACGGTCCCTCCGTGCGCCCGGGCCACCTGCCTTCCCCTAGCTCATGGGACACATCTCTCTTGCTGTCCAGATCTGTGGACACCACATCACCCCACACTGGCTTCTGGTTTAGGATGCAGGAGGAAGAAGAGTCCAGGTTCAAGAAGAGACTCAGCCACTTCCCAGATGGTGGCCTTGGGCAGTGAGCTAACAACACCATCTACATTGGTCCCAGACTGTACAGTGGGACCTGGCAGGACCTGCCTTGAGGGGTGACAGGCAGGTTGTGTGCTCTAGTAGAGGTGGCTGTGGGTAACACTCCTCCCGTGAGTCTCCCCAGTCCATCTCCTCGCCCAAGGCCTTCGCTGATAAGAGTTTTCCTACACATGTTTGTGTGCTCCCATTCTCCTGAGCATGCAGCCACAGACAGGCCCCACATGGTGTGCGGCCTCAAACAATGGAGGTCCCCTTTCAGAGGCACCGAGTGCCAATCCACCGTGTCACTTTTGTGCAGAAAAGAGAGCAGTTTGCAGACACAGGTGGGGGGTTCTTTCTAACCATACACACTCCTTCACAGGCTTCTTCTCACACTCATTCCAAGTATTTTTTTTGGCATCTGCTATGTTTTGGACATCACACGTAAGATGTTTTTGATAATAGGAAAACTTTTCAACTGAACCAACATACTAAGGAAGATTTCATTGATTTTTAATGGATGGTATTTTTGTTCACTGTTCTCTGTAACTAATTTCTCAGTAACCTCTGGCATTATAATTAGTTGTCCTTGAGAGTCTGTGAAAGACTGGCCCCAGGACCCCACATCCTTGCATGCTCAAGTCCCTTGTATAAAGGGACATGGCATTTGGTTATGACCAATGTATATCCTCCTGTATTCTTTTTTTAATAATTATTTTATTTTATTTTTCCTCATTGAGTTTATTGGTGCATTTTAGGTACACAGTACAGTTACATTCATTATTGGGGTCTTGTACCTTTACATGACAGGTCCTGTTTCTCATTTTTTCCCCTTGTCCCTGCCCTCCCTTCACTCCCTCCTCCCCTCCCCATTTACAAACACTTCATTTCCATTTTTTTCATTTCTCATATTTTTTCTTTTCCCTTATTACCTTTCCCCTGCCCTTCCCACTTTCCCTACACCTTTAGCCCCTTTCTTCCTATTTCGCATTGTCAATTATATCATTAGGATCTTATGTACTATTATAGTTTTTCACACCAGAGAAACCAGTTGGTATTTACACATGTGTGACTTCTTATTTATTTCATTTAGGAGTATATCCTCGATATGTATCCATTTTCCTATGAATAAATCTAATTTCTCATTCTTTATGGCTGAGTAGTATTCCATTTTATAGAAGAGCCACATCTTCTTTATCCAGTTTCCAACTGATGGGCAAATGGGCTGTTTCCAAGTTTTAGCTATGACAAACTGTGCTGCTATAAACATAGGTGCACATGTTCCTCCCGTATTCTTTAAATCAACTCTAGCTAACTTGTCACACTGCAATGTAGTGGACACATAAGTAATGAATCTACTGCATTGTCTAAGGAATAATGACAACAGGTCTGTACTTACAGATACAATTTTAAAAAAATATTTTTCATCTGTGGTTGGTTGAATCCAAAGATGCAGAACTCGAGTCCAGAGGGAAGCTCTCCCTTGAGCTGGCCAGGGCCCCGTGACTGGTTATTGGAGTCTGCACCAGGGAAAGCCCAGGAGCTTCGTGCTTTCCAGCCTTGTCATGAAGTATCACCCTGTCGACTTCTCATTTCAGGTCTCTTCGGGTTTTAAGAAGCATCTCCACTGTAAGGCTAAAACAGCAGGATTCAGAAAAATCTTAGTGCATCCACTTGATAAACCGGCTCCACCCTGACTTTCTCCTGCTTGTTCTCCATCTTCCTAACCAATTTCCTTTCCTGGCACTTCAGTGGCCATCCATTGCGATGTGCGGACTTGACTTAATGAGCGGATGAGTAAAGCTCTGGGCGTGTCTCTGAGTGATTGACACATAGGCCAGCAAACTAAGTGAGGAGGACCAACCCTAGATGTGGGTGGTATCAACCAATAGGCTTATAGCCTTCCGGGAATCAAAAGAGAAAGGAAAAGGAAATGTCCCTGTTTGTTTGGTGAGGCTCCAGTCTTCGCCATTGCCTTTGGACCTGGGTCTCTAATTTCTTCAGGCTTCCGATGCAGACTCTTCATACTTCCAAAAAATCTCTTTGGCCTTCCAGTGCAGACTCAGCGGTGACTCCACAGTGAGCTTCCAGGCTTTCAACTTGGCTGCTGCTGGATCCTCAGCTCTCCAGAATGCAGACACCACTGCGACTCTTCTGCCTGTGATCCTGCGAGCCTACCTACTATGCCGCTTTGTGTGATTACACTCACATTTTGTTTTGATTCTGTTCCTCCTAACCCACCTCCATGGCCCCTGCATCAGGTGAGTATTTCTTTGCAGAGTAAGTGCCTTTGTGTCTCCTACAGCCCTTTAGTGTGTCCTTACCTAATAAGTCAACAGCACCCATGAAAAGGCCAATTTAGTGCCTTAGAAGATCCAGTTCCTTTTATATACTTATTTTTATATTGCCTGCTATAGTCGTTTATTGTAGAAAATACAAAAACTGTAAAAAAACAAAGGAAAACATTATTCACGACCCCTACCCCCCACAGCCTGGCAAAGCAGCTTTGGAAAATCTCCCAGTGTTGCTTAGCAGAACACATGGGCCACAGCCCGGTAGGTACAGGGCAGAGCCTGCTGCTACCAGTGCCCCAGGACACTCCATGTGTCCCCACAGAGTGGTGCATCAGCTTCATAAACTTTTTTACAGGGATTTGCTGATCCCTGGGAAGAAATGTCCAAAAGCAGAATGTTGGGGTCAAAGGGTATTTGGTCTTAAATATTCTGTTGCAAATTGTCCAACTGGCCCCCAAACCCAGGGTAACACTCCTTCAGCTCTCGGTCAGGCTGACACTCAGGGCTTCTTCCTCTATAGCTTTGCCACTTGGGACAGGAAGTTCTGTCCCTCTGTGACAGATGGAGAATGTTTTTGGAGGCAAATTGGTATAAAAGGGTTTGGTTAACAGGGTAAGTCCAAGTGCCAGCTGTTCTTTCCTTGGGTTGGAGATGCTGAAGATTCAGTGATGCATTCTAGACTGAGCCTCACCCTGATCCCCAAGTTATTTATGTATTTTTTTGTTTTGCTAACCAGGGTCTTACTATGCAGTTCAGGCTGACCTGGAACTCACTATGTAGCCTAGGCTGTCCTGGAACTCAGTGATTCTCCTGCCTCAGCCTCTCTAGTGCTGGGATGACAGGTGTGCGCCCCTCATATTTATATGTCAAAGATGAGAGCAGTGGAACAGACCAACACTGCGGTGTTTTCTGCACACAGCTCCTGTTCTAAAACAGAATTGGGTGAAAGACTTTGCCAGTTTGGTCTGAGCAGTTTGCAGCGGGTGTCTGCTGTGTGCGAAGTGCTTCAGTGACTTTCTGCTGTACCTAGGGGAGAAAGGTGCTAGGAAAGTGAGCAAAGAAGGAAACACACACACGGATCTTCAGACTGAGCTGTGTGGAACTGGGGGTGTTTGTTTTCTTGTCCACCAAATGGCAGTTTTCAGTGGATGTACTGAGCAGGTCGTTTAGTCCAGCAAGTGTTTACAGCATACCTGTTTTTGTTTCAGGGATAAAGTGAGCCTGATTTGGCCCCTTAGTTAAGAGTTCTAACCAGTATGAGGTGGAAAGGCGGGGAGGACACAGGAACTGAAGAATTATGTCCAACTCTGTGTGGCGCCAGACAAACTGGGCTGCACCCTGCCCGGGTCACGGTGCTGGCAAGGCTCCCAGCTGGTAGTCGCCCAAGGCCCTCCCAGACCGCCTCGTGTGTTCTGCCTGTGATCCGCCAACTCTGAGTGGAGTGAAGAATGGGCAGAAGAAAGCACATTGTGCAGGGGGAGGAGAGGAGCGGTGCTGGTCATCTGCCCGATTACACACACTCAATCTGATCTTCAGGACTGTCTGCCCAGTACCAAAGCAACCAGTCAGTGTGGCTGACCGAGCAGCCCACTGGCCTGGGAAAATGCTCATTGAGCTGAATGCCTGGTGTCAGCTCTGAGGCTCAGCTTTGGGGCCCGCATTTCCCCCATTACCACTGAGTAGTGTGGATAGGAGAGTGACCGGAACATGACCTGAGGTTACTGTGCGCCTTCTGCACAGGACAGGGACCTGGCTTCTGTTCACTTTCTCTTCCTCCTGGGAGCAGAGACAAGTGCACTTTGAAAGGCGAGGAAAGATCATAGTGCTAACATGATGAGGATGTGTGTGAAGCCAGCGTGCCAGGGAACAAGAACACACGGTTCTGGAATGCTGAACGGAGTTCTCGCTTCCCGCCAGCTCCCAGTGGAATGCCAAGTGGGTTTGTCCCTGGACAGGCCCCGACTGGAGGCAGCAGCTCTGGTGCCCCTGAGTGCATCCAAGCTTTTGTTCTTTTGCTCCCAAGTTTACTGGGACCACACACGTTGCCGAGGTCCTAGTGTTGCTCCTTGGATTTCCAGGTCAGTCTGAAGTCACTGATGAGTGGAGACACACCGAAGCTTTAGCTGGCGCCTCTTGTGCTGGACTCTGGTATCTGGTCCTCCTGAGAGTGGGGTTGGAGAAAGGAGGGAAGAAAGGCAGATGAGGGAGAAGGCAATGCAGAGGGAAGGAAGGGAAACGAGGCCCCAGAGAGGCCCCCTAGGAGAGGTGGCTTAAAATCAGGACTTGCTTGCCTTTAACATAGGGGTGGGGTTCAGATTCAGAATCTCTTGACCTTCCACGTTCCACCTCTGTTGTTGTAATGGTCTTCCCCACCTCTTTTCCACGAAGACCATCCTCAAACACAGCCTCCAAAGGATGCTGGAAGGAACAATTTTAGGTGGAGGAGATACATACAATTTATAACTTGCCACCTTATTCAACTAAAAAAGATATATATGGTTGCTGTGTTCAAGTGAAATCAGTGAGCTCCCAGACATTTTATACTCAAGGCCTCTGAAACCTCTGCACCGCACGGGCTGGAAAGGACCTCAGACCTCTGCAACTCCACTGGCAGGAAAGATGGGCTCAGGGGAGTCCTGAGCAGGCAGAGTGCTCTGGGGACCAAGCCTGGGCTCTGTGCACCTTCTCCCAGCACCCCATCTCTCTGCTGCAGCTTTCTTTGTGTACTGGAGGAGCTGACCTCAGCAGGCTTCCCACCAAGGGGTGGGAAGAAATTAGAGTGCACTATGCACGCTCAAGGGGGAGGTTCTTCCAAAACGCTCATTAACATGACTGATGACTACGCTGATTGCCTGTCTGTAAAATGTTCGCGTATGGGCCCAGTGTAGAAGGGAATGATACACAAAGATGTTCCAGGGATGGAATGTCTTCCAGAACTGAGCAAGGTGGAGGGGCCGGGTCACACGGTTGATGGTCCACCACTAGAGAAAGCAGGAAGTTGATGGCTCCACACGTAGCTCTCAAAACCCACCACACGCACAGAGGGATGAAGTCTGGGCTGCTGTGAGGGCTTCCCGAGGGAGTCTAGGATAACCTCGCCCAGTGCCCACGCCAAGACAGGGAAGTCTCGGGCTGTGATGAGCCAGCTGGGAGAGGGCGGAGGAAGCTGGTGCTTTCTGTGAGCCAAAGTGCTCTGGAGGGACAGAACAGGGGTGGGCAGGGCAGATGGGGTGTGTCTGCTGACGACGCCCCCAGCCTTGTGATCGGATCTCATTTCAGAGCAGAGACACTACTGAGAGCGTTTGCTTGTTTCTTGTAGGCTTTATGTTTCAGAGAGATTCACTTCAAGGTGACATTGGGCTGAAGGTGCAGGCAGTTCCCCTGTCCCTCTTGTGCCTGGTCTCCACAGTACCGACATTCACCACCAGCGCAGCGCATCCACTGGAACCTGTGAGTGCATCCACCCTATGTCCACTGAGTCTGTCCCTTGTCCATGCCAGGGCTTGCTCCTGGCGTTGTAAGTTGCCTGGCTTTGCACAGATGCAGAAGGACATGGACCCACTCTCACAGTGTCATACAGAGAGGTTTCACGGTCCTAAAAGTCTCCACTTCTTCTCAGCCCCTGGTAGCCACTGACCTTGGACTGCATCCCTAGTTTTGCCTTGTCCAGAATTTCATGTGTTTGGAATTACTCAGTGTGTAGCCTTCTCAGACTGGCCTCTCTCACCAAGGAATATGCATTTAAGGTTGGTCCTGCCTCTAAATGGCTGTCAGATCACTTCTTTCTACTGCTGAATCCTATTCCAGTGTCTGGGTGAACCACAGTTTGTTTATCCACTCCCCTCCTGAAGGGCATCTTGGCTGCTTTTAAGTAGAGGAATGAGATTCTCAGACATAGTCCTGAGTGGTGAATCTTTGCGAATGTCCCTCAAAAATCTTTATAACATTGTTCTTCAAGTAAATATAGACAAAAATCATGAGTTTTGTATGACTCTACTATGATCATACAGTGCAGTGTTGTGTAAAAATCCCAGACATAACACCACATGTGTGAGGGTGCCAGGGCGACGCCCTCAGCAGGGTGGTGCTGAAGCCCAGGAGGACATAGAAGATGAGCATAGCCACTTCTGAGTGCAGTGGGATCATCAGCGATCACATTTATTTGCCCTTTTAAATGGTCTTCACATTTTCCTATACTCACCATTAAGAGCGGATGTCCGAAATCAGAAGTATCTACCATCTCTAAAGGTCATAGATATGTCCGTGAGATCAGTGTCCAGCCCCGTAGCCTAGCCAGTGAGAGCTTCCCTAGGTACCAAGAAACAAAGGCTCACCTCGCTTGCTTTGTCTGAAAATATATGGCGCAAGAATTCTACATTGTCTGTTTGGATAACAGAAATTGGACCCTGAATTTGTATAAACATTCAAGAATAGATGCTGGGAGAATGTAAATATTAGAACAGCAACCAATGCAGAAAAGTAAAATAGACCTTCTGAGACCTGTACCCACCAACCCTCCCTGGGTCCAACTCTACTGGACTTGCAGACTTGTTTGTCCAGATCTGGAAAGACCCTGGTTTATGAAAGGAGGCAAAGCTGAAGATCAGATGTGCCCAGAAGAAGCCACAGCACAGCTTCTGCCTCTGTTTCTGTAGTTTTTTTTGGTGGGGAGTACTGGGGATCAAACTTGGGTCCTTGTGCTTACAAGGCAGGGGGCAGAACCACTGAGCTAAATCCCCAGCACTTCTGCCTCTGTTTCTGGATGCGCTCACTATGTAGGTGTCTGTGGTTTCTATGGTGCCCTCATGCACCCTGGTCATGTGACTTCCCACATAGTCAGGGTGATCCATAGTAACTCCATTTTCAGGGGAAGACACAGGGATAATTCTGAAATACTTGAGTTTCTCAGAGGCAGTGAAGAATTGATGGGGCAGGTGAGTGGGGTCCCAGGGTTCTGGGTCTTGCTTGCTGCTCCTTCGTCAGGGAGGGAGCCCTGACTGATGGTTTGCACCAGTGCCTTCCCCAGCACTCCTAGAAGCCCCCACCTCACACAGATGTCCAGGCCCTCGACCCTTTGGAGAAGGAGTGAGGAGAGCATCTCATTTTGTGAACAGAATTCAGAGCTTCAGCAAAGCAGAAGATGACCTACAGGGAAGGAAATCTTGGAAGTTAGTTTAGATAACATAAAGTCTTCTGTTTCAAATTGAACATTGTTTCCAAGGGCTTATTTTCTAATCTTTATTAAATTTATTGGTACATGTTAGGTATACAATATAGCTACATTCATCACTGGGATCTTGTACCTTCACACGATTTACCAGGTTCTTATTTTTCCCTATTCCCCAACCCTCCCTTCACCCCCTCCACACTTCCCTGTTTACAAAAACATTGTTTCTGTGTTTTTCCTTTTCACATATTTTTCTTTTCCCTTTCCACCTTTTCCCTTACCCCTCCCACTTCCTCTACTCTTTTAGATCTTTTATTCCTATTACACAATATCAATTATACATTTTCATCCTTATTTATATTTTTACTTTTTCACACCAGAGAAATTACTTGGTATTTACACATGTGTAACTTTTAAATTTCACTTGAGTATGGCCTCAATGTGCATCCACTTACCTATAAATATTTCTAGTTTCTCATTTTATTAAAAAACCACATCTTCTTTATCCAGTCTCCATTTGATTGGCAATTGGGCTGTTTTCAAGTTTTAGCTATTACAAACTGCTGCTATAAACATGGGTGAGCATATATCTCTGTGGTGT
>NW_022900928.1:132987220-133107394 GCF_012274545.1 Fukomys damarensis | reverse complement strand
GACCTAAGGGTTTGTGTTGAAAAGTCTGCTGTGATTCTAATGGGCTTCCCTTTGCATGTGATTTGTTTCTTTTCTCTTACTGCTTGTAGTATTTTGTTTTTCTGTTGGATTTCTGGAATCTTGATTATTATATGTCTAGGTGTAGATTTTTTTTGATCGTGGCTAGTTGGGGTTCTATATGCCTCACTTATCTGTATGTCTAATTCTTCCCTCCTGTTTGGGAAGTTTTCTGTCATTAATTCTGTGAAGAGCTTTTTTATATCATTTGTGTTTTCTCCTGTTTTTTCATGAATTCCTATCAGTGTGGTGTGATTCTTTTAATTCTTTTGGGGAGATACCCAGCAGGGGAATATCTGGGTCAAATAGGACCTCTAATCCTAGTTATTTGAGGTATCTCCATATTGATTTCCACAATGTTTGCACCAATCTGCAGTCCCACCAACAATGGAGAAGGGTTCCTATCTTCCCCACAACCCCACCAACATTTGTTATTGGTTGATTTCTTGATAGCAGCCATTCTTACTTAGGTGAGATGGAATCTTAGTGTTGTTTTCATCTGCATCTCTCAAAAGACCAGTGATGAACATTTTTTCCTATGTTTATTTGCTGCTTTTATTTCTTTCTCTGAGAAATATCTGTTTGTTTCAGATACCCATTTTTGAATTGGGTCTTTGGAACAGCTGGTAAAATTTTTTTCCCACATTGTGGTTTGTCTCTTAGCTCTGCTTGTGATTTCTCCTGCAGTGCAGAAGCTTTTAAAAAAGATGAGATTCCAATTGTTGATTCTTTGTGGTAGTTCCCATGCTACTGAGGATTTGTTCATAAAGTCTTTTCCTATGCTGATATTTTCAAGAGTTCTACCTAACATTTTCCAGCAAGTTTAGTATTTGTGCTTTAATATTTCTATCTTTAATTCACTTGGATTTTAGTTTAGGTGGAAGATATGGTTCTAGTTTTAATCTTTGACAAGTTGAAGTCCAGTTTTTCCAACACCATTTATTAAAGAGGCTATCGTTCCTCCACTGAGTATGGTTGGCTCCTTTATCAAAGATGAGGTAGCTGAGTATGTATGAAGTTATTTCTGTATCTTCTTCTTTATCTATTCCGCTGACTCTCAGGTTTATTTCTTTGCCAGTACCATGCTGTTTTTTTTATCACAGTGGCTTTGTAGTATAGTTCCAAATTGGGTATTGTGATACCCCCTGCCATGTCTCTGTTGCCTTGAATGGCTTTTGATATTCTAGGTCTCTTCTGATTCCAAATGAATTTTTGGATTACTTTTTCTAGTTCTATGAAATAAACTCTTGGGATTTCAATAGGGATTCCATTGAATCTGTATAGTAGTTTTGGAAGTATGGCTATTTTCACTATATTGATTTTCCCTACCCAGGAACAGGGGATGTTTTTCCATTTTCTTATATCCTCTTCAATTTCTTTTTTAGAGTGCTGTAGTTTTCAGTGTAAAGGTCTTTTGGTCTCCTTCATTAGACTGATTCCTAGATGTTTCATTTTTTTTTTTTGGATGCTACTGTGAAAGTAATTAATTCCCTAATTTGACTCCCAGTGAGACTGTTATTTGTGTACAAAAAAGTTATTGATTTTTTAGTATTTACCTAGTATCCAGATACTCTACTGAATCTGTCAATCAAATCTAGAAGTCTTTTGGCAGAGTTCTTTGGGTCTTCTATGTAAAGTATCATATCATCAGCAAATAATGACAGTTTCACTTCTTCCTTTCCTATCTTTATTGTTTTTATTTCTTTCTCTTGTCTAATTTCTATGGTTAATGTTTTCAAAACTATATTGAACAGGAGTGGTGATAATGGATATCCTTGTCCCACTCCTGATTTTAGCGTGAATGTTTGCAGTTTTTGACCATTTAGTATAATGTTGGCTGTTGGCTTTTCATAGATAGCCTTTATCAAGTTGAAATAAAGACTATCTATTCCAATGTTCTCTAGGGTTTTTATCATGAATTGGTGTTGAATTTTGTCAAATGCTTTTTCTGCATCTATTGAGAGGATCACATGATTTTTGTCCTTGATTCTGTTAATATAGTGTATTACATCTATTGATTTATGTATGTTGAACAATCCTTGCATTCCCAGGATAAATCTCACTTGGTCAGGTTGTATAATCTTCTTGATGATCCTCTGTGTTCTGTTTGACCCTCTATTTTTCTGTTTGTATCTTATTGAGGAGTTTTGCATCTATGTTCATTGGGGAGATTGGCCTGTAGTTCTCTTTTTTTGCCCAAGAGCTTATTTTAATAAACTTTTTAGTTGCAGTATAAAATTTATCCAGAGAAGTAAACAAATCAAAAATATTCAGGCTGGGGAGTTTTCATGAAGTGCACACATACTCGGACCCACCCCGCAGACCCAGAACCAAGGTAGAGTCAGCTCAGACAGCTCCTTCCAGGGCCCTCTCACACTCCTCACCTTCCTTTCCCCAGGGGAGGCCATCAACCTGGCTATACAGCGGGTGGTTGTGCCTTTGTGTGTTAGCTTTTTGTTTGTTTTGCCTACTTTGAACCTTATGTAAATGCAATGTACAGCATTCTTTTTACCCTACCCATTACCTTTAGTCAAGATTATGATTGTGATATTCATTAATATCGGTGCATTGTCTGTTTCTTCTCATTGCTATATAGAATTCCTTTGTGTGCATGTGTGTGTGGTGTGTGTATTTACTGAGATTTATGTGCTTATGCTGTGATGGTGGACATTGGGTTTCTGGTTTCCAGATACCATGAGAATGCCAAGGACTCACCTCTGGATTTTAGGGCACAGGTTTTCCACTTCCTGGGGTGGGTGACAAGGGCAGTTGATCACAAGGTCACTTTGTGTGTGTGTGTGTGTGTGTGTGTGTGTGTATGTGTGTGTGTGTGTGTGTGTGTGTGTGTGTGTGGACAGCTTTCACAGATACTACCAGGCAGTTTTCCAAAAGGGTCCACTTATGCTCTCCCTGGCGGTGGATGTGCGTGCTATGAACTGCATGTCTTGCCACCACTCGGTATTTTCCTTCTTTTAGTCTTAGCTATTGTCTTACTTGAGAAGTCTTTGCTTATGCCAAGAGCACAAAGATGCCCCTCCTGTACTGTCTTCTGGAACTTATGTCCCTGTAATGTATGAGTGGCCACCTAAATCTAAATTTCCCAAACGGACGCAAATCACCAAGGACAACAAGTGAAGCAGTGCATAACTCGTACCTACAGTATAGAGAGTGCAACAAACTTCAGTCACAGATTACTAGAAAAATAAACATCCTAATATAACAAGGCAGTCTCTAGAAGCCTATGCCAGAGAATGCTGGAATTCCTAGATTGATCCTTGAAGTCTAATTTTTCCTATTGTTTTGTCTTTTCATTCACTTTCTCAGAGTCTCCAACTCTATCATCAAATTTAACTTTAAATTTCAGCTCTAGCTTTCAAGTTTCCAGAGTTCTTTCATTTCTCTATATCTTTTCTATCTTCCAAAAACGCAATCTGTCCCTCAGGTAAGGATGTGATGTTTTCCCCTTATGTATCGAAAGTGCATTTCCTTTATTTGGAAGTTTTCTCCTGGCTCTTCACTGCCTTTTTTGTCTGGTTGTTTGTATCCATTCCCTTGATTGACTTTCACACTTCCATGCTTGGAGACCCCTAAATGTCAGAGGTTCCTGTCCTTCGTCTGTATGTCGTGTGGGCCACACCACACTGGTGGGACCCTGTGTGAGGAAGGGTGTGCAGGCTGGTGGGTTTCCCTGTGGGCTAAGAGAAGCAGGTTAACTGCTATTACTGAGGCATTCCACGGTGGGTTTTCTTTTTGGGGACGGAAACATGGATGCCAGTGTTTTAGAAGCAATGCTGGGGAAGAGAACCAGAGGATCCCACTGTTAAATACTTGAAATTTTTCATTTAAATTCTGATTCTTATCTGCTACTTCCTCTGAGCTGGATGTACACTCAAGACTCCCTTCCTGAAGGGAGGAGGTCCAGCTTGTGCTCAACAGTTGGAGGGGTTTGGGTGTGCCCATGCCTCTTCTGGTCTTTCCACACTCCTCCTGATTCTGGTCCTGCCCTTTCTGAGCATTACTACTGAGGTACAAAGCCTTTCAGAGGGTTCTGCAGGAGGACTGGGTTGCTTCTCTGGGCTCCTTTAGCTTCAGGGCCACCCATCTTATTCTTGCACATCCAAATTGTCCTGAAATCTCTTTGCTAATTTCCTGCTGTTTTTTACCAAAGCCATGATCTTGTTCCTCTACTGAAATTTTGGTGTAGGTTGGGCAGGAGTGGGAACAGATGTTTGAGGTCAATAAACTGTGCTTTTCCAGTGGCCAGGGAAGAGAGTACACAGTTACACAGCAGGCAGACCCAGAGAAGACCAGTCATGTCAAAAGGAAACGGCTCTGTAGTTTGGGCCTCTGCTCTGACTACCCCTGCCATCCCTGCCCCTTATTCCTGGGTTAACTCCTCAAATCCCAGCCTGCGTGTCTCTCTTTGTACTAATCAGCAGGGCTGGGGTGGGCTGCAGCCACAAGCAGCTCCTGAATCTCAGTGGTGTATACAAGCAAGGCTGATTTCTCACTCCTGCTCCGTGTTCTGGGTGGCCAGCAGTGGGACTTTCTGTTAACCTCCCAGGACCTAGACAGCAGGAACGGAGCGTGCACCTTGGTCATCATGGAAGGGTATGTCACACATAAGTGCCCAAATTGAGTGACAGCAGAGAAGTGTGGTCCTGCCATGTGCTCAGGAAAACGAAGACATCTGTGAAAAGAACTAATGAGCATTGTGCCCCTAACAGCATGAGCAGAGTTATCCTGGGGGGCAACACTCACAACACCAGATCTACCCTGCTCAGGACTCCTGAATGAGAACTCCTTGAGGGCAGGGACTGAGAATTAGCTGCATCTCCACTGCAGGGCCTGGAGCAGAGGTCAGAGGAGAGCAGGTGCTCAGATGTCCTACTGAAAAAAAAATCTTAAAAAAAAACTTACTCAAACTTTTCCTTATCTGCTGTTTCTAATGTGTATTTATAGTCTCCATTAAATCAGTCCTTCCTTTCCTGAATTTGATGAAGACATGGACATTGCTCTTGAAATTTATTAGGACTCAGGAATCCCAGAACAGCTAAGGAGTCTCACAGCGTCAAGAGATGGAATCTTAATGCACCGCAAGTGTGCTGCTGCTTACTACCTGGAGGTGGGGAAGAATACAAGCCACAGGTGAGCACCAGCTTACCGCCCTCTGCGCCGGAATCATTTTATTTCCAGAAACACCTGGCTTGTGCTGCCCTCCATTACTGGCGTGAGCACTTGCGTCAGTATTTATATCAGTACATGCTGAACTTGGTATTGTAATAAATCTTTGCTAAGTATAAATGCAAAAATTCATATTCCTTAAAAAGTGTAAGAACATTCTGGAGGTGTAAGGCCTGCCTAACTTTCCTCCTTAGTTTGCTGTTTTCACAGCCGGAAAGAACAGATGGGTGTGATGAATGGATTCCATTAACAATGGTAAATTTTTAACAAGGAAACCTCCCTTTCCTTCAGTCCATTCCCTTAATCTCCTTATCAAATTAGTACGTTTGTTTTCCCAACAGAAATGGTATTCCTCCCCTCCAGTTCACATGTAGTTCAGGCCCTGGTGCGATTCTAATTTACTTCTTAGGCTTGTGACGAATGAAACATCGTATAATGGATGTGCGCAGCTATTTATGGGCCATATGTGTGTATGAAGATGAAGAAGTTGACAGTTGTGTTCCCCACAAGGTTTCTGATTCTTTGATCTAAATCCCCTACAATAACATCTTTTCCTCTGTCCTTCTAACTGTGATGCGGTACAGAGAATAGGTTCAGAGGGGTGAATTCTAAATTACTCCTACCATCTGGCATTTAAGGAAACAGAGCCTGGACCAGAACGAATCATTCCACAGCCCACAGGCCAGTGATTTGACCCCTCAAACTGGACAGGGCCCCCAAATTTGGTGAGAGGTCCACACAGCCATCTCTCTCTTCTTTCATACATTTTTCCTTTGATTTTAAAATTGCCGTCAGAAGGCACAGTACAGGAACTATCTAGAAGTAGTAATGAGTTCATTTTATTTTTTCATCCATTTATATCCTTTCTCTTCACCCTTTGTACGCATAGGTATGGACTCAAATCAAACAAGGGAGTTGAACTATAGTACTGTTTTGAAATTCACTTTGAAAGCTTAGCAGCAGATCCTAAACATTTTCACTGAGTTGAAAAGTCAATTTCAGCACTTGATGACTATTTCATTGTAGGGTACAGATTGTTTAAATACATTTCTATCCTGGGCATACAGAGATCCCCCTTATTTTATTGTTCTAGTTTAAGAGGCATTGTGCTTCCTTGCATGTAAATACTTTCACTCTCTGACTCTTGCAGAACATAATTTACGTAGAGTGCAATTTAGATTTGAAGAGCCTGACCATTTTCCAGGGCTCAGCTGCCCACCCTGTAATCCATACCGTTCTGCATTCTGCTGGCAGTGGAGTGTCCATTTGCCCCAAAGCTCTCCACCAAGGGGTTTTGTCATTTTAATTAAGTCCTTGACAATTTGTTTTGTGTAAAATACTGTTCCCTTATTGTGATTTGCATTTCTTTTTTTTATTGAGTTTATTGGTACATTTTAGGTATACAGTACAGTTGCATTCATTATTGGGATTTTGTACCTTTACATGACAGGTCTTGGTTCTCATTTTTTCCCCTTGTCCCTGCCCTCCCTTCACCCCCTCCTCCCCTCCCCATTTACAAACACTTTATTTCCATTTTTTCATTTTCTCATATTTTTTTCTTTTCCTTCATTCCCTTTCCCCTCCCTTCCCATTTTCCCTACACCTTTAGCCCTTTTCTTCCTATTTCACAGTGTCAATTATATCATTAGAATCTTATGTACTATTATACTTTTTCACACCAGAGAAACTATTTGGTATTTACACCTGTGTGACTTATTTATTTCACTTAGGAGTATATCCTCAATATGTATCCATTTTCCTATGAATGAATCTAATTTCTCATTCTTTATGGCTGAGTAGCACTCCATTTTATAGAAAAACCACATCTTTATCCAGATTCCAACTGATGGGCAAATGGGCTATTTCCATGTTTTAGCTATTACAAACTGTGCCGCTATAAACATGGGTGTGCATACATCACTATGATATGATTCTTTTAATTTTTTTTTATTTTAGTGTAGTTGAAACTTTTCAATCATCATATTCTTAGCTACAAAAGTAATACATGGTAATTATAAAGTGTGAAAACAATAAGACTTTGAGCTAGGGTTTTCAACTCCTTTTGGTAGTGGTGGCGATGCTGGGAATTGGACCCAGGGCCTTTGCACTGAGCTGCTACAACTCCAAACCTTTACACATTTTTTAAAATTTTGAAACAAGTTCGCCCACAGTTGCCAAGATGCACAGGATGGGGTCACACTGGCCCATGCTTCTGCCGTGATCATCCAGAGTGCTGAGATTACAGGTGTGGGCCAGTGCACTGGGCCAGTGTACCTGGCAGTGATTTCACACTCCTACATTAATCATAGATTAACAGCATGAGGTACACTGCATTTTCTCCAAAGTGCACTGAGTTTCGCCTTCTGGATCTAAAGAAGGTTATTAAGCATGCTTTTTCCTAAACAGAGATAAATGTCTACCCAAGAGCCCTAGTGCCAGTTGTTAACTCAGTAATTTATGTCATTTGACTGCGTGAATGTGGGCCATTTACTCATTTGCCTGTGGATGGACGTCGCAGTTGTTTCTGGTGCCTAATGCTTTGATGCACGCCCTCCTGTGTGATGACACTGTCTGGGGTGCATCCCATGTTGGGGAGATGTTGCGTCACAGAAGAGGCCAAGTGTCCTTGGAGAACTCGTCTACTTACACTCCTTCCCCTTCCCCGCCACACTGGACAGCGCTCAATATTCTCAGCCACTGTCCTATTCTAACTGCACAGACATGAGAGTTTTGCCGTTCACACCTATTTCCTTAATCTCTCTGGACTTTATCATGGGATAAGTTGTCCGAAATATTTAATGTGATCTTCTGCGTAGCATGGTTAATACCCCAATACATTCACTTCGCCCTCCAGCTGGTCTACTGCCCCATGGACACGGAGCTTTGGTAGCATAAACATGCGCGGCCTACTCACCTGTCTCTGTGTGGGTACAGTTCCGTTCCAGTTAGCGTCCACCCCCAATACAGAGCCTGTTCCCCAGTATTCTTAGCCCTTTGTTGCTGCCTGTGGATTTGGTGATTAAAAACTACGAAGTTTCATTAACGGCCCTTTGGGGTTTTTACTGGAATGTCATGGACTTCAGTAGTCGGTTTAGAGAGACTTGATATATTTCTTAAGCTTGTCTCTCTACCTGTGAACCCCAGAGTGTGTTTCCCCTTATTCAATTTTTTAAAATTCTGTTATAGTTTTCTTAATGAAAGTCATACTCCTATTTTGTTATATTTACTCCCACATTCTTGTAAGTTTGCTGTATTATTGAAGGAACTTTTATAATTATATTTTCAAAATCATCGTTGCTGGAAATGAAAATGAAGTTTCTTTCCCATCCTTTTCTCTTTATATTTCATTCAGTTTGGGTTTTGTTTTTCTTTTTTGGGAAAAGGGAGTGTTTTTCTTTGTCTTATACTCCCTACGGTTTCAATACAATACAAATTAGAAGCAATGACCATAGATGGCTTTTTTTTTCTTTTTTTTTTTTCATTTTAAAGTGAGAGCTTCTCATATTTGACTACTCAAGCAAGATAACTTCTAACTGCTCTATTGATGATTTTTTAAAAGTTCAGAATATTCCCTTTTCTTATTCGTTTCCTGAGTTATTTGGTCATATATGAATGTGACATTTAACGGAATTTTTTTCTGCATCTATAAAGATGACCTCATGGGTTCTTCATAAATCTGGCAGCCTAGTGAGTTACATTAATATTACCTTTGTTTTTCATCCTTTTGGGATCAGATAAACTACTTTCTAGTTCTTTCCTTTGTGTCTTTCATTTTATGTTCAGTATTTTGCATCTTGTGATGTTTTCAGAGCCAGTTTGTACCACATTCTCCTACTGACTCCTAAAGTTTTTGCTCTTCTTGACAGATAGCACAATCACTTTTTCAGCCCCAGGAATGAAACTTTAAAAGTGAAATAATTCTACCCAAACTCTGTGTCCAAACACAGAAGATTAAGTGATGCAGTGTTGGGAATTATTATGCCTCTTCCTTTTCTTAATAAGCATAGGAATTTTAGCCTCTTTATTGTATAATTACTTTAATATTTCAGTGTATCATCTTTTCTCAAAAAACATTGGCTTACAGTGTCTCCCAAGGGGGTTGGATAGAAGTTGACCTGTAGTCCTATATTTCAATGCCTATCTTTATCCCTGTCTTTTTTCAAGCAAGTAACTTTTAAATTGACAAACACAAATTGCATTTCCTCATGGTGTACAGCACAGTGCTTCAATATAGCTGAGCCGAGCTGGCTGTCACCATGTCTGTCACCCTGCACGCTTTCATGGTGATGGTAAGAACACGAAATCCATGCTCTCGCGAATTTTTTAAGTATGCCATACATTATTATTAACAGTGCTTGTCATTGGTACCATTGATCATCTGAACTTACTCCTTTTAATTGAAACTTATTTCTTTTCACCAATATGTCCCCATTTTCCCTCTCACACCTGATCCAGACCCCCAAAATCACCATATTCCACTCTTTGCTTCATGAGCTCAACTTCTTTAGCTTCTATAATATCTTTTCTTTGTCTGAGTTCTTTAGTTTCAGTCATTTCAAATCTAGCTTATTAGTTTTTTTTCCAGAAGAAGTTTGTTGAGTGTTTGATAACTTTTCATGGAATTTATATGTAGAGAACAGTTTCACTGGGTACAAAAACTAGTGCTCATATTTTCTTCTAAAATACCAAGGAATTTGCTTTATGATAGAGTCAGCTTATAAAGAGGTCTGTGTGCTATGTTGCTTAATATTTCCCTTCCTTTAGGTTAGTTGTGTATGTTCATTTATCACAATGCAAATTTCTTCAGATTAAAGAAGTAACCACAACTAATTATAAGTCAGGCTAGAAGAGATGAAAGAAAATAATCACTTAAAGCATAGTAAAGGATATGACAGACAAGTCTGAGGATTTCTACAAATGAAAATACAGAAGAATGGGGATGATTATAGATAAAAAATGCTAGGATATCCCCAAAATTCAAGGCATTAAAAAAATAACTTGCCTGAAATAAAGTACTCCGGACTCTGTGTCAGATGGACCCCTGGTGTTTCAGGAAAAATGGATGCTGAGAGATCGGTGACCTACACTAATGCAGCTGCTAAATTTCAAGAACAACGAAAATAAGGAGAATAATAGTGTCTTTCAGCCTTTACGTTGTGGTATTAGACAGTAGTGTGTGTTTGTGTGTATTTAACATGTTTCATA
Source organism: Fukomys damarensis (assembly GCF_012274545.1). NCBI lineage: Eukaryota > Metazoa > Chordata > Mammalia > Rodentia > Bathyergidae > Fukomys > Fukomys damarensis. The sequence goes on along the minus strand of NW_022900928.1, from coordinate 133,096,948 downwards.
TCATGACAGAGAACCACGTGGGAATAACCAAATGTCCAGGCCAAAGCGGTGTAACCCAAGGATGTCCATCCTAGCTCCCTCCTCCCACCACCAAACTTTCCCAAGGAGGGTGACTCCAGACTGTCCAGGAGAAAGGCAGTGTCCCCCGAGGCGATTCAATACAGTCACATTGCCCTCCATAAATGAAGGCGATGCATAGATATTCCTGAACATCAAAGGCCTGGGGTCTTCCACACCCACGAGCTGCTCCTGAAAAAGCCAGTGACCCAACGCTGAACCTGTGTGAGCAGCTTAAGAGACAGAATATTAGCTCCTGGCAAGCAGCCTGCATATGAATGCAGGATCGGGACTGAGAGGCTTGGGGATTATCGCTACACGGCCAATCATAGATATTATGAAACTTTAATGGCTGCCTTTCCTGGCTGTCTTCTGACAGCAGCATGGCCCTGCCTTTGCTGCTCAGAGTCTCCCTCTCCTCTGACTCTGGGCCTTCTGCTTTCCCAGCCCTTCCCCCCCTACTCCTTAGCGACTGCCTTACTACTCAGGAAGCGCTAACTGTCCTGTGGGCTCTGCAGTGTCTCTGGCCTCTGCGTGCATCTCCACCATCTGGCTATTTGTGCTCCTGTGCAGTGTTCTGATTTTCCTGGAATAGCTCAACATTTCAATATCATTCTCTTTTCCACAGCCCTCTTGATCATTCTCAGATACTTATTTTCCCCTGTGTGATTTGAAATCGTTTTGCGAAATTCCAAAGAATCCTGTTAGTACCTTACTTCTATTTCATGGATTATTATTACCTAACTTAGGGTAATTTATTTCCTTACACAGTTGAGTCTCCTCCAAAGATAAGATACGTTATCTTGTCTACTCACAGAAAATACCGGTCAGTAGCAATTATGTCTCTCAGCAGAATAAAATATTGTCTTCATCGAAGTCCTGCAGTTGTCTTACAAAATTTAGTCCTTGCTGCTCAAGCGGTATTACCATTCAAATAGGAATGCTCAATTGTATTTTGTAAATGTTTATTTTTTAAATAAAGAAAGTTTTTGATTTTTGCATATTAAGTTAAAACCACCCAAACCTCTGAATTTGGTACCCATTCTAATAATTTCTTTAGTTGATTATTTTGGTGTTTTTAGATGTACAATTACAGATCCCCAAATTATCCCTTATTGGATTGCTTTGGCTGATAATTCCAAAATAATATGAAATAGCAACAATGAATGTAAGCATTCTTTTCATTGCCCTTACTTTAATTAGAATGGCTTTATTGTGTCACCCATCCTTAAGCATGACAGTGATTTTTGTTTTGAGATTTTAAAAAGCACATTCAAGACCTACAATGAATCCTTACATAATTGTGCCTGTTGTGTTAGTGTGTGTGGGGGGGTGAAATTAAGATAGATTGAATTTCAGCTGGCTTGGTTGGTCGATTTTCTTTCCTCAGCTTACTGAATGTTGAATTGGTCAGTAGATCCACCCTGCACTCAGCTGGAATTGATCCCCTATTTTTAAATCCTTGCAGCGGGAAGACTCTGCCTGTGCAGCGTTGGGTGGACATGGATTCTGAAGTTTGCACTCAGGTCTCAGAAGGGTGGGAGCTTTTCTCTGCAGCTTGTCTCAGGCAGCAGGGGCATTCTTCAGGTGCTGAGGCGCACAGGGTTTGGAGTACTCTTCTTGTGCACCTCAGCACCAACAGGCCTGCGTGTTTGTCCACATGGCTTGTGGAGCATGGCCTCTATTCACAAAGGTGTGGACCCTGGCCCAGGATATCTTGCTGCCCACCCCTCTTTACACCCTTGATCTCCCTGATTAGATGCTGGTCCTTAGCTGGACAAGAGGTCCAGACCAGAGTCTCTCTCTTTAACCTGTACTTCCTGCCTGTCACCTAACAGAACTTGGCCAGATCTGCAGCTGAGTGCCCTCTGTCACCTCTAGGGCCACATGTCTTCCTCCAGGTTTGTGTCCACGGGGTCACCCCACGGTCATGTTGGAGAGAGGGCAGTGGATGAGTCACCCCAAGTCGTGATGGGCTTATTCAGAAGAGCCTCCAGTTTTTAAACAGACAGAGGCAGAAGGAGATAGCCTGTGGGCCACACTTTTGTATACTAAACCTCCTTGGTGAGAGGTGCAAAGAGGTGACTTAACGAGAGAGGTCTACAGGGAGCAAAGGTCACTGTTACAAGGTACAGGCACAGGCTGAATCACAGCCACTCCTTTGGAGGAGGAAAACTGGCTGGGAGGTGACTCCCTGCTGGGTTTTCATAGCCAAGGGAGTCTGCCAGGATCAGGCAGCCACACTCACCCGGAGGCCAAGTCACACTGTCGCAGTCAGAGGCAAGGCCTTCCTTTCTCCGTAGTGTGAACACTGCAGCACCAGACTCCGTGCCTCCCAAGGGAACAGTCAGGGATTCTGGTAAAGAATCTTCGTTAAGAGAATGTTTGGGTTATCTAGACCCGGTTCCTTTCTGTAGCATCCAGTGGAGGCCAACAACAGCAGTGGAGACAACTCAGATTATGCCTTATATTTTTTTCTGTATTTTTGTTTTTTTGTTTTTTTTTAAATATGAGGGGCAATGGAACAATGTTTAAATTCTAAATATTCTTACAGGAAAAGGCATATTGCCATTGAACTGCCTCAAAATCCTCTTTCAACCTCTTGGCCCATTGTTCTTGCCACTTTCTGATGCAGTTCTGGAATTCCTCCATGAGTGTCTTTACAAGGTGGGATCAAAACCTGGAGAATGTTGCTACCAAGTCTCATCCGATGGAAAGGCAGGCTTGTAAAAACATGATGCTGTGTCCTCATCCATCTTATTTACTAGATCTGGCACCTTTTGCTTCTGGTTCTTCCTCAAAGTCAAAATAACCACGAACACTAAATGTTTTCAATCTATTTAGGACATCAAGGAAGCCACAATAGCACCACTAAAGACACTCACGAAAGAGGACTTCCAGAGCTGCTGCAGAAAGAGGCGAGAACCATGGGCTAAGTGTCTGAAGCAAGCAGAAGGATTTTGAGGAGATTTAATGGTTATGTGTATCTTACTGTAATAAAGTTTCAATGTAAACAATGACTTTGCAGGGCATAGTAGCACATACTTGTAATCCTATCTCTCAGGAGACAGAAGGAGGAGGATCCCCATGAGTTCAAGGCCATCCTAGGCTACATAGGGAGTTCTAAGCCAGTCTAAACTACATGGCAAGACCTTGTCTCAAAAAACAAAACATACAAAACCACTGCATTTGGATCACATCACGTACTTTCAAATACATTATTATAATTCATCTTCAAGAGTTCAAATGACACTGCTCCAGTTTTTCAGTGAAGCTCTGTGGCCTCAAAGAGGTCAGAACTGGTTCATCCACTGACTTGGGAACAGTGGGCTGGGGTTAACTGGGGGCCACCAGGATTCCTAACCTGCATTGACCCCAAAAGAGCTGTAACTGCGGCCCCCCAGGTATATTTTAAGGTCCTGAGAATGTGAGTGTATTCCTTCAGACTGACCCCTGCTAGATCCAGATGGAATGAATAACAGCCCCTTTCCACTGATCTGAGCTCTGTACTTTTGTGGTGAAGCCTCAGGAAATAGCGGGGAGCCGGAGGAAGTCAGATCTAAAGAAACACCAAGAGTCCATAAAGAATAATTACAACCATGAGCTCAGGGAAGAGGAAGCAGGCACAGGAGTCTGATAAATAGGATTTTATTAACTTGTTAACCTTGTTGGCCTATCTCAGAGGCTCAAAAGGAGGTTTTGGTCCCAGCAAAGATGGTTAGCCGTGGGGTCCAGCAGACCCCACGATGGGACCAATGCCCATGTTTATACAAGGAAGGAAAGTGCAGAGGCCCAGTTTGTGATCCACTTGTCTCTATTCTTGGGGGACATTTCCTGGAAGGGCATTATATCTGGAAACATAAAGCCAGTGATGATATTTCATCCTCAGTCATGCTAGAGATGAAAGACCTGTTTTATTTTGTTTTGTTTTTTTTTAAATATAAAGCAACATGAAGTAAAACACATTTCTGTCTTCTGTGGGAGGATTAAGCCGTGCGTGTGAACCTGGAAGTGGGTGACATCTGCCCATTCCCACCCCCATGGCCACCATAGCCCTGGAGGAGGCAGGAACCACATGGTCTATTCAGGACAGAGACCCTGCACCCTCTCATTGCAAACCCAGCACATTTCTGTAGCAAGCAGCACAGTTCTGAGGTCAAGGCCTCAGTTTCCCTCTCAGAGGCTTGAGCAAGGTGCAATCCTGGAAGCCACAGTCTGCAGAGCCACTGCACCCCTGTGACTCAGTGGGCAGTCTCAGCTCCAGGGAGAGGAATTCCGGCAACGTTCCCACAGTGTGCCTGGAAGAGGGCTGGTGGCCGTGAAGGCCGTGTGGGGCCACTGGTACACACAGCGAGTCTCTTCTCCAGGATCTGGAAGTGGCCTGGAGGGGGGAGTCCCTCGGCTCCAAGCCCCCCAAGGGGTACTGGGGTGAACACAAAGTCCTTACAATGCCTCTGTGCCCCATGTGTCCTAGGTCCTTCTCCCCTAGTGGCCTCAGACCATCCGTACTCCCTATGTGCCAGGCAGGGTGCCCTCTGGTGCCAGGCTTGGGCACACATGCTCACGGGCAACTCCCCACTGCACTCACATCTCTGCCCGATCAACCTGACACCCTCATGGTGAGGTGCCCAAGCTGGCACTTTCTGGCTGACGCTCCACACACTACTCTCTGTACTTCTGTGGCACACTGAGCCCTGTGGCTCATGACCATGGACCTGTTTCCTGCACTGAGTCTGCTGCTTGTTTCCCTGTGGAGGGCGAGTGCCACACAGTCAGGGGCTCGTCTGCCCCCTCACTCCTGACTCAGAGTAACAAGTCCTGAGTATGTTCCTGTCAAACATGGCCTCTTGCAGAATCTGGCTGCCCCCTCCATTCTTTTCCATCACAAGGACACCAGCACTGATGGAAAGCCTTTAAATATGGCTATAGGTGTGGCTTCATTTACTCTTCCACCCCTGACAGAATGCCAGGCATGGACCTTGTTAGTGGGTGGTGGGGCGGGGCGAGGGGCTCTAAACTGTGGGCATCAACTGTGATTTACAAGGCTGGAGCCAGGCTGGACGGGAAGGGCCCCGGGTCTCATGGCCTCAACTCTCAGTGTCCTGGCTCCAGTCCGGCCAGGGAGACGATGGCTCCTCCTCCAGTGGGGTAACCAGCATGTGGATATGTGGAAAAATTTTCATCCAAAAGCCTCTCCTGAAAATAGTCAGAGGGGCCACTGGCCACTGGGTCTTCAGGAAACATGTTCCACTCCTTCCTGTCTAATCGGGGGCCCTCTGCCTCCGGGTGTGCAAACTTCGTTTTCTCTACTTGTCTTCCTCTCTTTTTTCACTTGTGGAATGCATCTATTTATTTTTTCTCTTAGTTAACAGGGAAGTTACATAAAGACCTAGGAATTTCAGGGGCCAAAGGAGAAAACCTATTCGATGAAAGCTCGCAAGTTCCTTGCAGATGGCGCAGTGTCGTTTATCTGTAAGCCTGGACTGGAGGGGAATCACGGCCCTGCGGACGGGTGCACGATAACCTCAGGTTAGCATAATAGAAAGTGGACACAACACTGTTTCCATGGCAACTTGAATGGACCTTTGTCTGCCCGACCCTGGGAGCCAAAGCTGAGGCTGTGTGATGGCAGAGGCTCTCAGAAGTTGTGTGGCCCACACATGCAAAAGAGGCTTGCTGGGGACCGAGAAGTCCACAGTTCTTCTAAGTCATTTTTATGCAGTGCAGTCATGCACTGTGGTCTTTAGCAAGTTGACAAATATTATTTCATCAAACAGACAGTGTAAGAAGGGATGAATCTCTTGCATATCAGTGGCAAAACTTTATTTCACACCAGTTTTGAGTGACAATTTGGTTGAAGGTTTTATATATAAATATATCTCCAAGGACAATCCTGGGTTCTACATGGTAAATCTGCTTTCTTTTGGGTAAATTAACACTTTGGTGTAGTGTTGTGTAGGCTTGTTTTATTTTGAATCAAGATCCCCAAAAGTGAATATTCAATGAACTCCACTCCTTCACCTCTAGAAATATGTACAGAAAAATAAAACTATAAAAGAATGTGGCCTGAAGCTTATACACAAGGGCGTTCAATGAAGTCTTATTTACAATAGTGAAAAAAATGAAAACAATTTAAATAACCTACAGCAGAAAAATGACCACATAAAGTATGGCACAACCCGTAAAAGTTACATTCTCACAGACTATTAAAATCTAATAAAACACGAGAGGAACATATCACAATACACCTAGGCTTTATTTCTGGATTGTAGGCTTACAGATGATTTTTATTTCATTGTATACTTTTTCTGTTTTCCAATTATTTTTTACAGGGGTCATATATTATTTTATTTTCTAAGAAAGCAATCAATGCCATCTTTGTACATAATGAATTCAGCCCCGAGTGATAAGCTAGGCAGCTCATCCACAGGGTTTTGTTAAAGCTCGGTAAACAGGACACTGTTAGTGTCTCCAGCACCTGCCTGGACGCCGCCCGGCCTGACACGCAGTGTTACTGCATCCTGGGCACCATGAAGTTCCATGAGATTTGGGGAAGTTGAGTCAAGGAACAGCTCAACCTCATCCACATTGCAGAGCCCCAGTGCCTTCAAGGGCCAGGCCTGGGTCATTTGCATTGACCATGGCTTGTACCTCATGTTGGAGACCCAGCTTCTCTCCTCTGCTCACCGTCATGTCCTGAGATTCCCCCAAGTGTCTTTCCCCCTCCTTTGTCACGAGACCACACATAAATCCAGAAGGGAAAGGATCTGTCCTCAGCGCTCGCTGATGAAGATGAACCATTGGCATTTCACCTTCTGGCCCATGGTTTACTTCCAGGGAGCAAAAATAATGCTTCAGACCCTCAGTGGCTCCAGCAAACATAAACCATGTCTCTGAGAAACAGCTGCTTGATTAATGCAGCCAATTCCGGCAAACAACTTCAAAACTCCACGGAAAAGCAAAGTCAATAAAAGTGCCTATCTGGCTCTCTGGGCTCAGCCAGATGCCGCATCTGGGAGGCAGCAACTGTCCTGCTGGAGCCCTGCTCCTGGTGACCTCTGCACCCCCCAGTCACACCGCACACAGGGAGGCTCCCACCCCTTAAGGTGGAGACTCTTTCCTCAGGGGGCTGCATTTGGGATGAATGGACATGCCCAGTAAGGTCAGAGATGCCCAGCATAGAAGGCAACCTGTGTGTCTCGTGGATTTCTTACAGAGAGAGGAACTCAAGAACATGAACTCCAAGTGAGGACCCCAGGAACTGGGCAGTCACCACTTGTCTCCCTGGAGATGGGTCCTGTGTCCCCACAATGTCCTGGTTACCTGGCACAGAGAAGTCATTGTGACTCATTTTCCAAATCCTGGCTGGACATGTGTATTTATCAGTATTTAGTAAGCACTCTGTGTTAGCACCACTTACACAGGTAGTCATAGGTAGAGGGAAATGGGTGTACTAAGATACTCAACAATGGATAAAAAGGGGAAATTGCAAAACGCAGGCACCTGGGGGACTCTGGCCATGTCCAGGTACACCCACTGTGAAGAGGCAGGCTGCTCATTTTGCCATTTACTTGCTTGGCTTTATTTGTTGATTTAAAAAAAACACTCATTGGCACGAAACAGAAAAGATAGGTGAGTTTTATGCCTCCAGAGACTGCCATAGGGGAGACTGGCAGAGCATGTGACATCTGACAGGTGAAGTAGGGTAGACAGGCTGCCGCCTCCCGAGGCAGCAGGATGGGGGACATGCGTGGTGCTCTACTGAGATCCAGACCCAGGTGATCTGGAGGGGAAGGGACTAGACCGTGGTCTGGATGGAGGAGTGGGGAGTTTTTCTTAAGAATTCCTGCTGGTTTCAGTGGAACTGAGGATCCCACAGGGCTCCTGGAAGTAACTGTAAAAAGTCAGATCTTTATTTCACCTACCAGGAGGATAGGATCCAAGCTGTAGTGTAGCCTCATTCCTCAGCTCCTGGTTGTGCCTTAATCTACAAGGCAGCCCGCTAGTTCTGATTGCTGACAGGTGGCGCTGAGTTTTTAAGCTGTTTTTAAAGGTCATCCAGTAAAGACACAGCACCGGAGATTTGCAGGGCTTGACGTGTGGTCACGTCGGGCTCAGTAGGAACTGCTTTGTCAGTCACCCATGTCTTTTGCTGCCCAAATTTTCCATGTGTGATTCTTGGCAACCCTATCTTCCAAAGCCAAAATCCAGATGTGGGCTTTAAAACCAGGCCCTGGAAGAGCCAGGTCCTCTGACTAATTTTCCTGATGGGGACGCTTCCAGGGTTTGTCCTGGACACTTGCCGGAGAATTTTGTACCGGAGTTTGGATGTACAGACCAGCTTACTACTAATGCCTGAGTGCCCCTGAGGGAGCCACCCTGCCTCCTGCCAGCTAGCCCTGCCACCATCACCTAGGAGAGTGGAACTGTATATTCCCGATGTCCACAGGGAAGCCACCTTGCCCTACCCAGCCTCTTTTGTTCTCATACAGCTTTAAAGCTTAACTACTTTTATTTCAAAACAAAGAGGGTGGAACAGAAACAGCCTCCCCTGCTTCCATCTTAAGTCTGAAAACCTGGTTTCAGCGTCCTCTAGAAATGCAGACACGGGCTGGGGGTTTGGTTCAGTGATTCTGCTGCCTGCCTCATGAGTGCGAGGGCCTGAGTGTGATCTCCAGTACAAAAAAAACCCCAAAAAACAAAACAAAAAAAACAACAAAAAAAAAATAAATAAAAGAAAAACAAACAAGGTCATATTAAAATACCACTGGTTGGGAGGCCCATATAGAACAGCAACAATATGGGGGAGTAGGTTAGTTTTTAAAATGAGGCACAAAATCATATGGCTGATGATTATATTTGTATATTACAAATAGGGCCAGGGATTTAGCTCAGCGGTTCAGTGGCCTGCCTCGCAAGCACAAGGACCTGAGTTCAATCCCCAGTACCAAAAAACAAACAAACAACAAACAAAAAACAAAAACAAAGTACAGCTCCTGGCTATGAAGGGCTGAAAAATGTGAGGCTGCTTTATTTTAAACAGATAGGAAACTGGACCAATTGTATGAAACGACCACTTTCAGACACTAGAAAAGAAGAAATGTGAGACTAAGTTCTCTGAGAGAAAGAAAACGAGCAACATGGGCTCCAGAGTGCCTCAGTTATTTCAGGAAGCACATCCCAGACTATCACCCTGGGGAAGAGAATGCCCACAGGCAAGGCCATCTCCCCATGTTGAGATGACGGAAATCAGAATTTGAGAACCTGAAGACTTCACAGGGCAGAGGAGCAGTGAGGAGGAAGCTATGTGAGGAGAAAGTTCAGGAAATGGGGAGTCTCTGGCTGCGTGCAAGTGTGCATGTGCACAGAGTGCTGCTCCATGAAGCTAGAGGAAGTGGAGGTCCCGGGGTAGTCACAGGTCAAGTAATTCTGAGGGTCAGAAACCTTCAACTTGCTGCCAGCCAAAGAGGAAAGAACATGTTGAATAGTGCAGGTCTTCAATTGGCAGAAAATTCATGCCATAATAGAGGGCTAAATAAGCCTTATTAAAAAAAAACTCAAAAGAATAAAAATATGCCCTGAAAAACATCAAATTAATCCACAAATAACATAAGTACCAGCCAAAACAAAACTTGACACTCTTAAAAATTCAGCACTAAGAAAATAGTGTCTGATACCTAATTTAAAAATCACTAGACACATTGTGCTATTTGGTTTTCCATTACTGTAACAAATACCTGAGATAAATCAAGTTATAAAGAGAAAAAGGGTTACTTTGCTCATACTTTTAGAGGCTACAGTCCATCATCTATTGGCCCAGTTGCTCTTGGGCCTGTGGTGACACAGCACATCCTGGCAGAAGTGCTCATTTCATGCCTAGGACACAAAAGAGGAAGAGGGGATGGAGTCTAGGGTCAAATATCTCCTACAAGGCCACAGATCCAATGACTGGAAGACTCCCACCAGGCCCTAACTCTGAACAGTTCAACCAACTTCCAGTAACACCATGGACCTGGGACCAAGCCTTTAAAACTTGGATCTTTGGTGGACACTGTGCTGAACAGTCCTGCACATGAAGAAACAGTAAAATGTAACACATGAAAAACAGAAATCACAGTCAACAAAAGCAGAACCAAATATGGTCAAGATGGTTAAAAAATAAAAAAATTTAAAATAGCTATTGCAATTATCCTTAATATGCTCAGTGGTTGAAAGGATATCAGCAATGTAAGAGAAGAAAAAGAAAATATATATAAAAAAAGAATCAACTAAAATTTCCAGAGGGTGGAAAAATCTCTAAAATGCAAGCATTCATTGGATTGGATCAAGAAAATACTAGGAACTTTAAAAGATCTGGGTAGATGCAGAGATGGCAACAGAGACTATCCCAATGAAAGTACAAAGAGAAAAAAAGAATGGAAAATAATGATTGGACTTGAGTGGCCTGTTGAACAATATCAAGCCACAAAATATAGATGTAATTGGAGTCAGAGAAAGAGGAGAAAAAGAAGTAAGAAACAATTGAGGAAATGCCAGAACTCTTTTAAAATTTAGAGAAGACTCTATCTACCCCACAGGTCCAAGCAGCCCAATAAGCTCTAATCTGAATTAACACAAAGAAACTACACTAAGCTCCTTGTAATAAAGCTTCTGAGATCTAGTGATAAAGAGCAAATGTGAAAAGCAGCCAAAGGAGAAAAGCACATTATAAACAGAAGAGATATTTTGTTCAAAACTACTTAAAACAAGAGACAACTATATAACTTCTTTGAAGAGCTGAGGAAAACCCTGTCAATTTAGAATTTTATAAAATTTATCTTAAACTTTTATCAGACAAACAAGGCAGAATTTGTTACCAGCATATCTTCATCATGAGAAATGTTAAAGGAAATTCTCCAGGCAAAAGGAAAACAATTCCAGATAAAGACTTATATAAGAAATGAAGGGCACTAGAAATGGTAAGTGTGAAGTGTGTGCAAAAAAAATGTGAAACTGACTTATTTTTTAGTTTCTTAATTTTTTTTTACCAACAATTGAACATTGTTAGCAACAACATTGGTTTGTGTAACTCATAATATGTGTATGACAAAACAACACAAAGATGGCAAGGTAGATTCTGAGTTCCCACACTACTTGTGTGTGATACAATCTCCCTGAATGTGGTCTGGCTGTGTCTCCCCACATGTTCATGTATTAAAGGCTGGGTCCCTGGGGTGATGCTGTTGGGAGGTGGTGGCACCTTTGAGGGATGGGCCTTGGACACCAGGGATAAGAGACAGCTGTGCAGCACTTGAGCTCTCACGAAAAGATTGTTACACAAGGTGGAAACATTTGCCCAGAGCCTGTGCTATGCCATCTGGACTTTAAACATACATAACTGTGAGCTGAATAAATCTCTCCTTTTTCAAAACTAAAAATAAAATATTATCTAAAAATAGAAATATTTTAAATGTATTTTGAGCCCTAATATAACCACCCAAAAATTAAAACAGTGATCTTGCTAATAATATAATAGTGGCTACAAAATGGAATCACAAATGTAATTATTTATGAAAGGAAGATAATGAAGGGGAAAGGGAATATATATAAGATTAATAAATAGAAAACTGTAAACTCAAAACATCAAATATAAATTATCTAAACCTTTGTTCCCCCTGTGACAGTCACTAGATGTAGTCTTTTTAAAATTTAAATTTAACTAATAAGGATTAAAACAATTGAGACCTCAGGGAAACTAGAAACGTGTGCAGAGCTCAGCAGCCACATGTGTTGGTGGTTTCTACCTTGAAGAGTGATTAGACAGAGGCATCTCCATCACTGCTAAAAGCTCTAGACAGTGCTGATCTTCACACCTCAACTACAGGCAGAGACCTTCAGGTTGGATGAAAAAAACAAGACCCAGAAGTACGTTGTATAACAAAAACAAACAAGCCAGCTTTAAACATAACAACAGAGATAGGTTGGTGCAGTCTTCAGAATAAATAGTAGCAGCAGGAATGAAAGAGGGCAATTCATAAAGACAAAGGGCTCATTTAATGATATGCTGTGCTAAAGGTGTATGGATCTAATAACAGAACTACAAAATATCTGAGGCAAAACTGTCAAAACTAAAAGAACAAATAGACATATTCTTAATTGTAATTGGAGATTTAAAAACTCCTTTCTTTCAGTAAATACTAGAACACGTAGAAAACAAGCTGAGATACATTGGATATGGAAAACACTATTAGCCAAGTTGACCTAATTGACTTTCATGGAGCCCTGCATATACTACTGAGACATGCATGGTATATTCACCACAGTAGACAATATATTGGGCTATAAAATAAGTCTCAAGAAATTCTAAAAGGTCAAAATCACAGTGATTTGTTTATTTATTTAACCAGAGTGGAATTAATTTAGAAATCAATAAAGAAACATTTCTAGAAAAAACCCAAATATTTGGAAGAGAAACAAAATATTTCTAGAGAGCACATGGATGTAAGAAGAAATTTTAACATGGTACAAATAAATTAAAATGAAAATTGCCATAATGTAGGGAATACAGCTAAAACAGTGATAGAGGAAAACTTTTACCTTTACCACAGAAAAGATTAGAATGAATGACTCAGACTTACAACATACAAACAACAAAACAAGAATGTAAACGTAAAGGAAGTACAAGGGAAGAAATAATAGGTGTGTGACAATTGATCAAATATAAAATAACAAGAGAAAATTAATAACACTAGATGTGGCTTATTAAAATATTAATAAAACTAATAATCTTTAACATAGCCCATCAAGTTTTTTAAGAAGAAGATACAGATTTTTACATTGGGAATAAAAGAATGGGACATCACTCCTTAGTCTACAGACATTAAAAGTTCAACAGAGGAATATTTGAATATTTTTATGCCCATAAATACAATAACCTAGATGGAAGAGATGAGTGCCATGAAAGGAACAAGTTCACAAAATTATCCAAGAAGAAATGGAAATCTTAGTAGTCCTGTAACAAAGAATTAAATTTAAAATTTAAAAATTTTCTCCAGTGAAAATATCAGTCCCAGTTCATCTTACTGATAAACTGTATAAAATATTTAAAAAATAAATAATGCTAACCTTCACTTCTGGTTAGTTTAAATATAAATGCATTATTGTTGACTATATTCACTTTATCTTGCAGTAGTACATGGGAGCTTACTCTCCCATCTAATTGAAATTTTGTGCCTGGTGGCCAGCCTCTCTCCACCTCCCCTCTGCCCTACCCTCTCCAGTCTCTAATAACTACTTTGCTATTCTTTTCATCTCTGAGATGGTGGATATACTGATTGCCCTAATTTGATCATTACACAATATATACATATATAGAAACATCACACCATTCCCCCATAAATATATCAATTATATGTGAATTAAAATTAAAATAATCTTAATATCAATCCTTTATAAATTTTTTGGGGGGTACAGGGGATCCAACTTGGGTCCTTGCACTTGCAAGGCAGGTGGGAGAACCACTGAGATAAATCCCTAGCCTCTAATCTTATATAAATTCTTTTTGAGAGAGAGTGGAAACACTTCCAAACTCATTTTGTAACGTCAGCAACTTCCAAATTTGTAATGTCAGCATTAACCTTATGACAAAACTCAAGAAAAGAAACACAATAGAAAACTACAGACCAATACCAAATGTGAACATAGATGCTAAGTCCTTAAAATTATATTAAAAATAGTGTCTTGCAATATATATATATAGGTGTATGTGTGTGTGTGTGTGTGTGTGATATGAAACAACATGATCAAGTGGGATTTGCTCCAGGAAATTAAAGAAATGTCCTATATTAATGGGATAAAAAGGTCCATATTATAATCTCAAAAAATACAAAGAAAAATTGATAGTACTGTGTTGAGGTCTCCTTCTAAGAGGAGGGGACTCAGGGAGATGACTGCGGACACAATGAATGACCAAAAGCTGATGGCCAATGGCAAAGTTTATTTCTTACTTAGGGTCTTTATAGCAGTTTCAAGGTGACACAAAAAAGCAAGGTCACAATGGTTTAAAGATAAACAATTGTCACAGGAGGCATGAGTAAGATAAAGGGCAATCACAAGAAGCTAAGAACAGATACACCCTGTTTAAACTAAAGACAGAACATCTAGATAAAACAACATCTGTTTATGAATAAAAGGCAGTGTAAACCGGTAAAAGGGAATGTAAACCGGAAATAAGAACAAAGAGGGAATTAGGGAGTGGTTCTGCAGGGACTTGGCTCTAGTATGTCACCTTTGGGACACCGGTGAGAACAAACATTCTGGGACTCAGGGTCAGCACTTCAGCTGTCCGTCCCCTCGTGCCCCAACAGTACTGAAATCCCATTCATATTTTAAAATTATAAGCATACTATAGGAATAAAGTGCAATGACCACATACTGCTAAAAAAAAAATTCTATAAAGAAACTATGGTTGAGTTTATATTTGGTGGTGGACATCTGAATCCATGCATCTACCATGGAACATTGCAGAGGAGAAACAGTTCATGGTATGGCAGGCAAAAAGCAGCAAGCAGCAGCAGCAGTAGCCAACCTGCTTTTCCTTCTTATCCCACTAGGCTACCAATGGTGCCACACAAAACTATGCTAATTCCAGTTAGCAGACTAATTTAGTATCACACACCCTTAATCCCAGTGTCACATGTCCTAGATCCAGCCATCTCTGAAGAGCCTACCTAATGAACACATGAGGTTTTGGGGAGAAATCTAGACACAAGCCATAACAAAACCCAAATCCAATTGTTTGATTTTTGGGTACAAATTGATGGCTTATTCTAAAATTTCTACAGAATTTTAAATGTCTAAGGATAGTAAAAATTTTTTAAAACTAAAGAAAGTTTGAGGACTTGCAATAACTAACTTCAAGACTTACTAGAATAAAACCAGTTGGCAGAGGTTTGGGACCTGGACCAGCTTGTCTGTCCAAGGACATCTCTTCCTACTTTCTTCCATATCTCTTCATCCCTAAGGAATATCTGTACTCCAAATTTGGCCTGGAGCCCACCCTGTGGCAAGTCTCTCCCTAGTCAAGATCATTTTCCCTCTTGCTACTGAATACAATTATTACCCAACTTTCTTACTGTAAAATAATTGCCAAGAGAAATATGAAATTCCCATGACATAAATACTCCCCTGGAGCAGAAAACATGTGCAGAGTTTCCTTCAGTCACTTTAGCAGGTTGAAAATCTAGATTCTAAAATCTGCAAACAAAAATGGGACAAGATGAATATAAACACAGATGTAGCTTGTGTGTGAAACATTAATAAATGTAGTAATACCTTGGTTCATGAACACTTCCGCTCACAATTGGGTTCACAAAGAGAAGCATTTGGCAAAATTTTGCTTCTGTTCACAAGCTCTGCATCAAGTGAGAAACACAACCATGGCCATCTTCCCTAGAATCATGGAATGAATGAAGTTCATGAACTGAGTGAGATACCACTGTACTAATAATAGTAATTAAAGTAGTGCATTGAAAGGACGATGTAATATGACTTAAGAGGGCTTATATTAATAATTCAGAAAGATTAAATATCAGACAATCGATTTCCTCCACCCCAAAAAATTCTTGTTAGTAGTTAATTGATCTTTTTTAAATCTCAGAAAAAGTCCACTAACATGCCAGGCCCTGAGACAGCAAGTTAATAGCTTGTGCCTCTGCTGGCTTTTCTGTTCTTACCTGAATTGTCTGTTTATTTAAGTGGACTTAGTGGCTCTTAGCCCATCAAAAGTGTTAGTTTAACAAAGAATACCAAACAATTAACCTCTGGTGGAAAAAAGGAAAGGATTAAAATAAGCAAAATTTATCACTTTGTCAGGCTCTGCAAACACCATCTTGATGATCTAAAAGCCCTAATAAAAGAGCAGTTACACTCACCCAGAAAACACCCATCTTGAGCATTGCACTGTGAGGATTTCTACCAAAACAGATCAGTGAGCTGTGTGATTGGTCTGCTTGAAGCCAAAAGATGGGTGAGACCGTGATAGCTGAGACTCTGCTCTTGCTGTCAGGTGAGCGTAGCTAAGAACCCTGCACATCTGTTGTCCTGAATGAGGCTGAAAAGAAGGCCTGTGAGTACTGTGAGACCCCCAGACTAAGGGCCATGCTGGTGTAGAGTCACCCAGACCACACACCAGCCAGAAGGTGAAGGCAGAGAAGGGAGGAGGTGACTCAGGGCAGGCTGAGCACAGCAGCCTGGGTCAACACAGAGCACGTGTGGGACGCTGGGGTTCTCTTTTCCTGGCAGCCTCGTCAAGAAAGCTAGACAATCTGCTCTTTCTGCCACAGCTCTGCAGACCCCCAGGACAGCCAGTCAGGACCCCTCTGAACACCCTGCCACAGCTGACACCATCCTCGGCAGGATGACAGCACAGTGACCCAGGGCTGGCAGATGGGCCTCTGTGATGGGGTCACTCCCACCGCTCCCCTGCAGCCCTGCCTGACAGCCAGGGTCAGGATGTCCCTGTGCAACCACTCACTTCTCCTGCAGCTGGGAGCTCCTTGGCAGGCTGGAGAGAAGGTTCCCACCCAGGGCTAAGGCGCACGCTGCTGTAGCTCTAAAACCCCCGGAAAAGGTGCATTCTGACCTGCAAGTTTCCAGGGACAATTAGGAATGATATAATAATGCTTTCTCAAAATAGCCTTTAAAACACACCCTTTGGAAGAAGCTTCTCAGATCCCACAGCTGGCGTGAAGCCTGGGAGCTGAGCAGGAGTCTCCATGATCACAAAGACAGTGGATCCCACACATGCACTTGGTTGTCTCTTCCAGGCTCTCTGCACGAGGGCCGCTTGCTCCATCTTCTTCTTCCCCTGAGATCCCAGGGCCTTTCCTGTCCCTCGGTTCCCCCCAGATCCTAGCGCCTTCTCAGAGTCTTTAGTTCTTCCAGCTTCTTACCGGGACAGCCACTGTGAGACAGACAGCACTGTCTCTGGCTCTCGCTAAACACTGCTTGTGGCTTAGTGAAGTCAATCACTGTCTCATGAGTCTGACGAAGTCTGGCAGATGAGCACAGTATTGCCAACGAGGCTTCCCCACCATTGGTGTGGAAGGGCAGGAAGGCCAGGGCTAGTGGGTGTGGCCTCTGCTGGGACAGAGGCAGCCTACAGGGCCAACAAGGGTTGCTGTGGCTGTGACTTTCGTGCCATCAGAAGTTCAAGGGCACCAGGCTTTGTATTGCAAACAGCCCCAGTGTGTGCCCTTCCACTCACAGAGGGAAAAGCCAGTGCGCTCCAGCAAAACATAAAACCTGGGCTGACAGCTGCTGGACAAATGTGCACTGTGGCAGGTTCAAAGGACAGAACAGGAGACGCGGCCAGTCGCAGTGGGAAGGACATGTTTGTTTGAAGAGGAAAGAGAGTGGCAGGAGGTCACCTTCTCCTAGTGGTAAGCACATTCCTCAGACAGCTCCTCTAGGTACTCAGCGAGCCCTCAGACAGCAGGGTGGAACTGAACTTGGCTGGGGTAATGGTCTAGCGCAAGTACCTGTCACCCATCCCCACTCTCGGCGTGTTTGTGTAACCAGCCCTCTCGACTGCATTTGGTCACATGTGACCCCGGAGTCTGCACACAGACCTGGGGTCAGATCCCCTAGGTGAGTTGGAAGGGGTAACACCAGCGTCTCATTTCATTTCACACATTTCAGAGGAAAGTAAAGTCAGTGTGATAAACACAGAGGGACCGTGACCCAAGGTTAAAAGAGAGGAGGAAAAATGCCTAAAAAGATTCTTCTTTGCAGCAAATTGGCTCTTGACAAAGAACAGGGCATTGCAGTCCATAGCTTTTAATAAGGTGATAGGAAGGACTTGCGGGAGCCTTTAAGGAAGCCCTAAAGCTTTTGGGGTCTGTGCGGGGGCTGCCTGTGACAGTGGCTATCACCGTGACAGCTTTGCTTATATAAAGCAGGGCTCAGGCTGAGTGGAAACTTCACACACACAAATGTATAGAAAAGTGCCAAGGGGAAAATCTTGCCTCACCAGGTAAGCATGTGACACAGAGTACATATCAGGAATAAAAGTTAGTGCTGTCTGCCTACTCAAGAAGTAGAATGTATAACCTTTCACTTCACAAAGAATGCAGAAAGTGCCTTTAGTGAAGGAGCTTTTTTCTTGTGTTGATTTTAATATCACATTACCCTTCTCGAGCTACGAGGCCGCCTTTTATCCTTGATCTGAACCATACTGGAAAGGTCTTTCCTATTCCAGTGCCTCATTCCAGCTTCGATTTCTTCTTACACACCCCCACACTGGTAAAATTGCTCTCTGCAGCCTTGGAAATGTGGTGATGCTCACGGTTGGTCTCTGAGATGCAGTGCGTGATGGATGGGAAGAGTGAAGGAGGGAAGTCAGAAAGCAAAGAAGAGAAAGAAAAACAAAAGCCAGGAAAACAAAAGGACAAAGGGGAGGGAGGGAGAAAAAGAGAGGGAAATGAGTGACCAGGTTTTGTGAATTCACTGCAGTGAGCTCCAGCGCAATCCATCTTTCAGACCACCTGGTCCCTGGTGTTACACGTCCTCCCAAGATGCAGCTCACATGTGTCACATGGATGCCTGTTCCCTGGAATTGGTCTGGCCCTTGGATCTGATTTCACAGTGGCCCCCTGACAGCAGCCTCACGTGAAATGCCCATGGTCAGCTTGGCCCTGGCCAGCTGCCCCACGCCACAGCAGGAGGTGGAAGGCTTTGTGTGTCCACATGCCTGCTCCGGTGCTTTTCTTTCATGACCGGATTGTTATTTTGCAAAACGAAAAAGGAAAGAAAGAAAAGCCTTGAAATGGTTTACATCCCCCTCTTTAATGACTCTAACCTCTGCACATGGCTTTCAGAGTGACTTTGTAAGCATAGGGCAGGGCCTGCTAACTTCAAATGTTGATTCAAGAAGAAACTGCCAGCTTTCTTGGGACCCTGGCCAACCTCACGCCATTTACCTCAATCTCTTGCTATTCTAATCTAAGTAAGCAGCAACAGCACCCACCACTACCAATAACAGTAACACAAACTCTCCACCGAAGCGTTGCACACACAGGTGCGGATTCTGGCTGGCTGGAAAGGCTGTGTTGCTCTACCATCCCGGACACACAGCGCTAAGTGTGGCAGCCCACGGTGACAGCGAGTTGGGAGCTCGCGGAGGGACGTGTACCACTGGCCTCACCCTGTGCATGTCTGGAGACCTCCACTCACACAGAACCACAGGGAAGTTAGTGCTCCTCTAAGCGGTGAGGAAAAGAACACAGGCTGAATGGGCCATGGGGTCCGGTCTGCCCCCGACCCCTCAGGCTGACACCCTCACACCCCCTCCATAGTCACTCGGCTTCCTAAGGCCACGTGGCTCAGCACACTCGCCACACAACCGCCCATGCTGCCTAAGGGAGCAGGTGCTTACACATTGGAAGAAGAAGGAAATGGGTTTTTCCAGACTGTTCGGTGATTTCTCTATCACAAGCAGGAAGCGCTGCAACAGGAAGAGGAGCATGGCATGAGTCACTGGACTATAAACAGAGGCCAGGAGGTGGCTAGGTCAAGTACACCCACCCCAGGGCAGCTCAGGACAGCCCCTGAGCAATAATGAGATACGAGTCGTGATAGAATAGCGTTGTGCAAAAACCCGTTGTCATGTCCTGACGTAAAAACACTTTCATGCTATTTGGCATCCAGTTGGGTGTCATTATAAAACTGTGTCCAGTTTCATTCTCCAAAATTGAAGGGCACCGTGGAAAAACTAGTTCACAGAGAGGCTAACAAAATGGTCAGATGTTTGGAAAACAAGATAAATGGAGTAACTATGTTTTCCCTTGTGTAATGAGTAAAGGACTTAGGGCTTTTCAGTTTGGAGAAAAGATTGTTACTGGACAGTTATAAATCATTGTTTCCTCACTCTTTAGGGAACAAAAATTGAAAAATGTACTTCGATTTCTGGCACTTGGGTCATGCTCTAGACATTAATTGTTAGTGGTCAGGGTTCAGAGTTCTTGCATATTTAAACAGAAGAGGTGAAGCAGCTCACAAAAATTTTGACAATTCCTTCTTACGCGGAAGTAGGGGAGAGTCTCAGGGCCTGGAGCTATTGTTCTTCCAACAGAGGGAGTCTAACCAGACTACGATGTTCTTCCACGTCTGATTAATTCCTTCTTACATCTTTCTGAAGTCATTTATTAGCATTTAACTATACATCCCTAGCACTCAACAAGCATCTTGGGCACTCAAGTAGATTCTGGGAGGGCATCAAAGGTATAAAAATTAGTTTCACAATGACATCAAGGTGAAATTAAAAAAAGATGGTGTGTGTTTAAATATAAAAGAAAACATTATCATAAAAGGCGCATTGCCATGATTTTCCCTTCAAAATGCCCCCAACAAACTCATCCCATGGCTCTTGCCACTGTCTGATGCAGCTCTAGAAGCCTTCTTTTGTGAGTGTCTTCAGTTGTGCTGTCCTGGCTGCCTCGATGAGCCTCACTGACTCAAAGCACAGGCTTTCACTGTCACTTGGAGTTTAGGGGAGAGGCAGATCCGTGACTGAGGTGGATGAGGACATACTGTCATACTTTTATAAACCTGCCCTTCTGTGGGATAGCATTTGGTAGCGACAGCCACTGTTTTTCTTTTCTTTTTAATTGCACCTTATAAAAACGCCAAAAAAGAACTTCCAAAACTGCTGCAGAAAGTGGCAGGAACAATGAGATAAGTATGTTCAAAGTAAGTGGGACAATTTTAAAGAGGACCGAAGACAATGTGCCATTTAGTGAAATTTTTTAAGAAATTGAACATTTCACAGTAGTTTTTGACTATCCCTTGTATATCCAAATGATGACCACAGCCATAAATGGACTGCAGGTTGGAGTTTTGATGACACAAGGTGTGAATTCTGGTTCTGAAGCCATCTAAGGCAGGATCCAGGGAGTCCATCATGGGCTTCAGTTTCTTTTCAAGGATATTAAGCACGAATGTGCGGACCCTTTAGGATTAATGCCACCATAGGTCTGACTGGTTAATAAGCACTGCATCAAAGATAAGACTGTGAGTGGAGGAAGGGAGGATTTGCTCTGCTATGAATATTGTAATCTAGACATTAGCTCTTAATTACTTGGAGAGTGGGGGAGAGCTAAGAAATGTGACATTTGTGGCTAAAATAACAGTCAACGTACTTATTATTACAAAAACAGAGCATACCATTTATTTTAGATTCTGAGCCATTAATAAAGGGAAAACATCTAACCATTCACCTATATTATTTTCACAAATAAAATTGTCATTAACTGGAACTGAGTGGGTCGGGACTTGGTGTGTTTTGACTTGTCAGGGGGTCCTTTCCACCCTGTACCCTGGGGGAACACGAGGCCTGTTTTCTTTTACTGTGGCTGACTTGATAGCTCAGCCCTCATGTATAAATCTGCGCCGTGTTCTCATGTGTGACCTCACTCTTTATTCTGGGGAGAGAGCGGAGAAGTTTAATAAGCAAACACAGTTAGAGGCCGCAGAAGGAGACGTGTGTCTCATGACAGTGCACATGCACAGACAATTGAAAGTGACGGGGAAGTGGACCCTCAGAGTTCAGAACAGCGGTCTCCACAGGACAGAAAGACCTCTCCTTTGTCGGAGGGGAGAGAGCACCGCATCGCCAAGAGGCTGCAGAGAGGGAAAACTGGGCCCTCTAGAGTCACGCGGTGCCTTTTCAGCAGCGTCTGACTTTGGACTTGGAGGATCAGCAGGCACTTCATAAATCACCTCAGGGCCCAAGACTGGGAAATCAATGCCGTCCCCCAGGCGTGAGCCTGCCCAGCCATTTGAAGAGAGGGCTCTTTTCAAAGCTTGATTTGGTCCCAGGGAAAGCCCTTAAACACAGTGTGCCCACAGCGGAGTTGCCTACTCAGATTTCCTCCAGGCCTTCAAAAAACAAAAATGACTCTGCTTTCCAAGCTGAGGCTTAAAAAGGCAGTTCTCACAACCCTGGGTGCTGGTTTTCAGTTGCCCAAGAATCATGGGATTCTGAAAATACTTCCCGTGGAGACCAGAGCTTGAGACTCCTCCCCAACCCTCTGTGCCCCTCAGTCATGGAAACTACTGTCCTAAGGAAGAGATTCCAGACCTCTCCTGACACTGCACCTACAGTTTAGAGGGAAAGGAAAAGAGGGGCGAGGGGTCTCAAGACAGGGCCACTGTTTCCTTGACTCTGGTCATAAAGTGAGCTCAAGGGGTATCTATCACCCCACAGCAATCTGGATAATAGGAGAGGGAATGGCCCCACTCTGAGTGGCCCTTATCTGATGCCAGTGGACAAAGAAATGCCTGGGAAATTGGAAGTATGTGCACCAGTCACATGACAGGGCCTGGCGTCACTGTGGTCATTGTTATTTATCTCAATGTCAAGGTCTCTGGAGAAGGGGGATCTTAAAAAGCACAAAATACATCTGTTATGAGTGAGTGTTGAAAATGATGCTGGAAACAACCCTCAGTGTAATGGTGAGGAGATTAGCGTCACAGTGTTTTGCAAGCTTTAAAATTAAGGCCAAATGCCAGTAAACAATGCACATTCTTTTCTATGTGAATTTTTCTGCTACTAGCTTGGTTGCTGAGAGATTGAATTTCAAGTCTACCCAGAGAGATATATGAAAGATGAATGACCTGATCTTTGGAGGATCTAGTTTCACCCAAGAACTCTGAAATTTTCTCTGTCTACGTACAGTATCTCTGCACGTTTAATACGGTTAATGGTCAGGAATGTCTGGGGCCATGTGATGCTCTGAGATCCCTTTCCACTCTGCCTGCCTTTCTGACACGTTTAGTTTAACTTAATCAGGGGTTGAAACTAATTTCCTGAAGCAGTTTCCAGGGTCCTTGTGTGAAAAGGGGAAAGTCACTGCCACTCTTTTGGGACATGTGGTTGTTATTGTGTCAAAGCTCTTTTGTGCCATTCTGGCACCCCTCCCCCCATTACCTCATGGGACTGGGCTGAATCCCTGTTTTGAATGCACTCATTTTCCAGAGCTTCCCTGGGCTGATTCCCAGGCATCTCCTGAGCTCTGAATCCCGGTGTTCACCACTAAGGGACAAGCTGCATTGCCTCCAGGTGCTGGAGCAGCCTGACCTCCTCCTACACGATCAGAATCTTCTGTGACGACACCAGGGTCATCTCAGAGAGCTGGGTAAAGTGGGGATGCCAGAGGCCTTCAGCCTAAAGAAAGCCTCTTGAGCCTTGGGGTGGCCGGGGAGCTCTTTGAAGCCAGACTCCCTGGTATTGAGTCCTGTGGCTCTAATGTTTATAAGCTCTGTGTCCTCAGGAAAGTTCCTTAAAACCTCCAGTATTCCCACCTGTGAAATAGGAATTCAGTCACAGAACTAAATGAGGAAAGGGAAATAATACCTGAAATGTGCTTGGCAAAGGAGTTGACATAGAGGAGGTGATTAAATATTAACTCTTATGTTCCTTGCCTATGAAACGGAAAGATGTCAAACACTTGCCTCAAAAGCTCCTGAGAAGATGGAGGAGCTCAGGCATGCGAAGCCACAGTGTGTTTTAGGTGCGATAAGCACATAGTAAATGCTCATGGTCTTGACCATTGCTATGGTTGTTATCCATGGTGCAGACATAGTGGATCTGACCCTCGTAGCCAAGCACCTGCTCTTACAGATCCCACAGAGGCCTAAGATGCTGAGGAGGTGTCCCAGCATGACCTGTGGACAAAGCCATAGAGAAGATATCAATTTCTGTGTCTGGGCAGCCGTGAAAGTGAGAGAATACAGGACCAGGTCCCCTGCAGGAGTTCGCGACTGGCCAAGGGAAACCAAAGAAATGGGGCTGCCATAACATCTTTGCTAGTTGTAGGAATCAAGCATCATCTTTAATTCTCTTTAACTTGTTATTGCAACCTGGTGACCAATAGTAGGTACTTGAAAGAAAATGCAGAGAAAGTGAATTGGGGACTATGGCTATTGCAGGGAATGACACCAACTACCTGAATCTATCATGGTTCTCTAGAGACATGGCACCATTTGGAGACACAGGTATATCTAAGAAGGGACCCGATGTGGAAACTGGCCCATGAGATTGTGGAAGCTGAGAAATCCCTTGATATTCCAAATGGAGACCCAGGAAAGCTGGTGGTGGAATTCAGGCCTGAGGAGCAGGGGATCAATGATGTACATCTCGGAGGCCAAAGGTCAAGAACAGGAGCTCTGAGGTCCAAGAGCAGGAGGAGGTGGCTGTCCCAACTCAAGATCCAAGAATTTCTCTTTCTGTGCCTTATTCTTTTCAGGCCCTCAGTGCACTAGGTGGTGCCGGCCCACCTTGGAGAGGGTGGAACTTTTTTACTCAGTGGACTGATTCAAATGCTGATCTCTTCCAGAAACATATTTACAGGCACACAGAGAAATGACGTGTTACCAGCCATCTGGGCATCCCTTAGATGGAGCACATGACAAACAAAGTTAACCATCTCATCACTTGTCATCTTCTCTTTTGATGACTGTGGCTGGACCAGACATAGGGCTCAGGCTCCATCTGGGCCATGATTAGGTCATGGGCTCTGCCAGGTTCTAGTCCAGAGGTCAGAAGATCAGAGCCAAGTCACAGGGCTCAACAGAAGAGCAACAGAGGGAATGGGTTTAATGAGGCACCTAGGTCTAGACCAGGGCTCTTCATCTTACAGGGCCTTCTTTGCCACCCCTCTCCCCGACAGCAGGACCAGATCCCTGTTCTCCTTCTGCTCCATGACTATGATAGCAGAGCCTTCCCCTCGGACTTGCCTGGAGAAACAGGGCCCCTCAACTTTATTGCTTATAAAAACAAAATGTGATTCATGCTAGAACTTTCTTGGGGGACTCCAGAATCTCTCAGCCATCAGCAAGTTATCTCTAAGAGCAAATTCAGAAACCCCTCCACCTCTCGCCTCTAAAGTATTCTGTGTAATTCCTGCTATGTTAATCCTACCAGTTCTATAAGGACCTTCTCAAGAGCAGGCAAATAGCTGCCTAAAGAGGACCCCTCTCTGTGATGCCCAGGATGCAGAAGATGGTCATGAAATCAGCAAGGCATTGCAGGCAGACCCAGGATCCCGGGCCAGGTTTCAGGAGCCCATATCCCTGAAACGCCGAAGGACACAGTGTTGACTACTCACGATGTGTCTGTCTACTCCGTTTCCATGTGGCAAAGGCCTGCCACTAGACTCACAGATGTGGAAAGCCAGACACCAGGCTGAGGTGGAAGCCAGGAAGTGGGCAGCAGAAGAAGGAAGCTGACACCGGGAGGAGCCTGACTCAGCGCTGCCGGACACTGAGAGATAATATGCACATGGCAACCTTCTGCTGGGGGCAGGATTTTAATGGCTCCCACATGCTCTGTGCTCACAGCATGTGCAGGTTCTAAGAGCAAATCCTGTGCAGGTTCTCTGCTCCCTTCCCCACCCTGCACAGCTCTGTGAGTGTGGCAGCCAAGTGCAGACGCCATGACCACATCAGTGACTTTGCCTCAGCTAGATTTGAAGAACTTGGAAAATGGTTCTGACTTGAATAATGGGGCAAAGAATGTGTGACTACAGGAAGCTCTTTGTGATGTGAAATTTGGCATTTTGAGTATTTGGGCAGTGGCCCCGCCAACCCACAGTGGCCCTTGGGCAATTCTCGGTGACCCTAAGCTTGAGGGAATCCAGAGTGAAGATAGATGGGTGTCAACTGGAAGGCTGCCTAGGGAGAGGCCCTGGACACTCACCCTGGTCTTCCTCCTCTAGGTACCACAGGTGGCGGGGTGGCCACACAGTGCAGGTGTCATGCGGAGTAGCAGAGGCTTCTAGTGTGACAGGGCTGTGCTGGTACAAAGGGCAGGCAGAGGCTCTTCTCCTCACCTTGGCCACTCTGTCAGCCTTTGCTGGCTCCTGAGACTGGGGCTGTGAGGACAGTGAGGGTGCTCAGTCACCAGGTTCCTATTGGTCCTGATGACATGCCAGTGGAAAGGTCACCAGAACCTCCAGCGTAGCCCCTGGGACTCTGCCACTACCCAAGAAGATTCTCAGATTGCAGTCCTCTCTTTGTGTCTTTGGAGACTGGTTCCAAGATCCCCAGGGATATGGAGCTGTGAATGCTCCCATCCTTGTATAAAACAGCATGATATGTGCATGTAAGCTGTGCATATCCCACACACACTTTAGATTACAAGCAATGCCTGATGTAGTATAAATACCACATCAGTACTGAATTATTTGGGGATGATGGGAAGTCAGTACAGATGCAATCTCTCCCCCACCGAATACTTTCAACTGAAGATTGGTTAAATTCGCGGTGTGGAACCTGTAAATGTGAAGTACCTGCCCTGCTGCCGGGCTCCTGAGATTGTCCTTGCCCATCTCCTATACTACATGGATTCTGCACTGGTTTCCTGAGTAGGCTCTGAAATCTTAGTCTTATGATCAAGACTTCCAATTTCTTGTTACATGAGCTTGTGCAGAGGACTGTAATGTTGACTATTCCCAAAGCAGGCTGTGAAGAGTGAACCCCACAGTTGGCTTGTTTACAGAAGTGAGTTTGGCCAAAACCTACATATCAAGGTGAGAGTAACTCACACCCAAATTCTGTTCCCACAACTAAAGCCTTCAGACTGAAGTACAATGTTCTAATTACAGCCTTATATTTTGTCTATTCTGTTCCTAATTTGAGAATGATTTGTCTTGTCCTTTATGAGCCTTGTTTACATTAATTTCCATAGAAACCACATGTTGCCTTTACCCCAACTGATTGCCAATAAAAGTCAGTGCTTGGGACTTGCCAGCACCTTTGTCGGTTGTACCAGAATTGCTTCTCCTGGCACCCTGCTTTCTATCTCTTAGTTCTGTCTCGGTTTATCTTTTCCTCAAGCCTGAATTGTACACGGGGCAGGTGGGTACTGGTAACTGATGACAGGAGACCTACTCTAACAGACTTGCCCTTTCAGCTCTAATCACTGGCCTCTGGACCACTGACCATCCAGGCACATGGTCTCTCAGAATCAAGGGCCCGATGCCCTCCTCCGGGCTTCACAGATTGTTGGATACTAGCCTTGAGATTTCTTAAACAGCACTCTGCAGACCATAAGTGAATTCTGGAGACTCCAAAGCACCATGCTTCCCCTCTCTTTACCTTAGAATGTCAGGGGAAAATAGGCTAGTTCATGCACCAGCGTGGGGTGGACAATGGCCTCAAGGATTCGACCAGAGCAGCACAGAGAGCAAGTGCAACTACTCCCTTGCTCACATAAAGCATTGCTAATCGATCCCAGAACTCTTTTCCACCTCATGTCAATGTAGTTATACCTCACGGTCAAATGAAACTCAACATTTCAATCAAAGTCTTGATGGTAACTGCCGCTGTCCAAACAATAGTGCCACATTTGCAATAAAGCTGAGGTATAACACACAGGAAGGGACTGCAGACTTGTGGGACTTCCAGCCTACGCCCTAACTCCTGCCTCTGACTCAGCTCCCAGAAGATCTGTGCATGGAGTGGAGTCCTGGTGGGAAGACCAAGGGAGCACTGCTAGTTCTCCAGGTTGACTGTTCCTTTAAAAACAGAATCACTACAACATCTTGGTGGCTTGGGAGACACCCGTTTTCTAGCTTCACCTCCAAAGCCTCAGCCACAGCTTCCCACAGCCTTCAGAATGACCTCTGAGGAAGGCTCTTATTCCATCCTGCTGAAGGTCCTGGGCAGGAGAAAAGTGTTTGGGAGTTTTGATGAAATTGGAACCAAGTATAATGTGATTTTTCTCTTAGATCTACTTCATCCCTACATAAGGTACAGCAGGTTAGGCATGGTGGTCATGTCTATAATTCCAGTACTCGGGAGGCTAAGGCAGGAGGATCACTGTGAATTCAAGGCCAACTTGGACTATACAGCAAGTTCCCGTTTCAAAAAATATATATGTACAGCAAGACTTCACTGGACAAAATATTTGCCTGAGATTCCACAGGAAGCCCAGGAGCCCTTCTGTTGATAGGTGTAATGGGTGTCAGTGTCGCAGTTGAGGACTGAAGACATACAGTAATGAAGGTGTAGCCAGTGGCAAGATGACCTTAGCCATCTTCTTACTGCAGAAGACACGTGGCCATTGGAGGAGAGGGAGGTGGGGATGGCTGCTGTATTTTCTTGAAATATTTCTTTTCTTGGGCCTGTACCTACAAAGAGTCACTGCTAAAATGTCTCCCAAACATCTCGTGTGTTTGGGAAGTGACTGGAATACAGACTGCTGTACTCATCCATGGACTGTGCTATTGATGAGCTTGAGCTCAGGGCTGAAGGTACTGTTAGGAGCTGGGGCCTGGTAGAAGGAGCCGGGCTATGGAAGTGTGACCTGGAAGGCTGTATTCTCGTTATCAGCTCTTCGCTTCCCTCTGCTCTCTGGCTGCCATGGTGAGCAGCTTTCCTCTAGCCAACAGCTGCCATGCTCTTTCTGCCTTGGTGCCAGCTCATCGTGGACTGAGCCTTCTGTAACTGTGAGCCAAAGTGAACCTCTTTTTGGTTAAGTTGTGGATGTTGGATATTTTGTCCCAGTGAAGGGAAAGCTGACTCAGACACCATCTGACTATGAAAAGGAGGATGAAGGATCCTTGTCACTTCAAGACCAAGGGCCCAGAAGTAGCTTTCTGGGAGGGTTGATCATCTGTAGAGCAATTGTGGGGGATTTTTGTCACTGCAGCTCATGAGTAGGGACACTAAGGACAGAAATTATCAAAAACCGTTTATGTGGTGAACAATCTTTGGGCAAAATATTTATATCCTAAGATGGTAAAGGGCTTGAAACTACAGAAAAAATGAACTATAGAGTTAAATCTAAGGAATGGACCTACCACATCCAACCCTTCTGCTTATCTGGAGGGCAGGGGCTGACTGGAAAAACTTCACATCTGCTTGAAATTCTACGGTTGTCATTTAGGGCAAGTGGTGGGCTGGGATCCCATATGCATTGTCCTGTTGGGGATCTTAAGGATAAGTTTCACAGCCCCCTCGGTCTTGATTGTCACACAGCCACTGCAGGGATCTCTCCAGACATTGGTTGAGAAGACTCAACACCTTTTCCTTCTCAGGTTCACTCTGGAGCCAGCTGCTTCCACCGGGGGACTTTGCTGCACACTTTCCTTCCACGACAGCCCCAGGGACACAGACAGTAAGCAGATCCGTCCTTGGCATGCTTGTTGGTGCTACGAGATCTACCTGCAAAGCAGTCCAGTGCCTTTGATCCTCCTGTGACCCAGGGAGGGTCCACAGGCCTGGGACCAGCCCAACCTCCTGCCCAGCTGGCACACACGCCTAGGCCATCACTACCCTGAACAGTGTTGCTGCCTGGAAAGGGAATCAGGGAGCTGTCTCTTTCCTATGTTTTAGCTTCTGCAGTAGACTATTTAAAATATAAGCTCTTTTGGTATTAAAGTCTTTTGGAAAGTATACAGAATAAGAATTTTAATAATTAGTAGTATTAAGAATAAATATAAAAGCAGGCAGGGCTTTGTAAGCAGAAGAAATGCCCCCTGTGAAAGACTGGGGTGTGAGGGACACACAACCTGCAAGAAGCAAGTACTTTAGCATGGCCAGAGGCCAGATGCCAGGACAGCAGAGGGAGACCTGGTTGGCAGAGCTCCGGCCGCTCTGCACGGCAACCGTCAAATGTGTTCTATTAGGCACCGATCCCACACATGATCTCACTCAATCTCCAGCATCCTGGAGAATGGGGCATTCTTCTGTGAGATCCTGAACAGGGCAAGAAGGGATGCTAGATTCTCAAGCTCATCTCGCCTGTGTGCTTTTATACATAGGCATATAGGTTGCAAAATTTATATATGAGTCAGTGATGGTTTTAAAATACAACCCTGGATTCTTGAATACTCCTTCCTTCAGAAGCAAAACTCAATCCCTCTCCTCTCAAATGTAGGCTGCACTTAGTGACTCTTGCACTGAACAATGTGGCAGGAGTGATGTGTGTGACTTCCAAGGCTAGGTCACCAAAGCCATCAAAGTGTGCACCTTGCTCTTCCCTCTGGGAGAAGCCACCTGCCACCGCATGAGGGTACTCCAGTAGTCAAGTGGGGAGACCCAGTACCAAGGAGCTGAGGCCTCCAGCAAGCAGCCTGCAAGGACTGAGACTGCCTTCCAAGGGCCATGTACATCATTCAGCCCCATTCCAGCTTCACTCAGCATCTTCTGAGCCAGAGCCTCTCAACTAAGTTGCTCTGGGATTCTCCATGCACAGACCCTGAGAGCAAAACATGTTTATTTTTTCAAGACATGTTCAGCGTAGTGGTTATTGGTACACAGCAGTAGAGAACTAATGTAGCATGATTTACAAATTCAGGAAACACAGGCACTTAAAAATAAGAAGTGCGTCTTCCCCTTTGTCTTCACCTGAGTTCCTTGCAGAGATAACCAGCCAGTGGCCTAGGGCACACCCTGCCAGCCCACCGTGCCTCCAAGAATGGGCTGATGTATGAGGGAAGGTCATGGGTGTCACTGAGTATCTTAGGAGACATTAGGAGGGACAGCAAAGGATTTGCACTGTAGAAACATCACTGTGGCAGCCTCGGGGGAGAGATGAGGAGTAAGAGGAACATCGTGATTGGTGATGGGGATAGGAAGTGAGAGCAAAGATGGAAAAATAAGAACAGAAAGGCAGAGTCTGGAAATATTTAGAGGTAGAAGGAGTAGGACAGCCTTCCTCTGCCTGCAGTACGGCAAGGCAGGTGCACAGTGCTTAGGAGCCAGCGCTTATCTCAAGGGCCAATGGATCTGATTTTAGTGAACTATCCATGCTAACCCATCTCATTTTACATATGCAGGAGCCCAGGGAGATTAAAGGAGGGGACCTCATTCTGTGGCCCAGTCAGTGCAGTACCCCATCCTGACCACCAGACCAATGTTGGAGTCTCAGTGCTAATTGCAAGGATTGATCAATTGCAGTTACTGTCTACAGTGTCTTCAGGGAGCCCCGTGGGTGCTTTCACTGTTCTCAATACTCCTGCATGATGGGCACCTTGGAGATCCTCAGTTTACAAATTAGAATAGGGGTCAGCAGCCTGCTACCTCTGAGCCAAAATCCTACTGCCACTTTTTTATGTGAATATTTTGGGAACTCATCCGTACTTATCCACCTATGTGTCTTCAACCACTTCTGTATGAGAGGGGCTGAGCAGCACAATTGCTCTAGAGAGTTTTTCTGGCCTCGGGTAGGAAGATCATGTTGAGCCTGATTTTGAGCAGATGGGGAGCTAAGTGGCTATACCCTGGAGCTCCCAAGCTGGTTGTGCAGTGTGGTGATCTACTCTGACCTTAGACACTTGTGAGTCACTGTGGGAACTGGGCTTTGAGGTTGATTGGAACTGTCTTTTTTACCTTCAGAGCAACTCGGGGCAACTGCAGTCCAAGGTCTTCAGAGGCTCTCTGCTTGGTCTGAGAGCAGTGGGAGGCGATGCAGCTTTGCCTTCGGAGCTCTGGTGGGAGGGCCCCAGGAGGCATCTAATTACAGATGCAGTTTTGTTTTTTCATCTGCCTATTCATGAGGCTGTATGGTCCTCCAGGAGGAAGGTACAAACCCAGCAAAAGGGGGTGGGGAGTAGGGGAGGGGAAGGGAAGACAGGGAAAGAGGAGAGGAAGGGAGGGAGGGAGAGAGAGAGAGACTTATGTTTTTGCCTATGCATCTGAGCCTGTCTGGAAGAGGCTTGTCATCAGCTGCCTACAGCTGATCTTTAAAATAGAGAATCAGGCCGGGGATTTAGCTCAGAGGTTCGGTGGCCAGCCTTCCAAGTGCAAGGACCTGAGTTCGATCCCCGGTACCAAAAAAACAAACAAAAACAAAAAAAATCAAATAGAGAATCAGTGTCCTGTGTTTGGTGACTGCATTTAGGTTTTCTTTCCTTAGGCATTTTTGATAATGATTCTAAAATCCCTTTGAAGTTTAG
The DNA here is from genome assembly GCF_012274545.1 of Fukomys damarensis. Taxonomy (NCBI): domain Eukaryota; kingdom Metazoa; phylum Chordata; class Mammalia; order Rodentia; family Bathyergidae; genus Fukomys; species Fukomys damarensis. Next base: position 133,064,951 of record NW_022900928.1, on the reverse strand, counting down.
ATCTTAATGTCCCCAAAAGTTTCATGTTCAGAGTTGGGGCCTGGTTGGAAGGAGCAGGTCCCTGGAGGCCAGACTCAGGGTCATGATGGTGTGTTTTGGTCCTTGGCTCCTCCAATCTCTGCTTCCTGTCTGACATGTGGTAAACAGCTTTATTCTGCCACACCATTCTGCCATGCCATTTCTGCCTTGGAGCCAGACCATCATAGACTGAACCCACTCAAACTGTGAGCCAAAAAAGCTGTGGGTGTGGGTATGTTATTCCAGTGATGGAAGAGAAAGTAACACATAAAATTGGTAGCAGGAGTGGGGTTGTTTCTGTCACTGTACTTGACTGTGTGGTTTAGGATCCTTTGAAACTTTACAGGAAGAGTTTCAAAAGGTTTGAAGATTCACTAAAAAGTCCCAGAATACTGAGAGCAGTGCTCATCATGTGATATTAGTCAGAGATCAGAACACCAGAATGCTGGTAGGATGCAGACAGTGGAAGCCACACTCTGGAGTTTTCACTTGAGAACAAAGATTCCATTGGCAATTGGACTATAGGCCATGTGTGTTATGCTCGTGTAGAAAAGTTGCCTACAAAAAAAATGGCTGGGGATTTAGCTTAGTGCTTCTGCTGCCTGCCTCGCAAGTGCAAGAACCTGAGTTCGATCCCCAGTACCCCCCCAAAAAAAAAGAAAAGTTGCCTACATTTTGCCCATGTCCTAAAACTTTGTGGGAGGCAAAGATTAAAAGTGGTGGATTAATCTGGCAGAGAAAATTTCAAAGCACATCGGTGTTCAGGCTATAGTATAGATACTTTTGGCTGCTTTTAGCCAATTATACATTGAGAATCAGGAGCAAATAGCAGAACTGAATAATTTAAAAAGTTGTGCTTTTACCAGAAAGAAAGCACATGCAGAGTTGGGTATTATGATTTATATCTAGATGGTCCCTGAGAGCTTCATACACTCATTGATGGGGGTTTTGGAAGGTGATTGAATTGTAGGGGTGGCATAGCTGGCTTGCTGTTAAGAGGTTTGGCTTGGTTGGAAGAAGTGAATAACTGGAGGCATGACCTGGATAGGTCTATCTCCCTTCCAGCTATTCCTTCACTCTCTTTCTGCTTCCTTGTCACCATGACATCAGTGGCTTTTCCCATGCCATGCCCCTCTACCATGCTGGTTTTTTTTTCCCCCCTGTGGAGCTGGCTGACTGTATACTGAAATCTGAGCCCAAAATATATCTCTTCCTTTAAGTTTTGGGTGTCAGGAATTGTGTCTCAGTCATGAGAAAATAACTAAGATACTAGGGAAGAGGAGAGCTATCTTAAAAGACTAGCATTTTAAAAAGCAAAGTACTCTGTATATAAAAAGAAGAAAAATGCCTGAAAGAATCTCAGAAATCAGCCAAATACCATCCATCACAGGCCAAGGGAGAAAAAGTATAAATCTTTCATTTGAGAAAGGAGTCCTGTGGAAATGTGCTCGTTCAGGGTTGCCTGGCAAGATGTATCCCTGAGTTCAGCCATCCAGACATTCAGAAGCAACTGAAGCCATGGTACAAAGGGTCTCAACTACTGCTTAAAGTGGCAACTGACCTTAGCATCATCCACACAGTGCTGGTTTTTCAGGCATTCTGATTGAAAGAGTTATGCGATTACAGAGGCTTCCACTCAGATTTCAGAAGGATGGACAGACAAGCAAAAATGTGTGAATGGGTCATAGTCTGCCAAGAGCCTATGAAAGGACAGTGTATAAAGCTGTGAGAATGGAGTTGAAAATATAGTGGAGACCCCAAGAAATTGGATATGTCACAAATGTGGAAAGTCTGCTGAGAAAAGTCACTGGCAGTGAGTGAGAGAGGCCATGTGGTCTGTAACCAGCAAGACTATAGGACCCAAGCTGCCCAATCCCCATGGAGCTTACATCTCATCACAGCCTGCCCTGGCTGCTGGAAATGGAGTTATAGGATTTAATGTATGAGCTTCTGGGTTTCAGTTTTGCCTTGGTCCAATTTCTTTCTAACCCCTATTTTTTTCCCTTTTGGAATGGAAATGTTTATTCTGTGCTGGAAACTTCCTTTTTGGCTTTTATAGAAGCTCACAGCTAAGGGTTTGACTAGTGTCTCAGAGGAGACTTTTTACTTGCACTTTTCAATAATTCTGGAACTGCTAAGACTTTGGTAACTCTTAGAGATGGCCTAAGTGCATTTTTTGCATAATTAAATGCACATGAGCCTTTTGGAAGCCAGAAATGGAATGATGGTTTATATGCAAAATGTTCCCAAAAGTCTCACATTCAGAGGTGGGGCCTTCTTGGAAGGGGGAATCACCAGGAGCAGGACTTGAAAGGGCATATTCTTATCCCCAGTTCCTCCGTTCTCTCTCTCTGTTTTATGCCTTCTGCACAGTAAACTGCTTTCCTCTGCTGTGCCATTTCTGCTCTGGAGCCATCCAACCACAGACGGAATACACTGAAACCTTGAGCCAAAAGAAAGCTCTCATCATTTAAGTTGCAGGTGTAGGGTGTTTTGCCCCAGTGAATAATATGATTCCATTTTCTCTGAGCATGGCATTTTTAAAGCTCACTTTGCTGGGGCTCCAGTTGACCCAATCATGGAGGCAGACCAAAGGGAGCAAAGCAGAAGGTGGCAGAGGCTGCTTGAGGAGGGCATGGCCAGGCCTGCCCTGTGCATCTGGAAGCCCTGAAAGGGATGCTGAAGGGACAAAAATGCACCTTTGGGAAACATGCATAAAAGTCTAAGCCACGACAGAGATAAGCAGATGCCAACTGGCAAGTCAAGAATACCTTCTGCAAGAGTAGCTTTGTCTAGAAGTCTTGGATCTCTCCTCAGATTCCCACCTCCCATCTATTGTCAAATACAGCTTGGTCTGTTTTTCATGTGGACCTCAAGGCAACTAGGCATCAGCATATGAGTGTGATTAAAAACAGTTAATTTTTAAGTTTTTAAAAATTTATTGCTGTAAAAGATGCATGGTCATTAATACTCCTCACAACATTCTCCCTCCCTTCAAACACTCCCTCCCTCCATTCCTTCATTCTTGCCACTCTCTGAAGCAGCTCTTTAAGTGTTCTCTTGTGAGTTTCTTCAGTGTTTTCTGTTCATGGTCATTTTGACTTTGGGGAAGAGCCAGAAATCACAGTGACAGATTTGGTGAATACCAATGAAAACACCCTGTCATTTTTTAAAAAAAAATCTTTGTTGTTTTTGTTTTGTTTTTCTTTTTTTCATTCATTAATTTTATTGGTACACTTTAGGTATATAATATGTGGGCATTCGATATTGGGAATTTGTACCTTTACATAATATATCTTGGTTCTTATTTTTCACCATTCCCCTGCCCTCCCTTCAACCTCTCCACCCCTCCCTATTTACAAAGACTTTGTTTCCATTTTCTCAAACTGTAATGCTTTTATAAGCCTGCTCTTCTGTCGAAGGACACTCAGCAGCAGCAGCATCAGTCATCATATTTTTTATCATATCTCAGAAAGACCCTCATGAAAGAGCACTTCCAGAACTGCTTCAGAAAGTGGCAAGCATGATGGGATAAGTGTGTTTGGAGCAAGAGGGCTGAGTATTCTGAGGGGGATTCGTGGTGATGTGTCTTTTACTATAATAAATTTTTAAAATTTAAATATTCTCCATATATTTCAATCACATGTCATAGATACTAGAAAACAAGATGATCCTCTTGAGTCCCACACAGGAGAGTCAGTTTCGCCCCAGCTCCTGTTCTGCTCCACCAGAGGAGGGGTGGGGTTGTATGTGAGATGGTCTGCCTTGCAGCCTGTCACTCTGCCCTTAGCCTTTCTGGTTCAGGTCTCCAGAGTCCCCAGTTCAAATATCCACCATTCTGGCACAGGGAAGGTGGTCGTCTGAGAACCAGTAAGCAATGTAGCAGGTGTGACTGAAATGCAGCTCAGAAAGGCAAGGGGAGTGTAGGACTCAGCCCATCTGAAGCTCAGGATGAGCCAGGTCCTGGGCTGGGCAGGAAGCAGGTGAAGATGGAGAGGATGCAGCTCCGGATTCATTTCATGTGGGGTGGTCAGCAGAATAAGGCCTCCATGGTGTCCACATTCTAAGCCTCCAACCTGACTGTGTGGGTTAATGTGGACGAGGCCTTTGATAATGTGCTGAGTTAAGGGGCTTGAGAAGGGAGGTGATGCTGGGTTACTCAGGTGACCTAAGGTACTCACAGGGTCCTTACAAGAGGGATGAGGTGGGTAAGTGTGAAGAGGAAGTGGACAGTGGAAGCAAAGATCGGAACAATTCCACAAAGAAGGATGCAGCCAGCCACTGCTTGAGGATGGAAGGGGACAACATGAGCCAGGGGGTGTGAGCCACCTGCAAACTGGAAATGGCAAAGAAACAGATCTCCCTGGGGCCCTGTAGAAAGGGCACAGCCCTCCCAAGCCCTGATCCAAGTCCACGGAAACCCTTCTCAGACTGCAGACCTCTGGAACTTCAAAAGAACAAAAAATCTGAGTCATGTTAAGCCTCTGGGTTGTGGAAATTTGTCACCACAGCCATAGAAAGCTAGCGCATATGGTACATGCTGGGGTGGCAGGCAGAGGGAAATGTCAGCCTGGGAATCAGGGAACCTTCCTTTGAAAGACACCCAGGCTGGGTTTTGCAGGGTAAGTGGGTGTGGGTAGGCTCATGGGGACAGGAGAGAGGAGAGAAGCAGAGTATGTGATCCTGGAGATCTGAGTCAACGGCTCAGAAAGTGGAGGGCAGGAGAAGGAATTAGGGAGAGCAGCAGTGTGAGGACTCCCGTGCCTTCCAGACAGCCCAAGAGCTCACTGGTAACACTAGCCTAGAGTATGTCTTCCTTTAAGTAACATGCTGTAGACATAAATGAATTACAACTTTCAAAAACTGGCTTAACTATTTCTCTGACCATAGTCAATTAAGCCCATTGATTCACTATCAAGTATACAGAGTCCTGGAGGCTTGTGTGCACTCAGAGCTGCTAGGCACTCCCTTAGGCCTGGGACCTTAAAATAAATGTAATAGTTCTATTGTTCACACAGAGCCATCGTGGAATCTTGTGAACTTGTGGCCCCAGTCTCCTACACAACACCAGAACTGTTCTGAGTTCTGAGCGCCTGGACAGCTCCCAAAACCCCAGAAGAGTTGCCTGTTTGTTTTGTAAGAATGGGATGATGAGTTCCAGAAACACAGAACAGCCAGGTGGCTGTGGAGACAGCAGAGCCCTTGGATCAAGACGAACCTGAGACCAAACCCAGCTCTGCCACGTGTAGTCTGGGCAGCTCTGGGCAAGTTGCTTAACCTCTCTGAGCTCAGTTTCCTGAAATGGAAAATAAGGATGATAACACCAGGCCATGGAGTTGTCAGTGTCTTAGCGTCTTAGTGTAGTTTGCTTTGCTGTCACAAAATGCTCGAGGCTGAGACACTGTATAAAACATTGTTTGGCTCAAGGTTCTGGAGACATGAGAATGTGGTTCCAGCAACAGCTCTGCTCTGGGGAGGCTGTCATGATGGATGGCACCAGGAGGGCATGAATTGGCTCCGTCTCCTGAGCCCGCATCAGTCCCTTCTGAGAGTGGGGCCTCAGTGATGTGATATAATGACCCTCAGTGGTGTCACCTCTGACGGGTTCCAAGACCAAGGCCACAGCACAGCAAATACAGTAACAAGTGTCAATGCAAAGTGCCTCTTCCTCCGCTCGCATTAGACTGTCTACTCCGCAAGGTAGAGGACACGTCACCTTGGCCCCCATCTACGGTGGACCAACCCAGCAGTGGACACAGCTGCTGAAGATACCGTGAGAGCTTCTGGGAAAGTCACCAGCAGACAGCAATTGGATTACTCCAAAACAGAGCCGTGGAACCACACCGAGCCTGCTGTGCTTGTGTGCTGGGGGTCTGCTTAGCAAGTCAGCCAGAGCTAAGAAGCTATGCGGAAACAAATTCCCAAAAAACACAGACTCCCATGGAAAAGAATGGAAAAAGGTCAGGGGATCTGAGTTCACTTGGCTGTTGTTTGGTCCCTGGGCTGTGCCCGCTGTGGTTTTCCTGCACAATGACTTCTTTTGACCTGGTTCTGAGACCTTGGCAACCTGCTTTGTTGTGCTTAAATTTGACCTTGCCTGACCCCTGTGTCATTTGGGATGTCACCATGGAAACTTCTAGACCTCCCTGGAGCTGGCTTCTGGCCATGAGCGCCTACCCCAGATGGGTGCTCTCTTTCAGATCTCTGGGACCCATCTCCCAGGTATGTTTTATTTCGTGGGTGAGGAGGTTCGAAGGAAGCTATCCACATAATGCTACAAAGGTAAAAAATAATCTTCAATCTGGTTGCTTATTGTCAGCTACAACTGACTTCTAGTTTTATGCAGTGTAATTAAAACCAGTTCCAAATTACTGAAAGCAAAGAAGCAGCAAGCTGTTTGAAGCTGCCTGTCAGCAGTTCCATAAAGGGATATTGCTGAGTGTTTTGTTTACTTGTTTGTTTGCTTTTTAGCCTGTCTGCAAAATAATCGCCCGTGGGTTATTTGTTTAGAGTCACAGATTTCACGGCCCTCAGTTGGTAGGCAGGGCCCCAGCAAGTGGTATATTATCTCGGTGGGGATTATCTTGTATTCACAGCAGTACAGATTACAGGGCTGGAGTGACTGACCTGGGGGGGATCAGGAAGTGGAGGGATGGTCTGGGGATCTGAACACTCTCCAAAGGAAAGCGGTACTGTTTCCCTCCTGCTTGGCCAGGATGAAGCCAGTGGAATGGATGCAATCTTTGCATCAATGATTTGGATGCGGTAAAGCCAGGTGGAGGGAAATACTGCATTACAAGGAAACTACATCCTGAACACTGTGATCTTGAGCACATCCTGTCTAACATAGCACAGGGAGTAAAAGTCACTCCCATCACCTCACGAGGCTGCTGCCATGGTCAGGAGGAGCTGTAGTTAGACAGCCCCAGGAACAGAAGAAATATTTGATAGAAGAGGGACGGAGGGAACTCCAGGAGGATGAACCAGCAATGCTGAGCTGAAAGTTCTTCATTGGAACAAGATGGATTCATCAGTTTCTGGAACCATAGAAAGACAAACTTCTGCTCCCAGTGGTTTTCCAGGTGGTCACTCAAAATGCTGGATGAAAATTCCCATGTGAAGAGGACCTCCAAGATGATGTTTCACCATCAGTTTCTTTTCTCCTAGCGCTGGGCTGGTGTCCTACTAGATTGAGAATATCAGGCCGGATGACTGATGTCCTGTAACTGTGTCACCTTGATTGGTTGGGATCTGCCCAGGGGATTAGAGAAGCACACTTGCGGGTGTGTCTGGGTGGGTCCCGGAGGTGGATATCTATGGCTCCAGGCCCCTTCCTCTCTGGTGCTGTCCCCACTTTGCTTCCCAGCTCCCGTGAACTGAGCGGCTCTACTCTGCGACACCATCTGCCATGCTGCTCCTGCCTTAGAGAAAGCTAGCCATGGACTGCATCCCCTGAAACAGCCAAATAAGCATTTCCTTTAAATTGCAACAGTTGGGAATTGTGTCCCAGCAATGGGAACGCTGAAACACATGTCCCTTGGCTTCAACTTTCCAACATCTGACTTTGTGCCCAGTTGTGGAAGGCAGGGTCTTCTTTCTTGGCTGAAGCAAATCCCTCTTCTTCTCTTCCACCTGCTTAACATTGCCATTGCTCCCCTGCCACCATGCTTCCTAGGTGTCCGTCGTATGTCTGGGATCCAAAATGTTTCCCAAAAGACATGTTGTGTTGAAATTTTGGTTGATGGTAGGTTTGGGGGAGCTGATGACTTCAACTTTGCCAGTGGATTCACCTGCTCATGAGCTCATAATTGGACGGCATTGTTGGAAGATGATAGAGACAGGAGGTGAGGCTTAGCTGAAGAGTGGGTCATAGGGTTTGTTGCAGCTTTGGTCAGGATGTCCCCCAAAGCCTCATGCAGATGAGGTGGGGCTTTTTCTGAGGCAGCTGAATGTGCAGTGTGTGGTGCTAGGGCTAAGGGTGTGCGATCACTAAACCACTGCACGTGAGTGATGGGTTTGCCACCACCCTCATCCCCATAGTCTGAAAGACACTGTTAGCAGTGTTGGCCCCTTGTTGCTTTTGCTACTTTCTGCACGCCATGTTTCTCTCCTCTGCGATACCTGTTTGCCATCCACTCTGCCTTGGAGCCAGCCGATTATGGACTGAAACTTCTGCAAACTGAGAGCCAAATAAACCCCTTCCCCTCTCACTTTGGGTGTTGGGTATTTTGTCTCAGCAACAAGAGAAAAGAAGCTAAGACAGGAGTGCCAACTCGGAACTACATCTGGCTCCCGGCCTCTTCCTTTCCAGCTCCTTCCCTCTCTGTCTGCTTCCTGGTTGCCAGGAGGTGGGCAGCTTTGATCCGTCATGCCCCTCCTCCATGACGTTTCTGCCTGATCATAGGTCCAAAGCAATGGAACCAGCCAGACATGTCCTGAAATTCTCAACACCATGGGCTGACATAGACCTTTCAACCTTAAATTGTTTTTCTCAGTTTCTTGTCACTGAGACCAAAAAACAAAACAAAAAAAAGGACTAATTCAGGCTTCCTCTTTCCCAGGGTTCCCCTCTTTCCCAGGGTTCCCCTTTCTCCATCAGCCAATTCTACTTTCCTTTCTTATCAACAAAGGTCTATGCTTCACTAGAAGATGGTGGCTGACCTAGTCGGTCCCTCAAGTTAGTACTAGTACTTGGCTTCTCTATTCCCATTCACTCCAACACTTCACATTTTCATGTGACAAGTCTTTGATGTGTCTTGGCTGTTCAGAACAGTGCTAATGTGGGACCGGCATGGTGGTCAACACAAAGACCTATCCCTTAGACACCCACCCTTCGGTGAGGAGACAGCCCCTGGCTGACAAATGGGTGCCATGATGGGTGACAGAGGCTGGAGATGCAGGTCAGTGGTGGAGCCCCAGCCTAGTATATGTGAGGCCTGCGTTTGATTCCCAGCACTACAAAACCATCACCATCGACAAAACAGCAATGACAACAGAGCAAGTGACAGAATGCAGAGCCATTCGGAGTAGGAGGAGTCCCCACAGCCAGTGGTGGTAAAAGTGTTCTCAGAAAGGGGCCAGGCAGAGCCCACGGGGAAACAGGAGAGAAAGGCAAACCCAAATAGGACCTCAGGCTTATCTGTCCTTACAAATGACTTCTAGCTTCCATTTCTCCAAAAACCAGGATATTAATTAATGAATACAGACTTCAATTATCTTTGTTGGTTAGGCCTTGCCTCTTCCCTTCTCATTTGTAAACAAAACCTAAGAGGTATGATTTTAAAACAGATTTGTTCCAAACCTGTGGGACCAGTTCTTTGGTCCATTTCCTTGTCGGTCACTTAGAGATATGCACAAACGTCCCCAGATCCACCTTGCTCCTCTCTAGTAGGAAAAGCACCACCTGGCACAGCCCCACTGCAATGGATTGTGTAAGTATCTGCCCTGTGGCTCTCAGCAGAATTGAGGCAACCGTGATACACACAGCTTCTGCATGCTGCCCAGGGCTACGAGTCTGGCCTTGGGTCTGCATTTCATTTCTGGTCTAAGCATGAGTTCCGTGGAGATCTTTTGAGGGTGGGAAGGGGACAAAGACAGGGAGGGAGAGGGAAAGGGGAAGTCAAAAGAATCAAGATGTGTTGTGTCCACGTTCTGACTCCCCATTACGCATGAAATCATTATGTACTGCAAATGTCTATGAATGAGAAGTCAAATTCGAAAACAAAACTGCTGGTGAGACACATACAGGAGTCTTCTTGCCAGGCTGCCTTCTGAGCCCCCACCCAGTGAGACGCTGCTGGTGCGGCTGCTACTGGATTATCATTCAACTTTATTCACAACATCGGCACAGCCTCCCGCGATCCTGCGCTGCGGGACCCGGGATGGACATTCAGCTGCGTCCTCCTTGAACCCCCAGCTCCCTGAATGCCCTACGGTGCCAGGTCCCAGAGGGTGTCTGAGCCCCTGCTGTTGCCTCTGCTGAGCTTTGCAGTCTTCTAAACTCAGGTGGCAGCCTGGGCTGGTTTTCTTTTACTGCGGGCTGGTTTCCCATTCCCCACCTCTGAGGGAGCATCCTAAGTCTTGGGAAGAATCTCTGTGAGATGAAAACCTGCCCTAGCAACTGTAAAACAGCAGTGTGGGAAAGGCTCGGCTCTTAAAAGGATGCTGGGAATTGCAAGCTGCTCTCAGACACCTCTGTTTGCCCAGAATCCTGCACATTTGTAAAGAAAACATGTCAGTAACCTGGGCCGGATCCACGGTAGGTGGAGCCGGAGCTGGACTGCTGGGGTGACCGCACACACGTGGGCTGAATGAAGCTTCTCTTCCCTTTTAGCACAGGGGAAGTCTGTCTATTCAGGGCTGATCGTTCTCCTCCATACGGAAAAGGTACGAGGGGGAGGTGTGCTCACTAGAATGACACCCTCTCTTGACACCCGCAACCTGGGGAGCTCTGTCCTGGGAGTTGGCCAGACCTGGAATAGTGAGGCTGCAGATCTAACAGATAGGAACCCAGAATGCCCAGTTACATGAGGATTGCAGATAAACATGGAATAGTCTTAGGACAAGCAGTTCTCAAGTATGTGAAATGCAAATATCACCCGGCACCCCGTACTTTGGCCACCCCAGAGGAGGGTGTGTGCAGGTCTCAGCTGGGGACCCTCGTAGGGAGCCCAGGTCATGGGGATTGGGAGCTCCAGAGGAAAGGCCCAGGTCCCGGACCAGAGACAGAACAAGATGACAGAAACAGACTGGGAATTGCACCCAAGCGGGAGTGGTTCTGGCAGGGGAGAGACGGGACCGGGGCAAACTGTCTGGAACAACAGGCTGAGTCAGACGGCTGGCTGCGGCCACCGAGGCAGGCGTCTGTGGGTGCCTGGTTTGCTGTTGCTGAATGCAAACAGGAATAGGGCTTCTGGGGGCCTTGGGAACTCATATGGTACAGTGTAGGGGAGATGAATAAGGCCCCCGCTTCTCCACAGTGCCCCTCCTAGGACAGGACATGGGTGGCCCTTCTCCCTCTCTATGGCAGGTGAATACCACTGCCAGCAGGAAAACAGCAGCCCTGGAGTCATTTGTGGCTGGCCTCAGAAACTATTTCCTCCAAAATGTTAGTCAAGGGGAAACAGTGAGATAAGAATCTAGGAAAGTATCAACTGTGACTTTCTGCTTCTGTTTTCTGGATCACTTACGTCAGTCATCAAGTACAGACTGACTGGCCCTGCTGTTGTTCATCACAGGCTCATGCACAGCAGGGGCTGAAAGTGTCCCTGCAGGCTATGTGTTGGAGGCTTCGTTTCCATTTTGTGACACTGCCGGGAAGAGGAGCCTGATGGGCGGAAGTGAGGTCACTGGGAGTGTGGCTGGGAAGGCCTCTGAGGCCCCTTTCTGCTTTCCCTCCTTCCCAGCTGCCACTTCCTCCTCCATGCACTCCCACCTCATGGGTGGGCTCACCACAGAGGCCAGGTGACCGAAGCACAGGGCCAAGTGACCATGGCCTGAAGCCCCTGAAATCATGAGCCAAAATAAATCTTTCCTCCTTTAAGCTGATTATCTCAGAGATTTCATCCCAGTGATGGAAGCGGAATAACACAAAGGTAACTGATCAAACACCTGGCTAGGGTGATGCTTAGTGACCAGGGAAGTTCCCATGACCAGAGTTGCTATCCTTGTCACCTAGCCAGCATCTGACCCACAGTCTGTACCGATGTTAATGTGAAACACTTATGTGGATACACGTGCACACACACGTGTGTGAGAACTACTGTTATTGCTCCTCACAGTGGCTCCTGCACCCAGGTGCTGGTCATTGTCCCAATGAAGAGAAGGCAAGTGGAGGACAGGAGAGTCACTCACTGGCCAGGTCAACACCTTGGAGGGAACCAGGAAGCTGGGCTCAGACTCAGCATCCAGTCTGTCACACTCTGAGTCACAGCTCGGGAGATTTGTCATAGTGAGTTAGAACGAAACAATTGCCCACAGTCAGGGTGGAGCTCAGGGCCAGGTCCATGCACACACACATACACACACACACAGCCTGACCACATTCAAACATGAGGCCCTCATCCCTAGGGCAGAGAGCATGAACTGGGGCTGTGCTCTGCTCAGCTCTGCCCATCCTTGTGTTACAGACGTCCTCCCCTCACTTCCTGTCCTGGATGTGGCAAAAGCCTCTGTGGGATCTGGGACCACATCAGAGGCTCCACCCAGCTCCCAAGACCTCAGCCCAGTGGCGTGGGGCTCCTTCCACTAAGTCCTGCTTCTTTCTCATAGTAACACTAGCCAGACTCACTTGGGCTTTGCTGAGAACACCAACTAAGGGCATGTGGCCCATCTTTTGAACTTCTAGGGACCAGAGTGGTGCCCTTAAATAGATGGAATAACCCTGGCCATACTTGATCAGTGAGGAAATGCCAGGCTCTGTCCCAGAAAGAATTCCTATGGTGGAAATTTGTGCCCTTCTTCTTGTCCATGCAATCCTAGGGGGACTATTTCCCACATGTTTCTACCAGGTGGGAAAATAGCTCCCACTTTTCCCTGGAACAATTATATATTTAGCATTTATTAAATTTAGACTTCCTCATCTTCCTGTGTTGCTAAACAGATACACACAAACAAGATGCAATTTTTCTAGCCCAAAATAAACAGAGCAAATACTTTCCCAGATCCATGAGAGAGTAGACGTGGCTGTGGGCTTCTGGCTTGGTTCTCACACTGGGCAGAGCTGGCTAAGGGTGCCGCTGTGAACCGGATGTGCTGAGACCACCAGGGTCATTCAGTGGCTGCTTCTGTGTGACGCTGTCCGAAAGGTCTGTTTTGTCCCAGTAGTCTTCGTCTGCCAGTCCTGGGGTTCTCGGCATGTAATGCCAAGTTACAGAAACAGAATGCCTGAGCCCTCACTTGCCCCAGGTTAGCGGAGTCAGGGGTTCTCATACTGGGAAGGGGCTGGTGAACTCAGTGCAGCCGTCCTCATCAGACAGCAGGGGCTCCTTAGATTCTTGGGCAGGAGGTGACCCCTCAAGTCTCAAAGACCCTCTCATCATCTCTCCAGGCCCTCCTTTCAAGCACACACAGAGCTTTGACTTCTGGGAATGCAGACCTGACTAATCCTCTTTCCACATGAGTGGTATCAAAATATTTGAAGATACGTATCAGGTCACTTAGAGCAAAAGAAATTCTAATTTCTCCGCTCACCTCGACGGTGTTTCTAATAACTGCCAAATGAATTATTCAATGTGGTGACGAGATGATTGGTTAACTATTTTGCTTAGATTCTTATCTCAGTTGATGAGGCAAATGCATTCCAGCTGGATTAAACCTAGACAAATTCTTTTCCAATAAAATCATAAAGTAATCTTAGAAATGCTAAATAGCTAGAATAAAATGTTAGCAAAACAAATCTGGGACTAGGTGTGACATTTTTAACATCATAATCAGAATGCATAGAGAACATTCGTTGGTTTTTCAGACTTAAAAATTGCAAGCTTCCGGATGTTGCCATAACTCACCAAAAGTTGAAGGCGAACAACATACTGGGAATATTTGTAGCATTTATGGCAAATGGTTGAACTTCTCAGTGTAGCAGGAACTTTCTCCATAAGAAAAATAACGATGGCATGAACAAGGCATGATAATAAATTCACATGACTACTAAGCAGAGAAATGCAAACTTAAACATTGATGTGTTTTCTACCCCTGGGTTTGGAAAAGACTGCAGACAGATCAGACCTGACCTCGATGAGATCTGGGAAAACAGTTATACGGGACAGCAGGCAGCTTTTCTGGGGAGACCTGTCAAGTAAGTGTCAGCAGCACTTTTCCCCAGAAATCCCAGGGCAATGTTTACATTAAGGAGGTTATCAGGAACATTGGCAAAGGCTTAGGTACAAAGTCAATTAATTAGTGTTTGGAAATAAAACTCGAGACTGTTAAGCTGAATGTTTCACAATAGGGAATTAAAAGAAATACACTCTGTGAAGTCTCAAACTATGGTTATGACTGAATGCAGAGGAAGCCAGTGTCTGCCTATAGCTCAAACCCACACAGGGTCATTTAAGTAGCAGGTCCTCCTGTGGCCTTGGAAGTGTGCAGGGGTAGTTCTGGAGGAGCACTGCCACGGCCCTTCTTCTGAAGATGGGATTTCAGGTAGTTTCTCTCTTGCTTTCTGCATTTCTGTGTTTTATAATTCTTCTAAGATAAACTTTATAGTTCTTCTAAAATAAATTCTTTCTAAAATAAGCTAGAACTACAATAAATTAAGGTAGCACTCATTGTTGTATCAATAAAATGGTAGAATGTCCCCAAATCCAAAGCTAGTCAGTCTGTGGTGAAGGAAGACTATTCCTACACTGCTGTGACTGTGCAGATTAGAGGGATATTTTTGGAGGTCAGAATGGTTTTACTGACCAAGAACATATGAAGCTTCCTTCCTTCTTACTGAGTGACTCCTCTCTGGTAGTGACGCTGAAGGTCAAGGCTACTCCCAGCGTGTGTTCATGGCCATCTTATCCATCCACGTGGTAATGAGTAGTCTTGTCCTAAAGAATCACTCCACCATCATCTTCTACTCAATGCTTAACATTACCTGTAAATTGCAAGAATTCCATCCTGCCAGGACTGTACGTTTACACACATGCAGCTGGGAGGGTGGGGCCAGGAAAGATGCAGACAGGTGAAAGCAATTGCTGTGTTGAGCATGCAGAGATTTTTGATGTCTAATATTAGTCCCATAGTAATTTCACATGGCTTTGGAAGAGCCAAAGCAAAGGAATGGGTGAAACTAATTGAATTTTTCTCTTTCAAATAAGAGAAAATAATTTTTTGTTTCATTGATCTAACTCCTTTTTCTGACAACTCACAAGTCCCTTGTACAATAATCCACTATGGAAATTTGTGTGGGACCGCTGTAAACTTTATCACTTCCAGTACCTGGACTCTCAGCAGGAGGAGCACACTTGCTGAATGCTTTCACTTCCAGTACCTGGACTCTCAGCAGGAGGAGCACACTTGCTGAATGCTTTCACTTCCAGTACCTGGACTCTCAGCAGGAGGAGCACACTTGCTGAATGCTTTCACTTCCAGTACCTGGACTCTCAGCAGGAGGAGCACACTTGCTGAATGCTTTCACTTCCAGTATCTGGACTCTCAGCAGGAGGAGCACACTTGCTGAATGCTGTGCTCACTTCCTGCCAACCTGGACACCCCCATCCACCCACTCGCTAGTGCCTGACTTTGCAGGTTCTGCTTCCTAGGAAATGTGTTGCTCTCCTGCACCTGTTGGACCCCTATGCCAAGATTCTGATCTCACAGCAGAGGAAACGAAGAGCAGGTGGACCCTTTCTGGTGCCCAGCATCAGCCAGACACAGCCAGGGTGGGAGCCGCACCCAGGGCTGCTTCCAACACAGCTTCCGGTGCCATCAGTGCCAGCAGCTCAGTGTGAAATGGGCCCTGGCCAGCTGGGACTTGAAACATGTCAGGAGGCTGCAGGTTTTCTCTGCTCCTGACATAGTGGTGTGCCTTGGCTTTGCCTGGGTTGGGGACTCTGTCCACACCTGTGATGCAGACTCTGCGTAAGCCCCAGGTTTCCTTCTGGGATCACAGCTAGTCACTGACCTTGGCTTCTTCTTTTTTTTTTTTATTGAGTTTATTGGTACATTTAGGGATACAGTACAGTTACATTCATTGTTGGGATCATGTACCTTTACATGGCAAGTCTTGATTCTCATTTTTTTCCCCTTACCTCTGCCCTCCCTTCACCCCCTCCTCCCCTCCCCATCTACAAACACTTTATTTTCATCTTTTCATTCTCTCACATTTTTTTCTTTTCCCTTTTTGTTCTTCCCCTACGTATCACACCTTCCCTACACCTTTAGCTCCTTTCCTCCCATTTCTAAATGTCAGTAATCTTATTAGAATCTTATGCATTGTTGCAGAATATTCACACCAGGGAAACTATTTGGTATTTACACATGTGGGACTTATTTATTTCACTTAGGAGTATATCTTCAATATGTATCCATTTTCCTATGAATGAATCTATTCTCTCACTCTTTATGGCTGAGTAATATTCCATTTTATAGAAAAACCACAACTTCTTTATCCAGTTTCCAACGGATGGGCAAATAGGTTGTGTCCAAGATTTAGCTATTACAAACTGTGCCGCTATAAACATGGGTGCACATACTTCTCTGTGATATGATTCTTTTAGTTCTCTTGGAAAGATACCCAACAGAGGGATGGCTGGGTCAAATGGAACCTCCAGTCCAAGCTCTTTGAGGTATCTCCATATTGATTTCCATAGTGGTTGCACTAGTCTGCACTCCCACCAGCAATGGAGGAGGGTTCCTTTCTCCCCACAACCCCGCCAACATTTGTTATTGTGTGATTTCTTGATAGCAGCCATTCTTTGTGGGGTGAGGTGGAATCTCAGTGTTGTTTTCATCTGCATCTCTCGAATGACCAGTGATGTGGAACATTTTTTCATATATTTTCTTGCTGCTTTTACTTCTTTGTATGAGAAATGTCTGTTCATTTCAGATGCCCATTTTTGGATCAGGTCTTTATATTTGGGGGGACTGATTGTTTTGAGTTCTTTATATATCCTTGATAATAGTCCTTTGTCTGAGGTACAGCTGGTAAAATTTTTTTCCCACATTGTAGATTGTCTCTTAGTTCTGCTAATGGTTTCTTTTGAAGTACAGAAGCTTTTTAGTAAGATGAGATCCCAGTTGTTGATTCTTTCTGCTAGTTCCCGTGCTACTGAGGATTTGTTCATAAAGTCTTTTCCTATACCAATGTCTTCCAGAGTTCTGCCTAAGTTACCTTCCAGCAAGTTTAATGTTTCTGTTTTAATATTTAGATCTTTAATCCATTTGGATTTTAATTTAGTACATGGCGAAAGATAAGGGTCTAATTTTAATCTGTGGCAGGTTGATATCCAGTTTTTCCAACACCATTTATTAAAGAGGCTATCTTTCCTCCACTGAGGATGGTGAGCTGCTTTGTCGAAGATGAGGTAGCTGAGTACATCTGCATTTGTTTTTGTGTCTTCCAGTCTGTTCCATTGCTCCTCAGGCCTATTTCTTTGCCAGTACCATGCTGTTTTTATCACAGTGGCTTTGTAGTATAGCTTCAAATTGGGAATTGTTACACCTGGTGCCATGTGACTGTTGCCTATAATGGCTTTTGCTATTCTATGACCTTGGCTTCTTAATGGCAGCCTGGATCACTGAGTGGTCAAACTCTAGCCACTGACTGGGGGCCACAGAATCACCCTCTCTCCCTTACAGAGGGAACATCTACTGGGTTAAATCTAGGACTTGTTAAGTGGCTAGTGTTACCTTAACCAGTACTTTAACTAGTACACTATTTTCCTACATATCATCCTCACTGTGTGTGTGTGTGTGTGTGTGTGTATGTGTGTGTGTGATACTGGGAATTAAACACTGGGCGTTCACACTGAGCCACATATAAAACCCCTTTATTTTTTATTTTCAGACAAAGTCCTGCCAATTTGCTGAGTCTGGGGCTTCATCTTTCAATCCTCCTGCCTCAGCCTCCTGGAGTGCTGGGATTATGGGCATCCACCACCACACCTGGCTCATGCCTACCTTTTCATTCTTCTCCAAGTCAACAGTATGCCATTTGGTATCAAAAGCCACCATGCTGTGTCTGTAGCTATCCAAGATATTGATCCTGCATGTTCCTGTGAACTTCGTAACAATGTCATCCTCTTTATCCCCCTTACAGCCTGGGCATAAGGATAAATGTGATGCCAACCCACTGGATGGCTGGAAAGGTGGACTGAAAGGTTAGGTAACATTTAGTAGCTGTAAACTTGCACACAACATTTCTGGAGCTTAGCTTCATAATCTGGGCAGTGGACTCATTATCACCCGGCCAAGGTTACGGGTGAGGACCAGAGGCAGCAGTGCTGCTTGGCGTCAGTGAAGACCCAGGAGTTGCTATCATCTGTCCCCATGCGGAACTCTCCTGCCTCTGCTATATCAGAGCAACAGATGACACCCCCCCATCGCAGGTGGAAAGCCTTAAAGCCCTGCCCTTCCTGTCCCAGAGTACCAGGACCCCTCCTCCGGCCTGTGTCCCTCCCTCCGTCCCACAGAGCAGGCCCTCAGCGTCTCCCCTCCAGTGCCCACCTGGAGCCTCCCCTAGCCTGGGGCCCCTCTTCCTGTCCATGGCAGAGGGAAGGAGGAGCTGAGCACAGACGCAGGCAGAGTTTGGGTCAGCCTGCAGCTGCAACCTGAGACCATGGGCCCACAGCCCAAGGACAGGGAGCGTCGGCCCGGGTGGAGACAGGGGATAGGTGCCTAGCAGGGCCCATGCAGCAGCAGGAGGCGAGCAATTCCATGACGGGGTTGCTGCAATGTGATGCACACAGGTCTGCACATGGCTATGGGGATGCCACAAGCCCAGGGGTGCCCTGCCGGTCCTTCTGGGTCACAACGCAAGAACATCTCCTGCAGAATCCATGCTCCGGGGTCGGGCAGCAGTCCTGACCAGTGTGGTGGTGTGACAGAGCTGAGACACCAAGAGGGCCCAGGCTGTGGCAGCAGGAGTCAGAGGGCACTGGGCAGGTGGCATGGGTTCCTTCAAGTCGGTCATCTGCTGCACGCTCGCTGTGGTGGCACAGTACAGGCACATGGGTGTGGCTCAGTGTTGTTACTAGACAGATTTCAGCCATGATGGTGGCGGAGGAGACAAACGTGGGAAGAGCGACTTCAACCCCAACAGCCACCCCCATGAACAAATGAAGGGAAGTGGAGCTCTGCCACCAGCCGGTTACTGGGTCTAGGTCACCTTTTGTGACTCAAAGAGGAGTTTCCAAATTACTCTCCAGATGTCCAGTAAAAGAAAGCTCCTTCTAAGAGGTCAAATCTTGGCAGCTACCTATCCCGACAGCAAAAGTGAGACATTTATGCCTGGTCAGAGATCCCAATTTGTGGAAACAAGAAGGAAAAGGATTTCCCCAAGTTTAAATCACCGAATGATCAATGGCTGAGGAGAGAAATAGGCAAGAAGCATCTGGCCTATCCTAACTTTCAAAGGGATCATCACAGAGCCCCAGGCCAAACTTTCTTTATCTCCCAAGGAAAATGATCTATAGAAACAGGTTGAACACTAAAGGAAGCTGAGGCAGGAGGATCTCGGGTTGGAGTCCCTCCTGGGCATCTCAATAAGAGCCTGTCTCAAATTAAAGCATAAAAAGGGCTGAGGATGTAGATGCCCAGTACTTCAAAGAAACAAAGAGAAACAGGTTGAGCATCCCTAATGCAAAAATCCAAAGAAATCTGAATTGTTTCAAACTATGGAAGGTTTTTGAGCATGACCGTGATGTCATAGGCGGAAGATGCCACATCTAACCTCATGTTTATGTTTCAGGTCACAGTTAGAACAGAGGGGTCCTGAAAGTACTGTATAAAATTCTTCAGGCTATATGAATGAGACACATATGAAACACAAATGAATTCTGTTGGACTTGGGTCCCATCCTCTAAATATGTACATGCAAATATTCCAAATAAAAAAAAATCTACAATTTAAAATCCTTTTGATTCCAAGCATTTCAGGTAAGGGCTATTCCACCTGTAAAATACCTCCTGATACCTGGAATTCTCTGCTGAGCTCTGGAATGTCTTAACTGTTCCTGGAGTTTTCCTCTGGACTGATGTGTTTTTTCCCACTCAGATAAGATACACTATGACTCTTCCGGTCAGGTGCACCTCTGAGAAGGCAGCGGCATTTCGATACGATGGAATTTCCGTAGCTTTCTGTAGCCAGCCCAGCAGAAAGGGCAACATAATTCCCTGAAAGAGGTTCAGGGTGAGGAGTGTGTTCTCCATCCAGCGATTTCCCACAGTGCCAAACAGGATGTAACTTGCAGCTGAGATGATGAACTTTTTACCCTTGGACCGCTCAGGGAAGCTTAACTCCAGCGAAACTGTCCTTGGTCAAATTCCTTTTAGATGGGAACCGGGTGGCAGGATTGCTCTGACTTTGACCTTGGCAGGGAAATGTTTGTGTTGGTTGGTTCTGGCAGCAGGGCACTGCTAGGGGGCCCCTCTCTGGGAGCCCAGACCCCTCGAGTTTAGCAGTTGGCATTTGAAGAACACACGTAAAGTGCTAGGGGAACGGGGACTTTGCCCTGGACCCATGATGCTGACCGACAGAGGGAGAGAGAGGGTTTAGACTCCCTCCCAGCAGATTCCTGCTGCACCTAGGGCAGCAGTGGTTGTCAGCAGGGCTCGAGAAGGTCCTCTGTCCTGTGACTTTCATTTTATAGACAAAGCAACTGACGCCCAGAGCAGAGAGCCACTTGCCACCAATGCATAATGCATTCATCGTGTAAAATGGCAAGATAGTCTAAGGCAGTTATAGTTCATGCACTGAGGGGTGGGTAAACCTGGGCCACATCCCTGCATAGCCTCTGTTTCTGGGGTGCTTGTGGCTGGAAGTCCAAAGGCCCCAGCATCTGTTGTATCCTAGTGAGCTTTTCTGCTGCCTCAACTTGATGGAAAGCCTCAGGGCAAGCAGGTGTGTGCAGCACATGCAGAACAGGGGGCAAATGGCCATGGTGATGGTCCCATTCCTGCAAGATGGGCACCAATCTGCAGGGCAGGGACCCACCCCCGTGACCTGAGCATTTTGCCCTACCCCCATTCCGACACTGTCATGGTACAATCTGATTTCAACACTAGTTCAGGGGAACAAAAGCATACTCAAACCAGAGCCATGGACTTCAAGTCCACAATCCAAGGCAGGAGAGCTGTTTCTGAGACTCCTGCCCAGGGCCCAGCCACACCTCATCCCTGGAGCCCAGAGGCCAGAAGAAAAGACACACCCGAGGAAAGAGAAGCAGCACCAATCAAAGCTGCAGTTACCAGCATGAATTACAACCACCAACATGGTGAGGATCATTGCAGCTCCTCCTGACTCAGTGCCTGCTACATGCCAGGGCCCATGATTCTGAGATTGGTTATTTTATGCCCCTTTTGCAATGAGGAGACTGCAGCCCCCAATCACAACTGCTGTGATGGGGAGGAGCCAATGTCAGGTGGGATGGAAGTGTGGGAACGCTCTCCTAAGTGCCAGTAGACCAGAGGGTGCTGTAGGCCCACAAGCAGGTCCTGGCTCCTGCTATATCTGTTTTACAGCTTAGGGTATAATGGAGATTTGGGGGATCAAGGCCTCTAGGTGGAGTTGACTGGTGACCTTAGCTGGCCCCTCCCCAGCTGTGAGCAACGGATGCCCCTCTTCCAGCTCCAGATGCCTTCTGCCCACTACAGCAGGTTCTCACTAAAATGACACAGAGCTCCGGCCCATCAGACCTGCTGGTACGAGCCCTCTCCTGCTGGCACACGTGCTGTCCCCAGGCCTCCTTAGCCCCAAGGACTTCGGAGCAGCTGGAGAAAGCCAACCCCTCCGCTACCCCTTGCCTCGCCCCACTCTTCCAGGCATCCTTGGGCAGCCCAGGGCAGTAGCTCTGGTCCCGCCCTCCACAGGGCCTCCAGCCCGGCTCTGTCTGGAGCACACACGTGTCGTGTCCATAGCTGATCTCAGCTTCGCCCAGAGACGCGGCTTCCAGAGGGCAGGGCTGGGCTCTTGTCTCTGTCTCCTCCCCAGGACAGTGGCCCTCTGCCCATATGCACTGGAAGCATGACTAGACAAATGAGGGAACAAATGACCTCAGACAGGGAGAGAGGGTTGAGCAATGTCCCTCAGCCTTTCATAACCTGTGTCCCTTTTTGGTAATCGTGAAGTTGCCCTGAGCCCCACCCTGCTGGCCGGCACCAGGGGCTGCTCCGTCTCCTCCCGGCACTGTCCGTGCAACCCTCTCTCCATCAGCTGAGACACTTGTCTCAAGCTTCCTTCCCACACTCTGCCACCAACATCAGTTGTCTCTTATTTCGTGGTCCAACCGTCAGGTGCAGAACACGCTTTTC
This sequence comes from Fukomys damarensis, assembly GCF_012274545.1. Lineage (NCBI taxonomy): Eukaryota > Metazoa > Chordata > Mammalia > Rodentia > Bathyergidae > Fukomys > Fukomys damarensis. The sequence goes on along the minus strand of NW_022900928.1, from coordinate 133,042,977 downwards.
CAATGCCCTCACTCAGCTTCACAACAGCCATGCAGGTGCTGAAGGGTCTCTGCCACCCTGGGTGTGGAAAGCCCACTGGGTTTAGGGGCTGAAACAGAGGGACCCGCAGTGCTGGACCTCACGGGAGTGCAGAACAGGATGCAGATTCGAGGGACACATCTGAGGGACATGGCCACATTCCCGCCAGACTGTGTGGCTGGAAGAGCCCAAGTGAGGGCTTAGACCCCCACCTTCCCCTGGGAGAGGGCTCAGACCCTCCCCAGCAGCAGCAGCAGGTTAAGGTGAGGTAGGGGTCCAGTCCCAGTTGGCTCTGGTGAAACTTTGGGACAGCTGCCAGGACCTCTGGGACTTCTAGTCTCAGAGAAGAAGGAGATGGGCTACTGTCAGAGGCTGCACAAGTTGTGTGGGGGTCTCTATGGTCAAGAAGAGGCAAGAATGTGTGTCACAGCCCTCAACTTCAGGGCCTGAGGAGGGCGTGCAGTCCGTGACTCAAGGAGGGAGAGGCCCGAGCTCCTCGGGCCTGCTGGACAGGCTGCCAGCCCAGCACGGGGCCTGGGTGCCCTTGAGATTACATTTTTCTCACCAACAGAGACCGCAGTAAAATGAGATCACAAACAGTCCCCGGGATCTTACCATTTTCTTCCATTTGTGGCAATAGCATTCTTCTAAAAATATTTATCTGTTTCACATAAACAATGTAAAAATAACAGCTTAAAATGGTCATGCCAAGGGAAAGAGATTTTCCTTGGGAGGAAAAAAATCTCATATGCCAAAAATCAAGTAAGAAATGAATAAATATGATGAATTACCCCGTGGCATGATGGCCCAAGTACCAGAAGGCTCTCTGGGGTCTGGAATCTCTGACATTTGGATTAGTCACTTCACAAATGTGCACATACACACACACACACAAACACACACACGCTCACACACACACACACACATTTCTGTATTACTGAGGATTGAACCCAGGGCCTTTATATTGAGTTATATCCCCATCCCTTTTCATTTTTTAAGATGGGCTTTTGCTGAGACTGATAGGCCAAACTTTCTGGCACGCATGTGTTTGTCTGTTTCTTATTTTTTTAAATTTTTGAGATGGGGCCTCATTATGTTCCCCAGGCTAGTCTGAACATGTGGGCACAAGGAATCTCTTGCCTCAGCTTCCTGGGTAGCTGAAGCAATAGGTGTATGCCGCTACACCTGTCGCCAGTGTATTTCTAAGGATCATTCACCTTTTCAGACACAGAGAGACACAGAGCTCATAAGACAGTGCTGTCCCCTTGTGACTCTGAGCACAGCTTGTACTGTGAGGTGCCAGGGGCCAGAGGAGCAGCCGTCCCTGGTCACAAGAGAGGACAGGCAAGATCCTTCCGCAGGTGATTTGGGAACAAAGACATTTAGAAAAATAATGTATCCAGATTACTTTATGCCATATCCAAAATATGCCATAGATGGGGAGGGGGCATCTTTAATTATCTGTCTTTTCAAAAGTTCCAGCAGGAGGGGCTGGGGATTTAGCTCAGTGGTTCCGGTGCCTGCCTTGCAAGCACAAGGACCCCAGTTCAATCCCCAGTACCAAAAAAAAAAAAAGAAGAAGAAGTTTCAGCAGGATTGTAATAAAACACAAAATGGACAACAAATCCCAGAATCCTGGGAGGACACTGAACCTTCTAAGTTTCAGAGAAATTGGAACAAACAACAAAAAGGAGAAAACGATCATGCTTTGGCCAGATAATAACTTTAGATGTTGACATATTATGAATATAAAACAGGTGTGATGGCGCATGGGAGGCTGAGGAGGGAGGGTTGCAAGTTCGAGTCCAGTCTAGGCAACTTATTGATTTATCAAGACTCTATTTTAAAAATAAAAAACAAAAAGGGCTGAGGATGTAACTCAGGGTGAAGCCCCTGGGTTCCATCTTTCATAGCACAAAAACATGTTCATGTGCAATGTAATCTCGTAGCAAATGGATTTGAAAAGTGTAATTTTCACAAACTTGTTGGCAGAGGGTTAATCTCACAGCAATGTGCCAAGGTCCTTCCAACCCCAAGGGCTGAGGTCATGAACCAAAAATCCACAGAAGGAAATGCAATTAGTAAACAAATACTCGGGAAAATTTCCTGAGGCATTATGGATGGAATAAATACAATCAAGATAATTGCACATCATTTTGACCCATCAAATTAACAAAGCTTACAAAAATAAACATGACTGTCAGAGAAGATAGGGAAACTAGTGGACTCTTCGACTAACAGTGGTCTGACAGACCAAGGGACCTGACAGCTGGAGTCCCGAGGAACCAAAGCAAACACCGTGAGAGCTTCAGAAAGAAAGATGTTCTTCACAGCACGTCATTAATAATAATGGCGAGAGACTGACAGTTAAGGAAACATGTGGCTTTGGAAAAGTGGTCACTACATTCTGAAAGCGTGTGTCATAATAGGAAAGAGGCTGGTATAATACCGTGAGGAGAAAAGCAGAGCACAATGCTGGACTCATGGTACGAATCAGGCCACCACAGTGTTTCTGCGAGACCCCAGGAGGCAAGAGAGAGGTGTCTGGGGCAGGAGTAGGGATGACTTTCTTCTCATTTTAGTGTTCTCATACCTTTTGAGTGTGCTTTAACAGTGACGTGAGTAGTCCTCCAACCGAAGGTGTCTAAGTATTGCTAAGGCGCCCCTGACGTGAGTGAGGTCCCTGGCCCAGATGATCCGATCCACAGCATTTGGTCCTGCACTCCTATTAAGTATTGCAGGCAGTTAGGGCTTCGGCAACCCCAAGACTTGCAAGCACTGGGTGTCCTTCCACGCAGGTCAGTGCTGATCCTATCCAGAATCCGCAGAGGACCCCAACGCCCCTAGGACAGATAGGATGTCGGGGGCTGAGGACTCCACAGTCCTCCACCCCCTTGAGCTCGGGTGCCATCTTAGGAGCTTTCCATAGGACCCCAGACCAAGCCGTGTTTCCCTCTCTCACTTAGGCCCAAAGCCTGATTCATTCTCACGGTACGCAGGGCTCCTTCTCCTTCCTCCCTTTCTCTGCCCGAGACCTTCGATGAAGGTAGCTACCGTCCCCCGCACCACTGTGTGTACACTTTGTAATTCACTGCTTGCTGCACACAAGAATTTGGACTCTGTCAGAGCCCCTTGCGGTCACAGCCCTGTGAGAGGAGATCAGCATTGCGAGGCAATGCTGGCTGGGAAGCAGGCATGACCTGTTAATTACAAGATCTCGGACACGCGGGCAGATCAGTTCCCAAAGTCTGCACGTGGACTCCTCAGGAGAACTGGAGCAGGTTCTCCACAGGACGCCCCAGCTCTGACGTCAGGCCGGGGCGTGGGATCCCAGCATCACCTCCCAGGACCCGGATGTAGACATTCTCACAGGTTTCCTCTAGATTTGCATGGTATAAAAGGACACCGATGCCGGGAAGAACTTGCCGTCCGGACTTTCTTTGTGGGGTCGCGCGCTGCTTTCCCCACGGTGTCCTTTTATTGCTTTTTCTCCTTTTACTCTTCCAAGCTCATTCTGCAGAGCCAGTTTCGCCCTCACGCTTCACTTTTACTTTCTCACATAAATTTCACCATTGCTCATTTCATTCATTCCTTTGTTCGAGACCCGAAAAACCTTCAGTTCTGAGAGGAAGTACCTGGAGTCAGTACCAGATCCTGCCCACTAATTATGCAAGGTCTCCCCGGGACTGCCTGGAGATGCCCTCTGAGAGTGGACTCCAGGCTGCCCTCACTTCTGCCTGGCTGGGCACGTGTTTGGGGTTTGCCTTCCCTCAGAATTCATGTTTTGGTGGTTTAATTACCAAGCTCATTAGTTACATGGTATTTGGAGATAGACTGGATTAGTGGAGGCACCAGATGGCCTTGGTGACCCTGGCTGTGTAAGAAGAGGAGGAGAGATGGGAGCTGATACACCCGTGCCACCTGGCCCTGTGATGTCCCTGCCATGTGGGCAGGAAGCCCCCACCAGAGGCTGAGTGTGTCCTGGCCCCTGCTCTTGTACTTCTCCACCTTCAGAACCATGAACAAAACTAAATCACCCTTTCTTCTCAATAAGGGACTGGGCCTCCTGTATTGTGTGATGATACTGGACAGAAGATTGGGACAGGATGTGTCCAACCTTGACCTCAGATTTGTGAATTTTATAGAATAATTCAGAACTCAAGAAAGTGCTATGCGTACAAGTACACTTTTACCTTGCAGGGTACAAGTGAAAGGAGGTAAATGGGCACAGATCCTTCACAGCCTCGCCCTGAGCTTCCTGAGCCTTGTTTCAGGTTATAGGGGAAGGGGTTTGCATGGGGGGAATGATTAAGTTACTGACCACAGGATTAGATTTATCAATAGACTTCCTCCCCTCCATGGAGGCCAGGGCTCCAGGCCGGAAGTTCCAACACCCGTACTATGATCTTGGTCATGATCTCAGCCATGGCCGTCCCTGCACAGGAAGCCAGAGTCCCACCTCATCCCCATCAGTCCTGCAGAGTCAAAAGCTGCTTCTTATGCAAACAAAGAAAACTCCTGTCACTCAAGAAATTCTGAGGGTGTTCGAAGTCCTGTGCCAGAAACCAGGACCAAAGGCCAGATCCATTCTGTGTTGGATCACAACACCCTCTGTTTGGGAATCATACTGTAGTCAATGTTGGAATGTGCAGGGCCCGGCTGTGAGCAGGTTCCTGTTGAATGGAAGAGCAGGAACAGTGGCTTCCGTGCGTGCTCTGCCCCAGGTGGAGTGCCTCCATTCTGTGAGAGAGCAGCTTGCAGAATCAGTGCAGTGGCTGAGGCAGGTGGGCTTGGAAACTGGGCTGTGGCGACCACAAGCTGGGTCCTCCAGACTTGCCAGGGGAACAGAATATCAACTGCACAGCACAGTCACAGGGCACAGAGTAATAAAGAAATCAGTCGCGCTAGCAATTTAAGCATGCTGTAAACTTATCGGCCCCATCTCCCTGCCTGCCACGGCCACTGGACTGCCTGCCGCCCAGCACCAACGCTGCCTCTCAGCAAGCATGGCCCTCAGGGTCTGCCTGTTCTGTGTTCTCACCTGACCGGGGGCCTGGGGTGACTTCACAGCTTTGGGGGTACTCTGCCTGCTGCTTCAGACCCCGCAGCTACTCCACACCCTACCTGTCACCCCATGAAGTGCAGTGTGGGACTCGAGGTTTACAGGTATCAGTGATTGAGACTGGAGTGAAAGAACCTGGGGCTGCCTGGCCCACTGGCTATGGGGCAAAACCTCTAGCACTCGGCCTGATAAGGAGGACGACACTGGCTCAGCTCCTGAATTATTATTTATTCTTATTCAGTAAATTCTGACACTGTGGAAAGATGCAAGTGTGCCCGGGCTATATTGAAGGGATAGCTCCCTCGGGGCAATGCGTTATTTCAATCTTTAAAAACAGGTTGAAGGCTACTACTAGGCAAAGTGCTTGGGAGGTTAGAAGCCAGGGAAGTGGAGAGTGGCATGCAGATTTGTAGGGGGCATGGGGCGAGGTGCTTGGAGGGTGGGACAAGCTAGGAATTGGAAAGGGAACCACACTTCTGGAAGAAGCAGGAGGCGTGTAGAAAGAAGTGAGACGAAACGACACGGTCACTGTGCTGCATTGTGGTAAACCACACTAGCTACTGAAAATGCACCTTTAGGTTAGTATTTTATGAAGCAAGTATGGCACTGTAATGGGCTCCTTTAAAATTAGGGGATTTAAGTGAAGACTCGGTCATTATCCTAGCTGACTCTATTTTTTAGCTCTAACCTGCTCTCTTTAAATTACTTCTTTGCAGCTTCCTGTAGGGGATCATTTCATGCTGGGAAAGGAAACTGGAAACTCAGCTCCCTCCCACTGCAAACAATCCCTTGCAAGAGGAGGACCCCAGAAAGACCCCAACAGTAACTTCAGAACCAGATCTGCAACCAGGCCCGAGCTTGTGTGCACATGCAACCCTCGGCCCCCTCTTGTCCCCGGTGTAGTCAGACGGGGAGGCATTTTCTAGGCCAGGTGTCCTTCTGGTCTGGCCAAGCAGAAATCAGAAATGAACTCTTCCTGCCTCTCTCTCTCTCTCTCTCTCTCTCTCTCTCTCTCTCCTGATTGGACTCTGGAGGTGGCAGGTGGCCAGACTCTCAATCTGCTGAGACCCCTGGAGTCGGGCCTCTGGACTGACACTCAGCTAACAGTATGGCTGGAAGGTAGAACTTCAGTGTCCGTTGGCACTCTGGATCATGGAGAAGTGTGGTTTTGTGAAATCATTTCAATTTTGTATGGATGCGTGTGGGGGATGGGCTGGATGTGTGCGTGTGTGTGTGTGTGTGTGCATGCGCACGCTTGAACATCTGGTATGATACTAGGATATAATAACAAATTTATGTATTTGCATTGCTGGATCCTAGCCAAAGTGTCTAAAATCCTTGCAATTTCCAAAAGGATGAGAGTAATAAAAGCAAAACATCTTTAGTTATTCATAACACAGCCCTTCCAATCACACCTGAGATTATGTCAGTGAGGTGACTTTTGCAAAGTCGCTAAGTGAGGGCTGGGTCACCAGGGGAACCCACCAGCTGCTTCAAGGGTTGGCACCCTGCAAGGGCCCCTTAGTCTGTGGGATTCGACACTGAGTCTGGGTCCTCAGGGCTGGAGCTGAGATGAAGGACATCATCTGCTAGGAGAGGAGAGTGAATTGGAAGAGGGAGGAAAATCCATACATTTTGAAACTGAAATGTTGAAATGGAGCTGAAAAGCATAGAATCTTTAAAGCTAAGCTATGTGTGAAGCTTCCGGAAGCTCAGAAAGACACTTCAGCCCTGGCCCTCAGGCCAGGGGAATTTCAGCAGAACTAAATTTTCAACATTTCCACACCCTCTGACTCCATACATGCCTATCTGCCAAATTGTGAGGAAACACATTTCCCACTTTTATGAGCTGTCCACGTACTCTTTAGGTGGATAGGCCAAAAAATCCAGGGAGCAGGGGCCGAGTCAGTCCCCTGGCTGGCCTCCCAGTAACATTTTGCCATCAGGAGTGACCTGTGTGCGAGTAGAGAGAAAATATTTCTCCCTTTCCCGGTACCGTTTGGTGTCCTGGAATCTCAGTCCCGCTGCTCAAGCGCTGGCTTCCCCCAGAGCAGGGAGTCCTGGAAGGGAGGGTGTCTGCAGTGCCTCTGACCTGAGATGAGGGAAAAGGGAGGGGTGCGGACAGCCCATGACACAGTGGCAGTGATCCAGTGGGGGCCACAGGGAGAGCCAGGGCGGGGGTTAGTGGGAACTGGGTGGACACCGAGGTGTCTGCTGGATGGCAGGCTGCCGTGAGGCTGAGCGCCCCCTCGGAAACGGGAGGGCAGGCATGAGTCGGGAGTGGGGTACAGCCACGTGACTATAGCAGACCTACGGGACAGGAGGCAAAAGGAGGTGACTGCCTGTGTCATGGGTCATGGGAGAGGCCAGGAATATGGAAAGCAGGCAGGCAGCACACCGCAGCTCACCAGGGCTGCAAGCACAGAGGAAACTGTTGGGGGACAGGAAGGAGAAGGGGACATTTCCAGGTAGAGACCAGGGCTGAATGACCAGCCACAGTGACTCTCTCCCCAAAGCCCACCAGAATGTGTCTGGAATTTCACTCGCCAAGCTGCGAGATCAACCAAGCTCAGGAATGGGCGTACAGAAGCTGGCGATTTCCCCACCTCTGGAAAGACCTCCCCTCTACACTGTGTGGTTGGAGACCGCTGGAGAGAGCACAATCAAAATCCCCTCAGCGATTCACCAGGAGAGGAAGGGCTCCGGGAAGAAGAGGTGCCCAGCTTGGGAAAGAGCTGGACACCTCCAGGGAGGTGCCCAGCCTGTGAACCAGGTGAGCAGCCAACCACAATCTCCAGAAAGTTGGCTTTTTAGTTAAAAAAAAAAAATCAAGATGAAAACACAAATGCAACAACATTCAGATCAACAAATTAATAAACCAATCAGAAAATACATGAATATTGTCCTCATCTCTGTCTGCAGAAGGACTTGCTAAAGAAGGAAATCACGTAAGTGACTTTCAACGTCAACAAAGGTGAAAGCAAACCAGAAAATGCATTGCAGAGAGATCCTAGGGAGCATTTAAGAAGGGAGGGACCCCTGGAGCCTGCACTGCTGTGTAAACCACATCTGGCTGACCATTGGGTATAATCGGAATGGCGTCTTGAGGAAGAGCGAGGTTTAGACAGGTGTGGCCTGAGGAGGGGAGGTCCAGGTGTCCAGCACAGCATGGGGCGGGCCAGTGAGGACAGCCAGGCCTTGGGCACCATTCCATTATCAGGTTACAATGGTCCTAGGTAAACAAAGGCCACCTGCATCAGTGAGGCAGCTGCCCTGCCCAACCTCATTTCCTTATGCCTGTAAACAATAACTGTTCCGCAGACTCTTTGAAAACAAATTTAACTACTCAGGCAAATAATATCCGGCGTGCATGCAGGAGAGGAGGTTTAATCCACGTGTCTGATGCAGGATATTTTCTTTATTAGAGACAATCACCACTTTGGGAGAATGAGCCCCAGATATTTTTAATTGCTTGCCTGCAGATCTGGTTTTCTGATTATTTTTTTCCTTCATCGAACACATTCAAAGAGCAGCCTGATGTATATTATATATTCAGGAAAGGCAAGCTATCTTCAACTAAAGATCCCTCCCATCAGGGAAAGAAGAAAAATTGAGACAAGAATAATGTCACCAGGCATGCTGCTGCCCTCCCTGGCTGGTATTTCAAAGAAACGATCCAATCTGTCATTAACCACAAATGGGTTTTGTTTCATCTTAATATACTTTTCCCAGACACAAATACTGCTGAAATATCTAGCAACCAAGAAAAAGTCCTTAATTTATAGAGTGCATGATAAGGGCATCTTATTAAAATGGCATCTTATTTCCTGATATTCAAGAAAGAAACGAGACATTTATACAAAAAGGTTAGAAAAAATATCCTTCTAGTCGTCAGGACCCTGTTTTTTTTCTGTGTCATTTGAATTAAAAGGAGCACAGGAGGCTGGATTCTGTCCTTCCCAGGGTAGACATGCTCACTGCCCCTTCCTCAAAATGCAGGACAAGGCGGTTTTCCTCAGGGACAAATCCAGATTCAGAAAAAAAACATTCAATGGGAAACTGAAGAGTGCGCCTAGGCGTTCACGTGTGCCAGGGTCTGCGGCAGCACACCTGGTCCACCCCAGGGTTTCCTCTGACCGTGATAGCTCCTCTCACCCACAGCCACCATCCCAGCATTCTCCACTTCTTAGGGCCCTACTTGGAAAGATCGGAAGCCTGGACTCTAATTTACAGTTTTATGAACAGCTTCTCACCTTCCCTAAAGTAATTTTTCCTTTTAACTCGCATGGCTGTCTTTGTTTACAGAACTGATTAAAACTGTTGCTGGGTGATCCAATCTGTTGTAGGGTGGGGACGCATTCCACTGAAAGGTGGCTTTGACAAAAAGGGACCCTCTTGGGGGAGATAAGGAATTTCTTTTAATGAGGGAGCCAGATGGGTGGGGCACCTGTGACAATGCTGAGCGTACATTTACATTTGAAAGACACCCACAGGCCACTCCGGATATAAAGGGGCCCTGCTTGGTGAATTTGTTCCGTGAGGTTTCCAGAAGGGATATTTTATTCTGTGAGGGAAGCGGAGAGGCCCCTTCTGATGTGTGGGCAGAGATAGCTAGCGCTTGGAGGAACCCCGGGTCCTAGGGACCATGGCAAGTGTGGTCAGAGAGGCCCTGTCCTCCGGGAGCCCCAGGTGGCTCTGAGCTTGGGGGCTCCATCCCCAAGTCCTGTGAGCACAGCCGGCTCTGCTAACTCTTTGGGCTTGCTACAGAGGGTTAGGCGGTTCCCTAGTCTAAGCCCCTCATCCAGAGGAGCTGACATGGCATCTGCATTTAGCAGAAGTCACCACTCGGGCTTCATTTACCCAAGTTTTTTCCTGCACACTGCATTCTTTCTAAAGCAATCAGCACATTTAAATATCTCCTGTCCTTCAGAAAGAGGAAGGAAGAAGGAAGGAAGGAAGGAAGGGGGAAGGCAGGAAGAAAGAAAGAGGAAGGAAGGGGAAAGGAACACAGAAGGAAGAAGAGAGGCAAGCAGGCAGGAAGGAGGAAGGAAGATGGAAAGACGGAGGAAGGCAGGCGGCAGGAGGCTCAAGTTTCACACCGGCTTTTGGATGGAGCCTCGGGTTCCCAGCAGGAGCTGCCTCCCCTGGGTGCAATGACTGGAGAGACAGCAAGGCGGAAGTCACCAGGCACCACCTGACCCGGTCTCAGGAGAGGCTTCCTAGCATCCCTGGTTTCCCTAAGGCCTCACAGGTCAGCTCCGCTTGGCAATGGGAGGAGAAGGCTGTCCACAGCAGGGCCCCTTGAAGGCCTGCTGCAATACCTACCTTCCCGCCCAGTCCTCTGCGACCTGTTTCCCTCTATCATTGGCCTCTCCAGGCCACTGACTCCTTCCTACATGAATAAGTATAGTCAGATATCTTCTGAACAACAGTTTAGCAGAACACAGACACATGTCCTTCTTGCCGTCACTTTGACTGCGCCAAGAGGTCCTTGAAAAAGTCATCTGTCACGGTCTCTACTTCCTCAGCGCAGTTCCTGTTCCAGCCCAGCACACTCTTTGGTCCTCGAAAACTACTGCTGTTGGCAACAGGAGGGCCCCGTCCCGTGGCTGAGGTGACACCTGTCCGGTGGCAGAGGTGACACCTGTGGAGGGGGGCGGAGGCACAGATCCTTCTTTTCCAAGGCACTGTATCCTAGCTTCTCGGGGGCTTCCCTTCCCGGCCCCTCTGACACGCCCTCTTACTCCTGTCCCTTCCTCTGTCCTCTCTCAGGGATTGGTGTGTCCCTAGGTCCTGTCCCCTGTGCCTGGCTGCGATTCCATGTGGATGACGCCGGCTGCATCACCTCGCTGTCCTCGCCCCGGGTCTTGTCTCTGAAGTGGGGTGCCCGGGTGCACCTGTGTTGGGTGGAGAAATGCACACTAACGTCAAAGGCTGACTCATTGCCAGAGATGCCATGGTGCCCTCTGGAGTCAGCAGTCCGGCTCGGACTTCACAAGGCGGAGGCAGGTATCCACACACTTCCCGTCCCCAGACTTTGTTCTCTGTGTCCCTGCTACTGCCTAAGGGCAGAAAATGCAATCCAGCTGCTTCCAAGTAAACTCAGCCAAGCTGGCTGATTTCTCAGTAATTCTGGGGTTCAGTTCAGCCAAGTTCAGGAGCCCCTTCCCACCCCACACCCAGCTCCTCCTTCTGGGGTCTCACCTGGCCAGGTGACAGCTGCAACACCATCATGGTACAGGCACCAGGAACCAACTGCTGGTTCTTTGTCAGGGTCTCCTTGTCCCATCCATGGTATTCCCGGTGACGTGGGCCCATCCACGCTGGCCCCTTGGTGCTGGCATTAGCTGAGTACCCAGTGTGCCCTTGCTGGCTGGCTCCTTTGTCCCACACAGACTGTGTGCCTACTGACCCTGTGTCAGGCAGTCCCCATGCTCTTTGGGGGCACAGTAGGGCCATTCTGGGTACATCTGCTGAACTCCTCTGTGCCTCTCTGAGGAAGACACACAAAAAAGGCAATTGCTATCTGGTGAAAATAATTTACTTGTCTTTTTTTTTTGTTAATTGGAGACCAAAGAGTTCATAAATTTGTATCCTGGTTTCTCTACTCATAATTCTCTTCCCACATGGCACAAAGCTAGACAAGTGTCTCCAAGTCTGATGGGGAAAATCACAGGATGGTTATGCATCTGACAAACACTGTTATTGTCCTATGCAAACCTGCCATGTGCATAGTGACAGCTCCCACCCTCCTGGCTGCCATGAGTACCAGGTTACCTCCGAGGGGCCCAGGGGTACCCTCAGTCACCGCACCTGCAGCCTGCTCTGGCCTCACCTTCCCCACCAGGATGCCTGCCCACGGTCACACGTGACCCCGTCTCCACACTCCTCACTCTCAATGTGCAGCCAACCCCAACACCACAGCTTCCTGCCACAGAAAGCCCAGACACCGCTCCTCAGAGCTGAGACAAACCTTCCAGTCTCTCCACAACCAAGCCCTGTGGCCCTGTGGGCTAGATGTCCAATAAAACTGGTGTTTGATTTAGAAAAAACCCAAATTCTAGTCCAGACATGGCCATTCAATTACTACTCCTAAGATATTTTTTTTTTCTTCTTCCCAAGGTGTAAATTTCTCTAGGCCTCAAATGGTTGTTTCTCTTAGTGTCTATCCCATGATATCCCGTGATATCTAAGGTCCGTAATTTAGATTGTGCCTTTCCCAAAAGTTTCCATGATTGATTTTGTGCAGCAGGCCACAGCTCTGGGCACTTGGAAGACGCAGAGCATCTGTGAGCTCCCACTCAGCCAGCGCTGAGTTATCTCTGTACCCTGCCCTGTGCGGGCCTCTAGTACCTTAGCTAAGCTGTTGGCTGCTAGTCACACAGGGCACTTTTTGCTTATTGATTCTATTAGTTTCTACGTATTGATTACATGCTCAGTACATAGTATACCCCAGGTGACAAGTGAACTTCCAGGGAGCTGAGGCATGGACAACTTCTGGTTGGGAGCAGGGAGGACTTCCGCTCCAAGGGGCAAGATGGGCTGGCCCTCTGTGTAGGCTCTGTTAGGGGCTCTTGGGGGACTCAGGTTCAACCGGAACTCTTGCCTTGCTTTATTGATGCTCTAGGAGTCTGAGCTATTTACTTGGCTTTGCAGGTGACAAGTGAACTTCCAGGGAGCTGAGGCATGGACAACTTCTGGTTGGGAGCAGGGAGGACTTCCGCTCCAAGGGGCAAGATGGGCTGGCCCTCTGTGTAGGCTCTGTTAGGGGCTCTTGGGGGACTCAGGTTCAACCGGAACTCTTGCCTTGCTTTATTGATGCTCTAGGAGTCTGAGCTATTTACTTGGCTTTGGGTGTTTCCTTCCTGTAGTCAGTTTCTCCTTGAAAGATGTTTCCAGCCCAGGTTCTCTCACTGGGGCAGGGAAGAAGGGCCTGGGAAGTGGAGTCCCTGTCAGGGGCCTGAAGCTATGTCAGCTGCAGCCAAGGCAGCAGCAGGAGCACAGAGCTCCCGGGAAGGGCCAGCCAGGAGGGCACTGGGAGCCACAGTCCACTCTGCTTCTAGGACCAGAGGCTCTGCTCAGGGAGGACCCTGTTGTTCTCCTTTCTAATGCTGCTCTCTGTGACTCAGAGGCACACTCAATTCCGAGAGCTTCGTCAGTGCCCAGGTGTGACCCATGGGTGCCATCAGGAGATGAGCCAGTTGGTCCTAAGTCTCCTCCCTGATGGCCTCAGGGATGGGATAGGCTCTGTCCCAGATCGCACAGCCTGCTGCTGACATGTGACCATGGTCTGCACCACAGGATGGCCCTCACTGTCTGATAGAGACCCACCCTCATGTGTCACCTTTCCTGAGAGCATTGCCCAGCCATGGATCTTCTGGGATTCTAAGACCCTATCTCAAAACACTATCCTCCATGGTGGGAATAGATCCATTAGGAGGCTCAGACACTGGGAAGCCTTGGTGATCAAGCTGTCTTTGGACCCTGAGGCCAAGTCAGCTTTTAGCTTTAAATGCAGTGAGCTCTGTTGTGACCTTTAGCTCCCTAAGGAGCTGAGGTAGAGGAGGTGGTGCTACGGTGGCCTGCTGATTCCGGTCACCAGAAAACAAGCCAGTGAGTCACACATGGCAGCCCCAGGGCAGCAGAGAGGTCTTTTTATTCAGGCTTTGTCAGATTAAAAAAAATGAAAGAGAAGAAAAAAAGGAAGGAAGAGAGGGGAAGGAAGAGAGGCTCATGGTCTTGGCAGTTTTCTTAAAGAAATGCTAATGTAATTAACAAACCCAAAATTAGTCCAAATACATTTTATGTACGGTGATTTGAGATCATGTGTTAAAACCTTCTCCACCACTAACTCCCACTGCACAGAAGTGGAAATGGAAAGATCAGGTGCTATGTTTGCATGTGTCTCCCAAAATTGTATATGTTAGAAACCTAATCCTCAAATTCATGTTAATTTGGAGGTGGAGCCTTTGGGAAGTAAGGAGGGGTCAGGGAGGTCATGAGGGTGGGGACCCTGCACGGTACTGGTGGTTTTATGGAAAGAGAAAGAGACGCCTGAGCTGGCATGCTTGCCTTGGTTCTCCGTGACATACCCTTCACAGTGCTGGGACCCACAGGATGCCCTTGCCACAAGCTGTCACCATGTTCTTGGATTCCCACCTTCCAGGGCTGTGAGCTAAAAATCTTCTACACCTCCCAAATTAGCCAGTTTGTGGTATTTTATTATAGCAACAGAAAACACTGTGATTCTATGCCAGCGTGTGGCTTTAAGAGCATGTTCCAGTGGGTAGAAACTCTGCCAGATGCTGCACAAGCCTAGTGCACAGGGACAAGTTCAATCAACCATAGCGGGCTGTGGAAGGTGGCCCAGATCAGGACATTAGTAGGGAGACAGCTCACGTAGGATGCACGGGACATGGAGCAAAGCTGTGGGAAGGAAACTCTGAGGACCCTGGGAACCGTGCACAGGCCAAGCCACAGCCCCAGCCTCAGAGAGCAGGAAACCAGGGGTACAGGTGTGAGGAGAGAGCCACCCTCTTTGCTGAGGGGGTTTTGTTGTTTGTAGCTTTCTGAGGTGCTGGGGATGGAGGCCTCGATGTTCCACGGGCTGGAGGAGTCGTGGAGCCCGGCTGTCCGGACAGGCGCACAAACATGGTTGCTAAATCTCCTCACAGCTTTGCCATGATGCGGTGCCTCCTGTGCCCTGATGAGAAGATGGCACTGCTGTCAGGTGGGAGCGCTGCCTCGCTCTCCCGTCCAGACCTCTGGCAGTGTGAGCCCCGGCCGCAAGGCAGCGGCGCGGCTGGCAAAGCATCTCCTCTCCCATTTCTTGCTGCTCTGTGACATGGCCGGTGAGATAATGTCCTGACCTGGAAGGAACACTTCCTCTGCATGTCTCAGTAGCCCAGCGCTCTCCCTCCACACTGACACTGCTGCCTGGCAATATCAGGCCTCACTCCAATCACAACCCTGCTCCATCTCCTTTCCCTTCTCACTCAGAGCTAGCTGACAGCCCCTGTTCGGCTGAGGCTGGCTGTTGGTGTGGACACTGTCAGAACATCTGGGGACCACAAGAAAGGAGAAGGCAGAGCCTCCTGGGGTCCCCGCCATGCCAGCCTGGGGAGCAGCTGGATTTCCTGCTTGGGGATCTGGGAACCCCAGTGTGAGAGCCAGCAGCAGTCTGGCTGTAGACAGAAAGAGGCTGGATGGTGCAGGTTCCGGTGGCCATGCATGAACCACCGAGGCAGGGCACCGTGCCAGGACAGGGAGAGTCCTGACGGCCTGTGCCTGGGGCCGTGGGGAGAGTCTCGGGCTGAGCTAATGTTTATTGACGTTGTTTTCTGTTAATTAAATTAAACCTCCTGCGCAGGAGGCCATGTGGCAGGCGGGTGGCCTGGTGGGTTGTGGGCTCTGTTTTCCCAGGTGCTGGGCGGGGCCCGAGCCAAGGGCAGTGAAACCGAATCCCCTAACGTGGGGCTCCCCTCAGAGCGGCTAGCTCTGCCCTCGGTGCCCCTTCACCAGGGCTGCGCTTGGCTTTCACACATCTTGCTTCGATTCACCACTTTAGGCATGAAATTCCATGCAGAAAAATAAAACCTGGGCCTGATAATTTCGATTGGAAATCACTGCTCTCTAACATAAAACATATTAAATGTCATCAAATTTTACGGATTATGACTCCCTAACGGAGGGTGCACCAGGCAGGCCAAAGAGCATCCCCGCAGAGCAGTGATTCAGGGACTGGAGAGCCGCCTGATTTATCCAGAAGATCAGAAATGTCATCAAAATGACTTCACTTCTGTGCACAGCAGGCACCGTGAAAACGTGTATTAGTTTCCGACTCGAGTCCACCCTCTTTGTTCATGGATTCCGTACTCATGGACCTACCTTCTCTCTCAGACCAGTAGTCCGGCGCTTTCCTGGTCTCCTTGGACCCCAAAAAGAGCAACAGAGTGGGAGCTGCCAGGTGACCACAGCCATGGAGGAGCTCCGTGTGGCAGCCGCCCTGCCTGTCTGCTTCAGCCCAGAACACCAGCAAGTGCCCTCTCTGTGGCCTGCGTTGCACCATAGGTTTTGCATTTTTGTGCTTGTTGTTTGGGATTTCATGGTTCAAAGTGATCCCCCTAGATGGGCACGGTGGAGCACACCTGTAACCTGAGCACCTGACAGGCTGAGGTAGGAGGATTGCCAGGAGTTCGAGGCCAGCCTGGTGCGCATAGCAAATTCAAGACCACTCTGAACTACACAGTGAGACCCTGTCTCCAAAAAAAAGAACAACGTAAATGAATGAATTAATGAATTAAACAAAGGGGTCACCAAGCACAGTGCTGAAGATCTGTGTGTTCCTGATTGCGAGAAGGCTGGGAGGTGCCTACATACAGACTTTGCTGTGGCTCTTGCTATGGCCGTGACTTCAAGGTTTCCAAGTCAACAACAGGGCACACCAAGAAAAAGGAAGAGGGAACTGATGAATCTGCATGCTCACTGCTCCGGAAGGTACGTAAGCCACACCTATGGTGAGCACTGATGCTGTGGAGAAGTGGCCAAATTTGTATCCTCACAATTTGATGATTGATTTTTTAAAATGTGTAGTGAATAAAGAATTGTTGCGAGGATTGCAAGTGAGAGAGATTTATGGTCACATTACCCAGGCTCGGGAAAATGCTGGACCTTGCTTGGCTGGTGTTTTACTATAAATAAATACTGCCTGTAATTAGTTCCTGGTGAGGAACATATGTATAATACAAGGCAACTTTAAACAGAAACACGAGATGAGACCACTTATTGATCAGTTGAAGAGAAGGTGGTTACCAGAGGCTCCCAGAAGCCTGGCGCTGAGTTCCCCCGAGAGCCATGGCCTCGAATTCCCTAATTCAACACCTGTGGCAACTTCATAAAACCTAACTGCCAAGAATAATAAGAGTTGACTGCAATTTTTAAATTACAAAGTTATATATGAAGAAAACTTAAAATATGAGAGCCTTAAGGGAAATGCCATCTACCCCTACTGCCTCATAGGGATGAGGTTAAAGCTCTGGTTTGTGTTCTCTGCCTTTCTTTGAGACCTCGTCATGTGAGTATACATTTTGCACTATTCTAGGGGGAAAAGTTGCCTTGGAAACATGGCCCTTTCCAATAGTCTACAACCTGACTTTTTCCTAGCCATATAATATTCCACCAGTGGATTTCCTTGATGCTTCTGTCTACTCTTCTGTTATTGAACAGATGTTTCAGGTCTGTTGTATAGATTGTTTCACTGTGGAACAGAACCCAGCAGAGGAGTGCATGAGAGATGAACTCAGCTCACTTCTGGCTCCTCCCTTCTCTCTCTCTCCATTTCCTGGTCACCATGCCATGGGCAGCTTTCCTCTGGTGACTGTGTCTTTTTGGAAGAAGAGACCTTTTTCAGGCCCTGGGAAGTGGCTGCCTAGAGGCACACTCTTTCTCATTTCTTCCAGGGTACTGCAGGGGCCAGAGCAGGACCTGGCTTGGACGTCTGGGTTGTTTCCATATTAGGCGCCTAAAAACAGTGAGGTTGTGAACTGCTTCACCTCCGCTCCTCCTTGCTCAAACCACTGACTGTGACTTACTGATCAAGTCCAGCAAGTGGACTGCTAGTCTGAAAATACTCTCTTAATTTAGAATCTACCCTTTCAAGGGGTATCATTCAAATAAGTGTAGATCACAGCAAACCCCAATGTAAGGACAGCTCTCACTAAGTAAATGAGGTGGATGGAGGTTTTGATGAGGGAGGATGCAAATCCTCTAATGTATGGGGCACTCCTCTTCCACGCTCTCTGTCCTCCCTCTGAGAAAGCAGCTCTGAGTGCTCATGACCTCCCTGAAATCCTCTCGTTCATTCACAGATGTTAAGCAGAGGCTAGGCCTGCTCTGCCCAACCCTGAATGGGGCATGATGACTTTGAATAAGTGCTATGGTATAGATCTAGGGTGTCCCGAACACCCTCGTGTGTGTGTGGAAGCTGACTGGATCAAGGGGGCACTATCTCATGGAATATTAGTCCACTGATGAGTTTGTAGCTGCCTGTGCTACTTGGAGCTGGGGCCTGGTTGGAAGGTCACTGAGGGATAGCCTGGAAGTGTGCATCTCCCTCCCCAGTTCCTCCCTTTTCTCTCTGCTTCCTGGCCACCATCATGTGAGCAACTCTCCTCCGCCAGACCCTTCCACCATATCCTTCCAGGCTTGGAGCCAGCTGACTACAGACTGAATCCTCTAAAAGCCAAACTAATTCACTCCCCACTTTAAATTGTGGGTGTTGGACATTTTATCCCAGCCATGAGAAAGTTACTAAGACAGCAAACAAGGCTGGCATTGTTTTCCAGCCTGTTTTATGTCAGAAACTTCTCACACAATGCTGTCAAGGGGGCCTCTGCTCAGCAGCTTCTTCTGAAACACTCAGAGATGGAATCAGCATCCTCTGCTGAGGTTCTGTTCTGCTTTGGAAAAATAATCCTTACATTGTATTTGCTGAATACATGTCCCTTTTATTTTGGAGGATATTTCAACTCCACATTTTAGACCACAGCATTATTTTTATTAAAATTTTGTAACCTGCCTGAATCCTGAGGCTCTTTGCCGTAATTAATCCTGAGAGTGAATTCTTGCTATTTTATTGGCTGAGCTTCCCTGTCTAGGACAGGAGTCCTTAGCATCTGTCCTGTTCTGCTCCTTCTTTCTTCCTATCTGAGGGGTCAAGGTGTAGAGTTTCAAAAAACATAAGCCAAGCAGGTTGGGAAAGATTCAACGTGCCTGAGAGAAGAAGGAGGGACTGGGCTCCACCCTGCGGAAGGGGTTAGCAGGACCCGAGATGGGGACAGCATGAGCTGTGGGGCCTGGAGACCACAGGACATCTCTCTGGCAGACTTCGATAGCAGCTGATGTGGTTACAACCATCCCACACTGGAGGAGCACGCCCACCATAATGTCCTGGAGTCCCACAACTCAGGAGCCAATGTCAAAATGAACAGAGAATCCAAGCCAGGTGGCACATGCCCATATTCCCAGGTAGTTGGCAAGTTCGGTGCCAGCCTGGCAACTTAGCAAAGCCTCATCTCAAAATAAACTAAAGAAGGCTGAAATGTACTCAGTGGTAGAACACTTGCCTCATAGGTGCAAGCTCCTGGGTTCAATTCAAAAACAGTAAGGCACAGAGCAGACACATGGCCTTTCCTGCCTGTTTTCCTGGGGCCATTTTGATGCCAGGGCTTGTGGGTGATGTACTGGGCTGGAGAGAGGATGAATGGCTGACATTTCTTGACAACCCTCAAGTGTTACTACTCAAGACTGAATTTAATTTGATCTAGAAAAAACAGATGCTCCTGTATCTCACCTGTTATCCATGGGAAATGACTCAAACTGCAAATCTCCACCAAATACAGAGAGAAATATCTTCATGATGTTTAACACAGCCAGCAAATGCACCAAAGCCCCAAACCAAGAAGAATCTCCTCGGGGCTGAGTAACCACCACTGTATCATCCCAAGTGGGCACTTTCAAGTACAAAGAGCACAAGACTGTCCTGTCCTGAGGAGCTCAGCTGTGTGGAGCTGTGAGGAGCTCACTCCACCTGAGGCCGTCCCCACAAGCTATCCCGCTGCCTTCACATGACCAGAAGGCAGGCCCCTCTGCCCTGACCCTGGGCTATTTCTGGGTGTAACCCTGGGCTGCGCTGGAGAGCCAGCTTGGCCCCTTGGGCCCATGAAGAAGGAAGATCTGCACTCCACCTTCAGACCTGCCAGGCCTTTCAAGGTCAAGGCTGCCAGGAACCATGTTCTTGGGCCAGCTGGAGATGGACCCATGTCCTCATTGTCAGAATCATCTGTTGTTTCCTCCATTCCACATTTGCTAATCACTTTTTTTTTTCCCATTTAGCTGAATTGGAAATTGGAGGAATATATTCTTTGACTCTCAGAAAATGTTATTTTGACTCACCTGATGGACAGTGTGGCTAGGTATAAATTTTCAAGTTCAGAAGAATATTTTTTTAGAACATTGATGCTTTTCATTACCGGGTGATGTGGAGGAATGTGGTATGATCTGAAGTTTTAAATCTCTCCATATGGCCTTTCTCTCTGGAAGTGATTAAGATTTTATTATTATCATCCATGGAATTCTAAAATTTCACCAGCACACACTGAGGTATGCATTTTTTCTGTCCTTTTTTATTTTGTTAATCATTCTTAGTGTTCACTTGGCCCTGTTCCTATGAAGAGTGGTAATTTCCTGAGCTCAAGAATTTTTTTCTTCTATTATTTTCCATCTTCTACTTTTTTCCTTTTGAGATTCTTATTACAAGGATATTAGATGCTCATAATATATTTGTATTTGTACGTATTCCAAAAGGATATCCAGATATACATTTTTCACTTAAATACTTATAGTAAGTTAAGACTCACTGCTTCCTATTAGTGTCTGTTCAACAGTGAAACTATTTGATAGGAATTTCTTTCTAAAGTATTTGTCTGTTGGGACTTGGGACTGGGATGGGCAACAGATAACATGGTTCCTGTAGTCCTCATTGTTTATTAGGAGGCCCAGGAAGAAGGTTTGTGAGTTTGAGGCCTGCCTACATTATACAGCTAGCCTGGATGATGAAGTCTTCCTCCCAGATTTGCTGTCTCCACTGTAAAATGACAGATTTCTTCTGTACCAAAATTGCTTTGTACACAATATCCCTCTTTTGTTTCATTTCTTCTGGCCTTCTGCTGTTCCTCGAATTCCATTTTCTACATCCAGGCTTCTAGTGTCCCCCAAAGTTCCTTGGTCCCTGCTGCCCATGAATTCACATTGGGAGGCTCCCCCATGTCCAGGATGCCATTCCACAGCCTCTCCGAGCCCAGAGTCCCAAATCCCTTCACCTAGGGAACACCCTCTATTTGTCTCTTCAGCTGTTTTGCCTCCAAACTCAGATGTTTGATTCTATGTGTTCTCCCTTCCAATCGGAAGCTTGTTATTCTTGTTTTGGGAAAGGGAAGTCAGGAGACTGCAGCTACAGTCCCAACTTTACTATTAATTAGCTGAGTAATTCTGGGAAGCACACAAGTTTTCTTGGCCTCAATATCCTGAATCTGTGTATTTCCCAAACACCAATGCTTGGATCAGCGCCAGTCATCAAACAAGCCTTTATGATTTCATAGCTAAATGAAACCCTGTGGACAAGAATGTATGTGAGCATAATTATAAAAGCTGGTTTGGGGAAACTTCACTTCTTTACTTTGAAGTCATAACCCTCTACTGCAATTTCAGTGGCAGGGTGGGGTAGAATGTAGTTGTTACTGAAATCATCACCATAATAAGCAAGGTCTAAATTTTTCTCTTCCAGGAATAAGATGTGAGAATAGAAATGTCTTTACAGGAAAAAAGGAGAAGTTGATGATGTAATTGCTGCTATCTCTGTCACAATTTTACGAGTTGCCTCTTAAAACTCAAAATCTAGGAAGCAATGGATTAAAAACGTTTTACAACTGTTTTCATATCTAAAAATACAGAATTGTTTGACCATCACTCTCAAGGTAATATTCTTGTCCAAAGACAATTTCAAAAATGGTATATAAAATCTTCATATATATTCTCATAATAGTCTTTTAAGTTTTAATAGAAGAATTAGTTTGATCTTCTTTGAAGGAATGATATGCTCACTTTTTGAAGAAAAAGGTTCAGAAGTTTTTCTTTTTGTTGTGGTTGTGATTTAAAAAACAAATGTCTTCTGCAAGGCTCAGTGTGCTTAGAAGTGCTTCTGGGAGGTGACTGGGCCATGAGGCCCCTGACCTGATGATGAGTGAAGCTTCTGTGAGCTCCTAGCTGAGTGGCCTGGTGGGAGGTGCAGCCCAGAGGCAGGCCACAGGTATGGAGCAGAAGTTCCCCAATCGGTTCTTTCCTCTGATTTCCAGCCACCATAACTTAAGCAACTTTCCTCCCCCACACCCCTCCACCATGAGTTTTCTGTCTCACCACTTCTGAAGTCAATGGAATTTTCTGACCATGGACTGAAAACTCTGAAACCATGAGCTGTGACAAACCTTTCTTCCTGTTGGTTGTTGTTCTCGGGTATTTTGTCACAGTGACAAAAAGCTAACTAGTATATACCTTTCCACATCTAAATGCTTTGTCAACTATTTCTATGCCTATGTTACTTTTAGACTATTTTTATATTTAATGTTTTAAAAAAACTAAGTTCTGTTCAAAGTTTTTTTGAGGTAGAGTGTGAATAGTAATAGCATAATAAAAGATTTTAACAGAAAATATAAATACACTAATTGAAAAACATCTTGAGCAAGAAAGCCACATAAAATAAACAAATGTATAATGATTGTATGAAAAAAGTTATACTCAGTTGTAAAGAACTGCAAATGTACACAGGAGGAAGAGACCCCACCCTTCCCATAAATGCTACCAATAACTTCCTAACTCTGTCAGTAACAATGTAATTCAGGACAACCTTTCTGGCAAACAATCTGGCAATAAATACCAAAAGCTTTAATATGTGCATATTTTTGATCTTAGAATGCTTTCTAAAGAACATAGTCACAAGTCTGTTTGGTTTACTAGATATAAAGATTGTTTTAATCAGGATGATATGAGCATAGAAAAATCACCTGCAGACTAAGAGTGTAACAGCTGTGGAATTTTAGGGACTGGTTCATCTGCTTCATGAAATACTCTGTAGCTGTTAACCCTGATATTACACCAGCTCATTAACAATAAAGAAGGTGACAAACATCACATCTGGTCTGGACCCAAGTTTTATAAAGAAATTTGCCCAGGCCTAGAAAATAATATGGATTCGGGCATGGTGGGACACACCTGTCATCCCAGAACTCTCGGAGGCTGAGGCAGGAAGATCTCAAGTTCAAGTCTAGCCTGGGCAACTTGATGACTTGGAGAGCTTCTGTTTTAAAATAAAGACTAAGGAAAAGGGATGGAGCTTAGTGAGAAGGCCCTGGGTTCAATCCCTAGTATCACAGGAAAAAAAAAAAAAAGAATCCAGAAGTATCTTCAGAAAAAAGAATAATGACATGCATCTTGAGGGATAGGGTTTTTTTAAAAATTTCATCCCTTTCTGTTCCATTATCTTCTAATATCCCCCTTGCAAAGAACATTTGATATTCGTGTGCTGTAATAAGTTAAAATTATTATTTTGAAGTGAAAATGCACGAGTCACACTGCCTGTTGGCAAAGTAGTGGATTGCAAGAAAACTTTTCCCATTTGTTCATTGGTTGGTGCATACTGAAATTATAACAAATACTTTATGGGACTGATGCCAGATATTCTAACAGTTGCTGACAGTTCGGTATTTAATTCACTTCAAGTTCACTTGGGATTTCACTTTTGTTCCTGGAGTGTCACTAACCTTTGATGGGGAGGAAAATGAGAAGCACGGAGCTGGAGGGGCCATGCCAGCTGCTCCACAACCTGTTCAGGCCACCAAAACAGCCGATCCCAGTTTTTGTTGAAGTATCAGGTATTCTGTGTACCGTCCCTTTCTCAAGCAGGTACTCTTAGAACATTCTCTGGCAGAAACTCAAATGTCACCAGAATGTGACTTCCTGATGATCTCTGGAGGTCTCCAAATAATTGGCTCAAAATCCCAGTGTCATAGCCTGCCAAGCTCCAAAGTTCTCCTCAAAATGTTACTGCTGGAATTAGTCCTTTTTTATATCCACATACAAATATACATGTATAAACGAACAAGATAGTACAAAACAAAAATTCCTCACCCAAAGTACAAGATGTGGCCAAAACCTACAGTGAATGCTAAAGTTTTTAAAATTACAAAAGTAAAAGGCACTGTCATTAATTACCTTCAAAATTCTTACCCCCAGCACTCGTGTCCCATCATCCTTGCCACTTTCTGAAGCCGTTCTGGAAGTTTTCTTTCGTGTCTTAAATTGTGCTCTCGTGGCTGCCTTGAAACCCCAAACTGACTCACAATGTTTACCTTTCTTGGGCCATTTTGACTTTGAGGAAGGATCAGACATCTCACGGTGTCAGGTCCAGTGAATGAGGGGTGAGGACCCCATCATGTTGTCACCAGCTGCCTCTCCATTGCATGGCGCTCCGCAATGGCAGTCGCCGTACTTTCCACTGCATCTCACGAAGACACTCCGAAAAAAGAGCTCCAGTGCTGCTTCTGAAAGTGGCAAAAATGAAGGGGTAAGTGTGCTGGAAGTTAGGGGAAGCATTCTAAAGTGGATTCGAGGAAGTGCATCTTTGACTGATACTTTTTTAATTTAAATATTCCCCATGTATTTTTATCACATTCCAACGTGATAAAGATGTAGCACGGTTTTTACTGACACTGACACTGGGTAGAAAAGTGACATGGAAAAATATATGTAAAAAACTCAACATGCGAATTTTTTGGTGAGCCCTGTGTGCTGCTGTTCTAGAATGTTCCTTGTTATCCCAAACCCATGGAGCCTCTCTGGCCTGTCCCCCTCACAGGTCTACATTCTTCTTCTCCTCTGACTCTCCCTCTTCCCCTCCACCCTCACAGGGCCAGCTTCCCCACCTCACGATGCAGTGGGGTTCATCCACCCATCCTCTTCCCAAGTAACAGCCAGCATCTCACTTAATCCCAGGCCACCACGCATGGTCTGAGTGCTGTGCTCCCACGTCCTCTCGTAACTCTTCGTGGTAGGTGGCTTCTCAGGGGGAGTTCTTGTGCCTGCAAGGTGTTTCATTTGTTTGTTTGCTTTTACTTCATTATATACATAACTATCTTGGCTTTTCAGAAACCTGGAATCCAATTCTCAAGCTGTAAGAAGGCACAACGGTGTGTTTGTTCTCCAAGTAGCCGTTACAAGGTGGGACAGGTTCCCACGATGCCTTGCTTTGCTCTGCGGTTCCTCTTATCAGAGAAGATGAGCCCCAACAAGTACCTCTGGCTTGTTCCCAGAAGGAGCCTCAGAAAACATTTTCACGATCCCATTGTAGTTTACTCCAACATCTTGTTTTCAAACTAGTTGGAAGGCGGGTGTGAGTTGAGGGAGAGACAGATGTGACATTGAATAATTTTAATACTTCCAAAATATAACAAAAGGCTCTGGGTCTTCAGTAGAGGTTGCATAGTGTGGAACTAGGGTGGCCTGTGGAATGCCAGCGCAGTGACCACCTCTTGGGTCCCTGCCACCTAAGCCATTCCTTTGTGGACAGCTGCTGCACTTAAACCCTCAGACAGCCACCCCATTTTCTTCCTGACCACCCTGTTGTGGCTCGAGTTCTCCTGTGGGAGCTTGGTCCCCAGTGTGGAGATGTTTGGAGGTGCGGCCACATGGGAAGTTCTGAGGTGAAATGGGGTGCCACCCTTGAGAAGGATTGGGGGCCCCAGTCTCTGTGGTTTCCTGTTTCGGTACTTGAGCTCTTCCTCACATACTCTCCTGCTGTGATGGAAAACCAAAACCTCCTTAAATCAGGGTAGTGTCTTGTGGTCCTCATATCCTGTCACCTCCCAGGTAGCCTGCCACTCAGTGTTCATTTGGGAAAAACCTAGAATAAGACACACTATCAATATCTTGGGAGTTGTTTTACTCATTTTTTTCTAGTCCTCCCACCCCAGACAGAACAAAAAGAAAATTATTAAATATTTTTATAATCCCTGAGAATAGGAGTCTGGAGCCCTGCACTCCTATCAGCTATAGCATGAGTTTTATGCTCAGGGAATGTCCCTGTGCCTCCCTCATTTCCAGTCCCCTGGGACTGAGTGGACATGTGAGCAGTTTCAGGCAGTGGGCTGTGGTCAGAAGGGCCCTGCGTCATTTCGGTGGCACCTGTGACCTGACATGCTGGTCTCCTGGCCAAGGTTACCTGGGAGCCCCATGTTCTGAAAGCTGCAAATACAAAGTTCAGCAGAAGATACCAGCTTGGGCCTGAGGGAAAGTGTGACCCAAAGCCCTTTGGACACTCGCTGACCACGTGACCCTGGCAAGACGTAAACCTGCCATTGTGAGCCCCTGAGATGTCTTGGTTTGTTTCTGCCCTTGCCCACTGTGGTGAATATATGGAAAGCACCCTAAACCCTGGGAGACATGGTTGACTAGTCCACGTTTAATTCCTTGGTAACTATGGCCGAACCCTGTCCCCCACAGTCCACATGTTGAAGTCCTAAGACCTCATCCCTCAGCATGTGACCGTATTTGGGATACGCCTTAAATGAAGTCATTTAGGTTAAATGAGGTCGTAACAGTGTGGCTGCCAGGACAGGGGCCTCAGGAGAAACCAAGCCTGCACCACCTACAGCCTCCAGCCTGTGAGAAGTGACATTCTCTCCTGCTAGTCTCCAATCCAATGAACTTCATCCTAGCAGCCTGAGAAGACTGATACGTTGACCTGATATTCTGAATTTCATCTTGCATCGGCATGGCTGGAGGAGGGCAGTCTTTGAAGAAGACTCACAAAATAGGGGAAGAAATGCATAGTTTCATTTTCTCCTTTTAAAGGGTTCTTTATAGCATAAAACATTCACAGTGAAGCTATAAAAGCAAAAGAGCAGATTCTATTTTTTCCTTTCTAGGCAAATTTTGACCTTCTTAGCCTTTTGGCCAAGAATTTATAATGGAATTTCAGAAAGAGTGCATCTTTCATTCGAAAAAATGCACTTTCCCTGGGGGGCGCGCCCTTGAGGGACCACCAGAATTTAGCCACACAGAACTCAATGACACAGACTACATGACTTTACTATTGGCCCAGCATCACAAATCTCCCTCTATGCCTGGGTGGGAGTGAGATCCAAAGTCAGGATTTGCAAGAGGAGCTGGGGTAAAATCTGAGAGCTTTTGGTGGACATGGGGTTGGCAGTGGCATGAATGTGGGCTTGTAGCAGTAACGAGTGCCCTGCTGCAGCAAGCAACAGCAAGCCGTGTGGGCACATCTGCTGCGTAAGCGCCTCCATCCTTCCTCCTGCACGAAGCACACACCAGCTCCTTGTTAATCATTCAGGACCGCTGTCAACACCGTGTCTGGACATAGGTCACTATCCTTTAACCACTGAGCCACCAGCAGGACTACACCTAAAGGCCCCCTGGAGGCTCTGTCTCCAGTCTGGTCCCGTGGTTCACTGACTTCCTCACTGGTTTCCTGTTCTTTGATGTCTCGTCTCATTTAGTCACCCTTTAATTCTCTACCTACCCCTTTGTTGTGGTCCAGTTGTGTCCCTCTGAATACGTGTTCAAATCCTAAGCCCAAGTACCTGCACATGTGACCCTCTTTGGAATTAGTTTTTGGAGTCTAATCAGATTAAGAGGAGGTCTCTTCCCCTACCCCTCCCACTTCCCCTTCCCCATGGCACCTTTTCTTCCTATTTCACATTATCTATTATACCTTTCATTCCGTATTTACATTTTCAGTTTCTCACACTAGAGAAACATGCTGGGTTGGAGGGGTGGGGCTTAATCGAATCACTGGTGCCCTCATAAAAAAGGGAGGTGTGGACCCAGAGACCCAGGGGAACTCTTCTGGGGAAGATGGCCATGTGGAGATGGTGACAGGCTGGAGCGAGTGACATCAAGATACTGAGGTACTTGGGAAATACCAGAAGCTTGAACATGGCTCCTTCTCCAAATCCTTGAAGGATGTGAACCTCGGACACCTTCACTTCTGATTTCTGCCCTTCAGGCCTCTGAAGGAAGACATTCATTTTGTGATCATAGCTTACAGCAGCCCCAGGAAACTGATGTACTTTTCCTTCTTCCAGTCCCTTCCTGTGGTGTGGAAGACTTTAGCATCAGTGGTGGTAACAGGTATAGGTGAAAGAAAAGAAAGACATATGGATAACAGTAAGTGGAGACTGTGTGATGCGACATGCTGTGAAAAGCCACTTTTTTCCAGACCAAAGCAGCATAACACTATATAGTTAAACTGAAATGAAACTATCTGACAGAAATCACTTCCATTTGATATACTACATTCTAAATTGGAAAGAGAAATACACTTTCTGTTTGCCATTGGCCAAAATCAACTTTGAAAAAGTCCCACTTATTCTAGCTTTTCATTCCTCTAAGCACTCTCAGACTTGTGACAACGTTTAAATGGCACCTCCGGGAATAAATCCTGCATTTATCCCCACAGATACCCACACCGCTGAAATCGTGCTGATCTCAAGAGATGGGTGGTTTCCCCTTCGTTAGCCTCCATGTCCGAGGGGGGCTGAGATTCAAAGTCCACATCTGCAGGAGGGAGTCACACTATCCATTCACTGAAAGGAGGTAGAACGTGATAATTTGTAGGAAAGCAAAACAGAACTTTTTTCAGCTTCCTATTCATTCGGTAGTTGAAGAACTATGAAAAGCAGACGTTTAAATCTTCTTTCCTACTTGTGTGCTTCCTGTCAAGCCCCGGGTAAGTGGCCTGAAGAGCTGAGATGGTTGTGGAAAGAGATGGGCCCTGATGCAGCGGAAGGTATGCCGTGGAAAGTAGGTACCCTTCCCACACAGACCCTCATGACTGCCTTCATGAAATCACTTTCATCTTTTGCAAATCTTTGTGGTACAGCCTTTCAATTGTGTAAATTAATGCTATTTAAAATTATTTTTTTTCCTAGAAAGAGCTTGCCACTAGAATGCTCTTTTACCCGATTCATAAATCCTAACCAATGCTGGCGGAGGAGGAAATGCTGAAATGGACATGTAGTGTGGTGTTGAAATATTTAAAGGATGCTCTGAACCATTCCACATTTGATATTTTTAGAGCAAAGTTTTGAAAATACCACTCTGTAATAACTCATAATCAAAACAGCTCTCCACAAATGTGGGAGCCTGAGATCACTCACAGAGTCCATGGTGGAATAACCCCAATCCCAGCCCAGTTCTGGGTGCAAATCACTCTGCTGTGGTCAGCCTGGTTTAGTGCCTCGGGAGGGCGGGCCTGGCGCTCAGCAGGACAGCACCCAAGGGTGTGTGTCGGTGATTTACCTCCTGGCCGCACAGACCACTGCCTCAGGGAATTGAGCATCTACCCTGAGCACCCCTGAGATGTTACAGCTCCCGGATCCCTTGTATCCTCCACAGAAAGTGGCCATCACCCTCCCCCTCCCAGGGCACAGGGGTCTCTTCAGAGGGGTGAACTCTGCCCAACTCCCTCCCTGCTGGGAGGTGGGACACTGAGGGACGGGGCCATAGCCTCATGCCCCTGCTCCCTGTCCTCTTACCTTCCCCACTGTCACCCCAGGGAGACCTCTCTGGCCACAGCCCTTCAACACTGGGACTGGCTCCCTGCACTGGGCCCTCTGAGACCCCGATTACCTCCAGCTCAGGAGGATGGAGGGAGTCAGCTTGAGCCAAGCCTATGAGATAGCAGGGGTAAAGGGGTCAGCAAGGGAAGTGGATCCACGCAGGCTGTGCATTTAGAAGTCAGGAGGTGGGATTTCACTGCATGAAAAGGCTGTGGGAATTATGGCCCCAGTCACAGATACTGGAGGTCCCCTCCCAGCTGCCTGAGAATCCGGTCAGTGCTGATGTCTGGGGAGAGGTGCTAGGCAGGGTGATTTCAAGGGCTTAGGCCTGAATGATATGGTGAAGCTCTGTGCTTGTCCCGGGGCCCTCAGGACGACATTGTGTTTCAAAATAAAAATTGGAGCAAAGGTGGCTGGAGACAGAACTCAGTGGAAAGGCCCTGGATTCAATCCCAAGACCTGCAAAAAAAATAAAGATAAAAATAAATAATAATGGCTGTGGACTGGGACACTGCGGGGCTTGGAGGCTGCTCAGCCATACTCCGTGGGAGCCTGAATCCGCTGCTGCTGCTCAGAGAGTTGTGGCCGCGCATCAGGAGAGATGCTCAGATATTTAATTTGGCTTTCAGTTTTCTCTTTAGCATCTGCCTCTCCTTCACCCCAACTGCAGCGATTCTGGGGGTAGGAGGATGCCGAGACAACCCACCCTTGGTGCCACATCCACAGCACACCCTGGAAAGGCCCTGGCAGTGCCAGCCCCTCCACAGGTCCAGCAGGGAATCCATTCCGCCCATTATCGGGGTCCTCATGGAGGCAGCGCACCCCGACCCTCATTTCCGTGCCCCAAGCTCTGCTGACCCTTCACCCCTCACCCCATGCTCCCCAGCCTGATGTCCTGGGTGCCGGCTGTGTCTTCAATCTCAGTTTCCATACCTTGATAACCTCGACACACAGTCCCCGCCCCAGGCAGCACTTGGGTTACCTTTGCTCCCCTAAACTCATGCAGGCACCCAGAACCCAGCTTCTACTGCAGGCTGATCCCAAGGCCAGACTCCCCCATCCCTGCATTCCCGGGGTGCAGGAGGGAACCGTCTGGGTGAAACAGTGAAGCACCAGGTGGGTGTTTCCTCTAGGCTGAAATGAAATAAATTTGAGGGATGGTGTTTTCAGTCTAATTCCTCCTGCCGGGAGAGGGTGTTTCTCGTTCTCCTATGAAATATTCTCCTGTCGGTCATGTAAGCAGGAGGCTGAGTGTCTGTGGGGTGATGGATGGAAAGGATCTCACCATACACAAAGCTTGTGCTCTCCTGCCTTAGTGCCCTTCTTAAGAGAAGGACTCTGCTCTGTGTCTAAGCAGCCTCCTTTGCAGGCAGATGGCTGGGCTCCATGAACACCTGTGACTTTCTAAGGTGAGATGGGCACAGCCCAGCTGTGGGGCAGGGACTGACTCTTATTTGATGGCTCCCTCTGGTCTGACGGAGAAGGAGAGGTAGACTCAGGAGGGAGAGCCTCCAAGACACTGTGAGGGTTGAATCCCCGTCATTCCAGGGGAGCTCCACTGCATGGCAGGCACCCCCGAAAGGTGCACCCCAAGCCTCTTCAAGCCTCCCAGCCTGCCTAGGGGCTCCAGGACCTGGCTTCTTAGGGAGGTCATGACCTACTGTGTGGTTCTGTGCTTGTTTCAATTTGGTTTTGTTTGTTTGTTTGTTTTAAAGTAGGGCAGGGCCGGGATTTTGGCTCAGTTGTTCTGCTACTTGCCTCGCAAGTGCAAAGGCTGGAGTTCAGTCCCTTAGTACAAAAATGAATAAATAAATAAATAAATAAATAAAAACAGGGCAAATTCCTTTGTTGAAATTTTCAAGGAAAGAAGGAGGGGAAAAATGGGGAGAGAAAAATTACCTAAGTGGTCCAGCACCTAAAGCCAACTCCCCATTGTCATCGTTGTGTACCCTTTACAGCTGGTGATAGAGGCATAATTCGAAAATTGTAGTTGTGCTCACACAGTGTACACAGCTCTGCACCCCCACTTTGCATCACAACAGGGACCCCACCAGAACAGCGACAGAGCACAGGGCTGTGCCTGTGGACAGGGCATGGGCCACCAGTGCCAGTGCTAACTGCAGAGAACACGTTTATTGAAGAGTGCCGTGGAAAGGGACCTGTGGACTAACGGGACATTTTGCATGTGTGGTGCTGCGCATTCAACCCAGGGCCCCTCACACGTCAGGCAAGTGGTCTGCTGCTGAGCTACATCCCTGCCTGCAGTTTATACTTTGGCAAAGCATTTGACAGTCTCCCTACGCACCCCTTTCTGTAAATGCCCAGGAGCGAGGGCTGGAAGCGGAAGGGAGACGAGGCAGAGACCTCCCATCTCATCCCA
Source organism: Fukomys damarensis (assembly GCF_012274545.1). NCBI lineage: Eukaryota > Metazoa > Chordata > Mammalia > Rodentia > Bathyergidae > Fukomys > Fukomys damarensis. The sequence goes on along the minus strand of NW_022900928.1, from coordinate 133,011,329 downwards.
GACGACATTCCCAGTCCCCTCCTCTGCCTGTCCACTCCGCCCCATTGTCCCCAGATGTGACCTCTGGCCCAGGACTGGACAACACACTCAGGGTTAGACCCAGAGGCTCCTCACACATTTCTGGGGGACATCGAGCTCTCTCCTCAGAGTCCCCCACATCTTCCCAGCCCCAGGTCCTGTTCCCGACACAGACAACAGGTGTAGGCAGCCTGGCCAGATAGAGCTCATGTAGGAGATCTCCATCTTGTGCCCGGGGCCTAGGATCCCTTCACATCTGCACCCCAATGCAGCCAGGCATATGGCCCCTCCTGAGCCCTGTCCACCACCGGTGCCTCTGACGCACACCTTCTTGACCTTCTCAGAGCCCATCTCTTCCCAGACAGCCAGTTCCTATTATATTCTAGAATGTTCCTCAAGTGCCACCGGGGCTGTGATCCCTGCAGGCTCTGGCTTTTGATCCAGAGAGAGTGAGACAAGTCCACTAGGTGTTCTCAGACATGATGCTTGGGGAAGCTTTTCCTTGTCAATCAAGTGTGTCGAAGCCACCAGCCCCGTGATGTCCCCATCATGTCCCTGCACATTCCAGGGAAAGGAAGTCTGCAGATGTCATCTGAAAGTGCCAATTCATTCTGTGGTTTTGGCACAATTTTCCAAGCCCCACTTACTCAGAGTGAGCCACACTCATGCCAAGTCTCACGTGCTCCTGGGCCCTGTGCAAGGTTCTTGCACAGGTGCTGACAAGCCTCCCTCTCATCTGGTCCTGGGCCTCGGCCCTGTCGCAGGCAGCCCATCACAGGAACTCACTGAGGTCTCTGGCACGCAGGACACAAACCTGCAGAGGGGACTCAGGTGGTGTTGTGCTGATGGTGGCCAGGTGGAGGAGTGGACCCTTGAGGGGTCTGGGGTCATGAGCAGAGCAGGTTGGACGAGGTGGCCAGAGGGATGCTCCCTGCTCCTGTGACTCCAGGTATCTGCAGGAGCCTGAAGGGATGGAGGCACAGGAAAGGGAAAGGATGGCAAGCCTAAAAGCCACTGACGCTTCTATGTCTCTGCTCAAATATGCATGAAAATGGTGACAAGGAGGGCAGAGGGGACCTGGAGTGGAGGACACACTGGGATTCCTTCTTGAGTCTAGCAGCAAACCCAGAGCTGCCCAGGATAATGCCAGGCAGAGTCAGCTGCAGCCACATTTTTCAGTCTTCTCTGAAACTTGCCTGTGCACTTGTCTGGGGCTGTTCCTGTCTGTCTTGTGTGTGTTCAAGTGAGGAGCGACCCAGGAGGGTTTCCCAAGGGCTCACTGTGGTATTAGAAGGCTTTAGAAAAGACCTCAGGCTCAAGGGGACCCCAGTTTTCTCATCACCCAGTGATCAGCTGTGAGCCCTTCCCAGCTTTCCAGCAAAGCAGGCAAAAAGACTCCAACCTCGCCCTTTCACGAATCTGAGCTACTTTGAAGTATTCCGCAGGGGTCAGGCCTCAGACTTAAAACAAAACAAAACAAAGATGGCGGACGTGCTTGTTTCCCCATGTGTTAGTACAAAACTGATCAAAGGCAGCAGCTTTTAGCATCCACGCCAGCTCATTCCACAGTTTGGACTTAATTATGATTGCTATGACTCATTTGCTCATTGGAAGACATCGTTTAAAACATGGTATATTTACATTTTAGTTGTAACCTGAACAGTTGCTTTGTTGAATTTATTGGAAAACAAACTGTAATTTTATGATTAATTGCTCAAAATGGTTAAAAGTTTATTTCCCTGCTCCCACATTTCCTTTTTTCACTTTAAGGCCAAATCTGCCCTAGCCTGTCAGAGGGAACAAGTCCTCTTCTTTGCATAGATTCTTTAATGGGTCTGAGCTGGCTGGTTGGTTTCATGGGCAGAGCAGCTACCCAGGCCATATGGAGAGCACCAAGCGAGGTCAGCTGATGGGTGCAAGATGGCTGCTTCCAGTTGGCCAGAAAGGCAGATGCCTACAGTCCGGCTCTGTCCACATCACTGCAACTGGAGAGCCTGCAGGTCACTGGGGCACCAGGGCTGTGGGCAAGCCCCTGCAGAAATCTCCCCAGGGGTCACTGCTGATGCCAGGGATCTCTGGTTCTCAGAGGTCCCTCTCGCCTTGAGATGCTTCCTGGGCAGTGTTTTCAGGAGCAACTTATGGCTTTTTCAGCCTGGTACCCATCCTCTACACTGTACTGTTCTGCTTGCATTTGATAAAAGACAGCCCCTTGTGCTTCTGCCTCAGAAAATATCCACTAAAGAGCCAGGAAGTGTGCCTCTCCTGTCCTGCTGAGTCCCAACCTGTCTGCCAAAATGAGAGGCAGGAAAGTGCATGCCCTTAGCAGACCCTCGGAGTCTCACACCTAGGCACAGCTCTAGTCAGCCCGTTAGTCCTTCAGTGGAGGGACCTATCCCAGGAGACAGGAGTACAGGCCACCAGAGGCTCCTCCCATGCTCAAGATTGGAGACATGGGTACAAGCTCAGCCCCTGAGATGCCCATGCCTAGAGCTTGCCATTTCTCTGGCATCCTGTAGATGCCATGGGAGTGGGGAGAGGCCCTCTGTCCCTGCAGGTGGCCCCTCCCTAGCTCTCTGGTGCCTGCAGCACTTGTGCTGTGGGGAGGCCGAAGCCCTGACCAGGGCATGCATTCTTGGGCTCCCATCCCTCCCTGCCACTCTGTAAATGGTAGCGAAGCACTTAGGCCCTGGATCACCCAAGGCACCCATAGGGCCAGATCCTGCAGCTTCATTTCTTCCCACTTTCAGCAGCAGCTCAGTGGCCTCTGGTCTTCCTCACATCCACTTTGCAGCTCCTCCTTTCCTTGCCCTTCCTGGACAGCACAGTCCAGCCCCGAGGCTCAGCTCATTCCCCCTCAGTGGCAGCTCAGGGGCCTCTCAGTGATGACTAGTCCAGCTCATGGCTAACAGTACTTGCCCCTCCAACTTGTCGTATTGCACCATACACACAGGGACTAGCAGCTCCTCTTCCCTCCATGTGGCCAGGCAGCCTCAGTCTTCCTAGTTCAGCGCAGCCATGCCACGTGACTCTTGCCCTTTCTGTCCCTACAGTTTCTTCTTAGTACAAGCCTGTCATTACGCTGCCTGCATCACGATAGCCCCCAACCTAGCTCTCATCCAGAATGGACCACACTCTACACACTCCAATACTCAAGAGTGAATCTCTCTTTTCCCCTGCTTTCAGTTTAGCCTTCAACCCATTCCTGTGGTTAAAAATATTAAAGGTCCCTGTGTCATCATTTACAATCTAAATTCAACCCTTTTTGTCAACTTTGTCCTCTGCTACCCTATCCATAATCTTATACTTTAGCTATGTAAACACACACACACACACACACACACACACACACACACACACAAGTGCATTTGTCAAGAAAGTTTTGCTTGCAAATGTAGAATCGAATGAAAAGTATCCTAAGAGAGTAATTCAAGTCATTTGCTCTGTAACAGAGCTTCCCAGGGAGTTAATGGTATCAGATATGGTTGGATCCAGGGGCTGAAACACTGTAACAGATACCCTGCCTCCCTCTGTCTTGGTGCCTCTCCATCAGGAACCATCCAACTGAATGGTGCCTTGCTCCACCCAAACGATGGCAGATCCAACTGTTGACAGGCTCATGCTAGTCAAGCTCTTGGACACTGGGACATCACAAACTAGTGAAAGGCTCTATTCCCCAGTATCTCTGTTATTAGCTCATTAAGACTCAGACCAGTCTAGCCTGGGTCACAGATCCACTCTGGAATCAGCACTCTGTTCTGCTTGGCGGGCACCCTGGATGCTCAAGCCCTCATGTCTGCCCTAAGGTGGAGAGGTAGAGGTCACTGGATGGAAAGTGCCACAGAATTAAAGCAACTGAAGGAGAGATGATCTTTAAGAGTGACAGAAGAGACAAACTACATATCAGAAGACAACTAATATCTTTCTGTCTAGCAGGTCTGCAAATTTAATCCTCAGAGCAGACTTTAATAGCTCTTTTTCATTTACCTTAATATGAGTTCCCTTAAGAATCAGTTGTATTTTAGTTGCAGTGTCTTCCAGTTGCATAATTAAATCCTCATTTCCTCGGAGAGTCTTGTGGTCATATGGAGAACCTGCTTCTTCTTGCTCTGAGGCTACTTTGACCACTACAGCTCTGCCCCTGGGAGAGTCCAGCTTCAGAGTACTCAGGCTCCCTTTAGCCATGGCTACAGTCACCTCTGAGGACCTCAGTGACTGAACTTAGGGAAACACTTCCCTAGTCAGCCTCAAATGAACATGGCTCCCTGGGGCTCTCTTCTCAGAGCAAAATTTTTCAAAGAGTTTACTTTTTTATACCCTTGAGTCATGATGAGTAGGGGCCATCAATTTCCTGAGATGTTCTCAAGCCTGAGTGTTCTCAAGTCCTGAGTGTTCTGGTTCAAAGTACTTAGCTTTTTTCTTTTTTCAGTGTTGTTAATCTTTTTATCAATCACATTTTCTATGTCCTCAATTTATACATGTTTTCTTTTTTAGCTAAACTGCAAAATTTTCCCTCTTTCAGCTCTGCCTTTTGCTCCAGATAATCTCTATAAACCTGTCTGAAACCAGCTGGTAGTACCCTTGCCACATCCTAAATGTTGGGCCACCTTGAAATTTTCTCTGCCACATCAAGTAGTCCTGCCCTTAAACTCATCCTCCCACAAAGTCTCCAGATATGGACAAAATGTAGACACAATTTTGGTAAAGTAGACATTTATAGCCTGTAGGTGAATTCCCAATAGAGTTATCAGTCCCAACTGAAACCCCATGACTCTGGCCTTTACTCTCCACATTCCTATCAGTATTCTGGCCCTCTGAGCACAGACCAATATGGCCCATCATGCTCTGCTTATAGCATTTTAGGCTTTTTTTTTTTAAAGGAAGTTTCTCCAATCTTTTCCAAACTCCTCCTAGAAGCCAGGTTCAAAGGTTTCTGAAACACATGGTCAGGTATAGTCACAGCAATGGCCCCACTCCCCATGCAAATTCTTTATATTAGTCAGCATTTATGTATTTATTTATTTATTGTCATTGGGGCCAAATACCTGACACACACAACTTAAAGGAGAAAATGTTTATTTGGCCTCACAGTTTTAATGGGTTCAGTCCATGATTTATTGGCTTCAAGGCAGAAATAGCAAAGTGGAAAGGCAGGATGGAGGACAGCTATTCAACCTGTGGCAACCAGGAAGCAGAGAGAGAGAGAGAGAGAGAGAGAGAGAGAGACAGAGAGAGGAAGGCCTGAGGGATGAGAACACACCCTTCCAGGACACACCCCACTGACCCACCTCCAGTCATGCTTCACCTCCTAAGAGCAAATGCAGCTATGAACTCGTCAATGGATTGGTTAATCCACTCATGCATATAGCTCCCCTTGGTCCAGTAAAACATCAGAGAAGCAGCTCCTCTAAATCTTTGTTCTGGTAGTGGAGGCACATTAGAAATCCAGCCTTCTGGGGTCAGCCCTCTTTTTGGTCAAATCAGGGAGCTGGAGTATAACAGGCTATAGTCTTCCTTGATGAAAGTGGTTGGTTCTGACTCCTGATATGATGCAAGTCCCAGGGCTGTGCCCATTTTGGGCAAGTGCATCATGGAGCCAACTCTGACTTGAGCTCTTGTTCTTTAACAAAGAGCTGCTTAAAAAATACAGTGAGGTGTGTGTCAGTCAACTTTCCGTCACTATAAAAAAAGTACCTGACATAATGAATTTAAAAAGACAAAATATTTATTTTGGCTAATAATTTTTTGAAAGTCTCACCCAAGACAAGTTGGATCTATAGCTTTGAGGTTCTGATAAAAATTTGGGGAGTTCATAGCAAAGCAAACTGGTCACCTCATGGCCAGGGAGCAAAAGAGAAAGGAGCTGGGTTCCACATTTCCCCTTGAAGCACATCCCCAAAGACCTAAGGACCTCAGATAAGGTCCCATTTTCTAGAGGTCCACAGCATCTCCCAATAGACTGTGTGTTAAAGGGGACCAGACCCACGTTTAACACACAGACCTCTTCTGGGGGACACTGAATATCCAAACTGTAGCCAGCTGTGACACCAAGAATGAGCTCCTGTGTGAGAACTCCACTCTACCCCTTCACAGGGACTTGTGTACACCTCATTTTCTTCCCTGGTCAGCACAGTGTCAATGCTGCTGAAGCTGCCAGGGATGTTTTGTGCTATAGCCCAGGCAGAGATCTAGGTCATGGGATCTCTGCTACCACCATGATGGTGTCGTGATGAGTTCATGTAGGACCACACACAAAAGTGCCAGAATTCATGGGTGCCCCCTGAGGGGTCCATTCAATCAATATCGGCCTGTTTGTTCAAAGTCAGTGTATCCACCAGGGCAGGCAAAGCATTTCAAGCCCTTCTCATTTACCGACTACCCACCACCCATATTCTCTTTCATCTGGTTAGGTTCTCTGCCCTCCTCACGGTGGTCTGAATGTCTGTGTCCCTCTGAAATCTGTGTGTTGAAATTGCCACCCCCAAGATGATGATTGCAGATGTGAGATTTTTAGAGGTAAATTGTGAGAACGAACTTCCCCTTGGAGAGGACTGGTGCCCTGATGGAAGGTGACTATTGTTGTGCATCCTGAAAGGACTAAGACCGTTTCTTTCACCTCAGTTTCTTCTTCTAGGTCCATCTGTGTCCCATACCAGGATCTGGAACCGAAAATGTCAAGCACCCCTCAAGTTCCACTGGCCAAGCCTTCTCTGGACACTAGACTGAGCACACTGGGGCCCCAGCTGGATTTGGCATTGTGACTCTATCCAACATGCTGCTAAAGGTTCTGAGCCAAGTATATCCCATGGCCATGAACTCTGGGCAACACATCCTGAGAAGGGTGAAGCTTGGGAGGGACAGCTGCCTCTCTCTTAAGCTGCACCAGGTACCAGTCTTTCCCCATGTTCCCCTGTTAGAGAGCTTTCCTGCCAGGCCAGCTTGAAACCTCATTCCAGTGCAAAGCTGTCTGTCCAAGCCATGAAAGTCCTTCCCCATCATATGTCCAGACTAAATAAGCTATGGGTTCCGTACACACCCAAAGATGGAATTTTGGATCGATCGGCCCATTACTGTGTGTTTTTATATGAGGAATAGAAAGTAGAAATTAAAGTTACATTCTACTTTGATAGATAATGAGAATGCACATGATCATTAGCACAACTAACCCCTGGCATGGCCTTAGTAGGTGACTGCACCAGGATCTAGGAAACACCTCCATCCCGGTGGAACAGGTTTGGATTCAGGTCTTAGGGGAAACAGGAAAACGTGTCTTCCGTCCTAGTGCATGTGGCTCCCTTGGAGATTACCTGTGGAGAAATCCTAACCTGTACCCATTTATTGCTAACACTTTAAGTTTCTTCCTCTAAGTACTAATAATGTGGGATTTAATGCTTCTTTTTGGAAGTTTTGTTATTTACAGCCGGAACTCTGCTGTGATGTCTACGCCAGTAAATCTTCCAGGCTCCTTGTACACAGTGCCAAATCCCTCCACCTCCAAATAATCCAAACCAAAAGCTGCATCAGAAATTAATAACCACAATCATAAATCAAGATGAAGGTTTTTATCCTCTCATTTTGCATTCGGCATCATGACTAAATGAGTAACCCAAGTCACATAGACTTGTCAAAAAGCAGGGGGTCAAAAGCCTTCCTTAATCAAAGGCGCATTTCATCTCTGAAAAATTCATCAGAATGTGCTGCGGAGCAACTGTACATCTTGGAAACCTCTCTCTAGCACATCTGGAAACTCACCCCCATCATTACATTCAGGAAGACAAGCGGTTTTGATTTGCACGCGTAAAGCATTCCCTTCGTCCCTTATCTCGCATACCACATGAATGAATTCCTGTGATCTATGGCTGCAATTACTAAAATATGAATTAAGGGTGCCTGCATTATGCAAATGAGGGTTGCCGTTAAGAAGCTGCTGGGAGCCCAACAGCACTGGGGACCCTCCAGTGTTCACGGGACACCATTCCTTCCACAGTGTCACCTGCTGCCTGGAGCCACAGGTTCCTTTAGTCCCTGGGTCAGACCTTCCTGGGCTGTGGTCAGCAACATCGGTGACAAGTCAGCCTGCTCCTGCTGACCTATATCTAAAGCCAACGTTGGGTTGCTGCCTGTGGTTTCCACAGGCATCAGGCAAGGTCGGCCCTTTTACTCTGGGGCTCATCTGGAAGGACACGTGGCAGGCTGTCACCAAGTCCCCCTAAGCTGATGTCAAGTGCACCCATTTCTTCTAGACAGGCAACAATCCTTTACAATCCTACCACTCCACCTATGCCTAGCCGGGGGTAGAGCTGCTGGCACTGTGATTGCGATGGTTGTCACCAGTGGCTGGATCCCAGCCTGCCGGAGCAAGGAGCATGGTGGCTGCTAGCTGGTAAAGTAACAGAAGCTCAAAATAAAGCCATACTTGACTGCACCTGCTATGTGAACCTCTACCTGACCCTCAGTTTCCCCTTCCAGGACCTGGAGAAATCAGAGTATCCGTTTCACAGCAGTGCTGTAACCAAGTCCTATAGGCTGCACGGCTTCAAAGGGAACCGAATGCACCACAGATCTGGGCGCTGGAAGTCCAGTACCAAGAGACCAACCCAGCATGCTTTCCCTGGAACCCATAGGTTTCATCTTCCTTCATCCTCCAGTAGCCCCGATGTTCCTTGGTGTGGCAGCACAACTCCAATCTCACAGGACACGCTCTCTGTGTCTCCATGCTGTCCTCACTCTGAGCACTGCAGCCTATTTCCAAATTTCACAGGATGCAGGTCACACTGGAGGGCACGCCCTCCTGACCTCACTTTAACATCACTACTTCTGCACATTACTTCTGCCACACTGCAGGGTTTGGGGTTGGGACTCCCAGGTCTCTCATAGGTAAAACACAAGCCCCTTACCCTGGCATGCAGGTCGTTCCTGGTCAGGATGAGAGCCGCACAGGCAGAGCTGGCCCTGGGCTCAGCACCCTAGTGGACTCCCAGAGCCAGGCACAGGCGGGCGGGGGCAGAGCGCTCCCTTCCTGAAGTGAGTCCAGCCTAAGGTGACGGTGGGCTTTGTTTGGGACCCAACTCTGCAGAAAGCCAAGCAGGCTTCCTGTGTTGCTGTGGGCCCCACTGCCAGAGGTGCAAACGCAGCTTCTGAGCATCCTCTGCAGCTGCCCCAGAAGAGGCGTCTCATGACAGAGTCACGTGACCCTCTGGAAGTAGCAGAGAACATGCTTTCTTCCAAAATCACGGGCAATTATTCTCCCTGAAAAGACTCGGATTGTTCATTGTTCTAAGAGATGAGTGAGAGAGGAAAGCGGATGGAGCATAATGGTTATAATTACCATAAGGGTGCATGCCACACAAGGCCATTAATGTTTGAGCAAATGTCAGCTAGAAGCACGGTCCTCTTGGAGACTAGGAGACAATCCACGTCAAGGTCATGGCCCCCTGGTTTTCCACATGGCTCCTGCAGCTCCAGCTCATTCTGGCAGAATCCCTCATCTTCTTTAGCAGAATCTTTAATAAGGCACACTGTGCTCATCCTGCTCATGGGCCTCTCTCCTCGGCCTCCATTAGCTAAGGACCTAGCCAGACTGTCAGACATGCAACGAGTTCTCCCGGTGCTCCCTGCGGCTCACTTACCTGCATTTTAGCACCTGAGGGAACTGGGTCACTTTGCAAATCCAACTCCAAATGGTATGAATTGCATCTCCCCCTTGAAATGGATTCTAAGGCCTGCTGGCTGTTCATCCCCTCAGCTGGGAAAGTTCATAGAGAGGACCACATGGCTGTGCTGTCAAGAGCTGGAAGTAATCTCAGTGGCAAACCAGCTCTGTTGGTTAATTAACACCAGAGATTACAGTGTGATATCAACTCGTTTCAAAATAAATCCTCATTCCAACAGTTGTTTCTCAAAATGTCATGACACAGGGCGATTTAAGGGCACAGTTTGTAATAACTTCCTGCCTTTTTTTGTTTGTTTGTTTTTTGCTTTTTGGTACTGGGGATTGACCTCAGGACCTTGCACTTGCAAGACAGGCTTGGCACCACTGAGCTACACACCTTATTGCAGTGACTTCTTCTTGCTGGTTTTACTGAGAAATGATACTGACCCAAGACTGATGCTCTATGGGAATATTATGGAGTTTTTTTTTCCTTCAGCCATGACCGTTAAAAAATTTCCAGCTAAAATAATTTTGCTAGTGTTCTCAAGGGAACAGAGCTTTGGGACTCCTCTCCCCACGGGTTCTTGTTCTTATGTTTGTCGTTTGTCAGCTGATCCCTCCACATGCTGCAGGTAGAACCAGGATTGGGGTGCTCAGTTCCCACAGACAGATCACGATGTCACCCTCTAAGTGCCTTCTGAATGTGCTGGGCAGGCAGAAATCAATGACACAAATGTCCAGTGCTGTTTCCAGAGGTCGCTTCTGTGTACAGAGCAACTCTTAACCAGGCTCGCAGAGAGAAATGTCTGAGGGCCATGGGGATCTTCCAGTCCTCCGCAAGACCTAGAAATTTCCACCTGGACTACATTCTCCACTGTTGGGTTCCTTCCCTGGCCACCGCGTCACATCCTGCCATCCAAGCATCATCTCCTTGTACATTGTGGTGCCCTAAGAAAGAACCTGCAGGAAATCCCACACTGTTCACTCTGGAGGAATCTGGCTTCCCCAGGAGAATTCATGTATTTTTTTCTTCTTCTAAACATTGAAATCCAAAAGCAGATTCATGGTTCTGTCTTTGCCTTGTTTACCAGGAAGATAGAGCCCCATCTTTTTTTTTTTTTAGTTTCACTATGTTGTTTAGGCAAGCCTCAAAATTCTGGGCACAAGTGATCCTTCTACCTTAGCCCTTCCAGGGCCCAGTGAATTGTTTTTGCATTTTTTTCATGTTCATGTATGTGTTTTATTACCTAAAATAATGTATGGAAAGCAATGGGATTATAAATCAATAAATAAAATTGATGAATACAATCCCTCAAGGTCGCTTGGCACTGGAATGAACACAGTTGGATCTCCAGGAACTACCAATACCTACATTCTGTGTCAACTTATGTCTGACATATGGATAATCATAAGCGAATAAAGATGCAAATAATTGAAACTCCTAGCTAATCAAGGACTGGCTTTTACCTGTGTTTCTTGACACTCAGAGATGAACAAATGGATTTTGAGCAGCCAGGTAGCATCTGTCTTGCAGACTGGGTGGTAGAGACTTCAGTTTTGATCCAGGTCAGCCACCTCCACTGCACCCAGGCCTCTGCCCGGGGTAAACATGTCATCCAAAAATCTCAGTGCCTGGGTGCTGAGTCAACCAGCTTTTCTCAGGTCCATCAGCAAGATGATTGGCTGGGAAGAGGATAAAGCTTCAACTTGAGGGCCTTTCATCTATCTATATGCGCCAATTCTCAAGACCTTTCATCTGTATGATCCAATTCTCTTGTCATGTGTCCTGCTGGCCACTGTTCCATAGAATTGTCGCTGTAATGCAGTTAAATCACCTCCAAGTAAACCCACCTCAACACACTTTCCATTGTGTGGGTGAAGATGTTGGAGAGGCTGGGTATATCAGTCAATGCTCACTAGAGAAATAGATTTAATATAGGGTAAGCTCATACGTATGGATTTACCAAGTAGGCTACCAATGGCCACATGCAGTCAGGTGTGGAAGAGTGCAAAAGGAGCTGTAGATCTGTGAGCTGGAGATCCGAAGGAGCCAGTCAAAAGTCGAAAGCTTGGAGCTCACTATAGTGTTCCGTGTGAATCCGTACTCAGGAAGCTGAAGGGTCAGACTCTGCTGGGATCCAAGAGACAGTGTCCAAGGTGAAGGCAAAGACGAGCTCTGCTGAAGAAACAGAAGCGAGCCTTCCTTCTTTGTTCCCCTTTCTATTCCATTCAGGCTATGAGTCTATTGGTTGGTGTTACTCACACCTAGCATGCAGCTTCCACCTCCAGCAAATCCATTCATCCACACCAGAACTGTGCTAAGCTAATCAGTTGTTTCTTACTCCAGTTGACACAACAGCTAAACATCACCCTTTCAAGAAGTTGAGTTGGAAATCTGATCAGTACGGGGTCCGTGGGAGGTAGGTCTGTGGTTTGTGTTCAGTTCTGTGCATCGGTTCATTACCTATAGTCATCCTGGTGGAAGACTCTGACAAACCAAGATCAAATATCACCAACACAAGAGGTTCTGAGGAGCAGCCTCCAGGATGGAGTCAGACAGGGAAGCATGTAGTTGGCCACTTTTCCAAGCTGGACACCGATCTGAAAAGTTTCACTGACATTTCCAGTATTTACCTCTTACCATGCCCAGGGCTGGGTTGTGAAGCTGAAACACTTCAAGGCCATTAATAAAACCATTAATAAAACTTGACCCACCCTGGAGAGGAATGTCTGAGTTGAGTTTCCAGGCCCTCTGTGGAGAGTGATAAATCAAAACTGTAGCTGAGTATAGAACCGGTCAAACACTATGCAGCCAAATGGAAGGGAAAAAAGCGTTACTCTGGGTGTCAGGCAGCAAATAAAAACATCACGGGTTTTATGGCTTTTGTTGCCTGTGTTGTCATCTTTTTAAAAATGTGTGTTTTATTTCCATTTCTTCTCAAGTCAAATAAATATTCACTTACTTACCTTGGTATTGGCAGTTCTGTTCTCTTTGTCTTAAAGAGGACCCTCGATATTGAACACCAACACACATCCTGCCCTGTCCATCAGAACCACTCTGATTACCCAAACCAGCGTATTCAGATGTCCCCTTTCCACTTGGTGTCCCAGCACTCACATTCCGCCAGCACCCGGGACTGGCTAGCACCCAGCACCCTTGCTGGGATGGGGTCTGCTCTGGGGTCACCCTGTGTAACAGGCTTTGAGACCTGCTGAACTCCTTCAAAAGGCCTAGGCAGCCACTCTCATCCTTAGCCAGGGGTGGGCATCTTTCCTAAAACCAAGCAGAGTTGTCCAGGATCCAGATGCCAGCTTGCAAAGGGTGCTCTGGGTGGAACCTTTGTCCAGAGATTCCCAACTACTGGCTCCTGCCTTACATAGGCTCTCTTGAGTGTGGAGAAAAAAATTAACCATCTCCTCTTTTGGAATTGTGATGTCAACTGCTTAAGCATTGTGCTGAGCTGGCTTTCCTCAATGAACCTCCCACATTTCAACCTTAGATTTCTGTCTCTAAAATGAGAAAATATTAGCTCTTAACATTCTGGTTCTGGGGCATTGATGATAGAATCGCATAATGAACAGCCTCAGTGCCGGGAACATGGTAAGCACACCCCACTGTTAGCAGCAGTTGGGGCTGCCACTAGTATTCTTTTAATTAGCAAGAGATGGTAATATAATCACTAATAAGACAGTGTGGTATCATCCCAGGCATAGACAGAAATACCACACCATAGCAGTGAAAGACAAAGCCCCACAGAAAACCCTTATCTGGAGGCATCCCTACCCCCATGGCAGTCTAGGCTAGAGTCCCTTCCCAATCCAGTGGCCCCTCAGCTTCTACACCCAAGGACTTCATGAGAAACTCTTCTAAAAATGTAGCTTGAATCCAGATATATTATGTCTACAGGAGGCTTTGGCTCTGTAAGTCCAATTTGCCTGTCAAAACAAGGAAATGAAACTAATCTTGCAAGATTGGACCCCACTGCGCTCCTGTCAGCTTCAAATGATCACCTTCCCTCTCCATGGCTTCATAGACCATCTACTTGAAAGTCATTTCTGAAATCTTGCCATAGATCCAGCTCCCAGCCCTGGGGTTAGAGGAGAGTCTTACCCTTCTTCTTTTCAGAGAAAGCGTTATTTCAGAGTTTTCACACCAACCACAAACTTTACAGAAATAACCACCACCAAGGTGTAGCTGCTCAAAACTGAGCCCAGCTTCCCTCATGATGGCTGCCACGCTAATTACCCCAACAATTAGGTACTCAGAGTGGTATGCTGTGTCCACCTATGGGGCCGGAAGACAGGAGAAATGAGTTTTTCAGAATAGCAATTAAAAAAAATATTCCCAGATGTGGCTCTCTAGAAGATGTAAGGTTTACATCTAAACTTAGCTGTGCTTGCTGCTCTGAGAAGGGGGACCTGGGCCTAAATAAGAAAATAAATAAGAAAAGTTCACCTTGGGTTCTTAGTTCTGTCAGCTCTGTGGCCCACTACACAAAGAGTTGGTGCTACTGCCCTATTCAGGCTGCAGCCACATTCAGCACACAGAGCAGGCCTGGAGAAGAGAACACAGTGACAGCGGCTGGTGAGGGCTGTGGGAGCCACGTGAGTTACCATGGCCTGGGGCCTAGAGGAGCCCATGAGCAGTGTGGGGGACCTGACATTCCATCCACCCTGGATCCATCTGCCCATATGGGCTCCTTTCGGGGAGCCACCCTCCCTCTCAGACCAGGTGGTTCCCACAAGGCTGATTCACCCCGGTTCTTGGTCAGGGGCCCTGAACTGGCCTGGCCAATGAGATGCCACAACTGTTATGCACACTGATCAACCAGGGACACAAACATATGAACCAGCCAGCCACAGTCATAGTCACACCTTGGGACTTCTGCTAACATCCTGGAAAAGAGCCCTAATTCCTCTTGTAAACCTGGATCTTCCATCTTTGGGAAACTCTTGTCTGAGAATAAAATATACACTGACAAAAACAGAAAAAAGGAAGCTGAGGCAGGAGGATTCCAATTTCAAGCCCACTTCAAGCAACTTAGAAACTTAGCGAACCCTGACTCAAAATTTTAAAAGGACTGTCTTCAGAGATGTAGCTAAATGTAAAGTTCCTAGGTTTAATCAATAACAGAGGACAACAGAGAGAGAGAGAGAAGGCAAGAAAGAAAGAAAGAATAGAAAGGAGGAAAGAAAGAAAGAAAAGAGGAAAGAAAGGGAGGGATATAGGAAGGGAAAGGATGGAAAGCAAGATGGGTAGACCGCTGTCTTCTGAATCCTGGAACCAGTTTCCTCTAAGGCTAGGCTTAGCTCCCACTGGGACTTTCACTCATTAGATCCAGAGTTCACAGTGACAAGCGCACATGTTGGTCACTGGTGATCTTCACCACATATCTCCAGTTTCCCATCTACCAGTCACGTGTTGGGATGGACCCTTCCCAATCTAATGGCAGAATGAGATGGCCCCGTGACTTCAGCTTTGACAAATGAAACGAGGTTAGAAAGGGCACATATCACCTCCAGAGAGAAAACGAAGCACAGATGAGTTCTGCAAGACATTCTTTCTGTGCCCTAGGAATCCCGGAAACAAAAATAAAGCCTCCTCCCCTGGGGGTATGGGGTAGCCTGAGTCCACGCCCTTGATCAAGCAGCAATGGACACACTGGAGGGAAGCAAGCCAACCAAGGTGAAGTTTCTAGACTCTTTAATATTTGGGCTCTTTTAGTAAGGTGGCAAAGCTTATCCCATCCCCACTGATACAAACATCCAGCACTGGATCAGCAGTGAGAATGCAGGCAGAAGTCAGGGAAGGTGCCCTTCTACCAGTGGTCTGCTGTGTTTGTCTTCCTTGGACCGCTGTGCAAGGGGAGAGTGGGACAGGAGGACCTTCAAGACTGGTGGAACCCAGAGGCCCACTGGACCAGGCAGAGACAAGTGTGAGGCAATGACACAGAAATAGAAGAGAGCAGGAGGAAAGGCTCACAGCTGTCAGTAGCCTGGAAACATTTGAAAATACTTGAGAGTAACAGCAGCCAACAATGATAAGAGCAATGGAATTTTAAAGAAAATATAAAAGTGATCACACCCTGAAGAGAAAAACGGGCTGACTCATGGAGCGCTATCTGACAGGCACCTGTCTGCACTCCTCTGTGAGTTGGAGCCTGCGCTCACGGATGCCCTTGTGTTGTGCTGAGCGCCATGGTTACCTGGACAAGGTACTCAGGTGATCAAGGGGCCATGCTCTGCCCATTTTGTCCTGCATGGTGCTGTGGGGTCCTGGCTGAAAACAGGAGTTCCAAAGATGATACACATATGAAGTAATGTGTTTTGTTTTGCTCTGGGGATTCTAAAATTACTCATCACTTTAGTTGTCTATCATCTTGTAGCAGATTACCTCCAAACTTCGTAACTTAAAACACGGGACATATTTAACCTATTACAGCTTCTGTCAGTCAGGAGTTTAGAAGTGAGTCAGCTGCGTGTCAGTGGTTCGGTGTCTCTTCTGAAGTTACAGAGATGTCAGCTGGTTCTTCAGTCATCTACAAGATTGACTGGGACTGAAAACTCCCCCTCCAAGATGGGGCACTTACGTGGACTCACCACAGGGCTGCTTGAGTGCTTAAGCATCTTTTCAACGTGGCAGGGAGCTGGATCCCCACTGCCAGTGATGAGAGAGAGGAAGGGGAGATCTTTTATGATCTAATCTTAAAATATAGACCCATCTCCTTGGAAAAGATGAGCTGAGACATCTATGAAAAAAGGGCACCGATCTTAATGAATATCAAGGAAGGAAACCAGAAAGAGGAAACAGCAAGTTCCAGAAGCAAGGGCAGCCTGGGCATATTCCAAGGAGAACGTTCAGAGTAAACAGGGAGAGACAGGCAGGGTGGACTCTGCTGGGGTAGCAGCAAGACTGATGCTCAGGGACCATTCCTTCCTGATGCTGTGGATTACAAACACAAAAGGTGCAGCGGACACCAAGAGGGATGTCAGGAACCTGCTGGAGGACACAGCAAGGCCAAAGTTGGACAACAACAGAATCAATGGAGAAAAGAGAAAAAGTCTGCAGAGTGTGCAAGGAGTTTTATTTTTATTTATTTATTTATTCTGCTCCAAACCGTCAGCATTTATAATGCACACTGTTTCTTCAGAGCAAATAGTGCCAGTAAGTCTTGCCAAGCAGCTGCCCTTGTTTTGATGCTTGATTTGATTGCCCCATGCTTTTGTAACTCTCGCTCCGTTCTCTGCACTTCGTCCTTACTAACTACCCAGGACTGCGTTTCACACAGTGTCAGTGCATTGGGGAAGTGGACACTACCAAAACAATCTAGGTGCCTAGGTCCCTCTGGCCAGACCTCTGTGCCAGGGCAGGTCTCAGAGTGACAGGGCTGAAAGATTTGCCAATGACAGGGCTTATGAATGCTCACAGGTGCTTACTGTATAGCTTGTGATATGGGCCATTGCAAAACTTTCCAATATTTTAAAATGACATCACTTTAAGAGCCCATTACATCAGCTGCAAGGGGCTTGTGCATGGTATTCCCAGTTCTTTGTAATACTTCTGCTCCGTCTGGCAATAATTTCAACTCCTGACCAGTGGCTTTGGAGAGCCATGCGAATTCATCCCTTATAAAACAAAGCACATTTGTACCCGGAGCCCTAAAGCCACATGGATTCCAGGAAACAATTACTCTGGATCTCCTAGAAATGATGAAGTAAATAATGTCACAGCCATGGGAAATGAGAGAAATGTTATTGTCCCATAAACGGCTCCTTCTACTGAGTGTTTCTGTGGTAGTCCGTCCACTTCATGTTTGCTTTAACTCAAGAACTCATAAAAGCTACATTCCTCTGTGAACTCCAGCGTGGCTCCCCTTTCTTCCAGCACAATTCCTTGCAGGACACATGTAAATTGATCAAATGGAAAGAGCAAGAGTAGAAAATCTGATTAAACCATCAAAGCATTGCATCATTTCTTCCTTGCACAGCATTAGCCAGCAGCACTCAATTTAGTCTCCTATTTTGCTAAGCAGACAAAATCAGCACCACCCCTCTGCAGAGGGTGACTCCTGGGCATATCGTCTCGGAGAACATTAACTCAAAGGCTGAAGGTAACACAAAGCCTCGGCTCACCAGATTGCTGACGGATTGTTGTTCTGGCTAATTGAATTTGCTGGTTAAACTAGGAACTGATTCTCTGGCCTCCCCAAACCACCACTGTATCCTCCTCACCTCAAAACACAGCTGGCTCATCTCAGCTGTTTGCCCACCGACTTTCTGTTTTGTATTCTAATTTGTGTGCATTGACTGGAAAGTGTTTTTGCATCTTAGAAAGGAAAGCACATTGAGCAGGGTCCAAAGCTGCAGGAGGGGAATCCGCCCTGGGATCTCAGCAGTTTTGTGTCTTGATTCAGGCTTCCCTATTCAATCTCTAGTCATCTCAGTCATTCTCCTAACTCGGTGAGTTGAGAAGCAGGTTTTACTTGGTCACTTTTTAGATAAGGAGGGTGCCAGTTCCCAGGATAAAGGATTTGATCCTAGAAGTTTTAGGTAGTTTGATGATATAAAATACAAAGTGTGCACCAGGATCTGAGAGAGGGAGCAGCAGGAATGATGGAGGTGCTGTTTGATGATGGTGATGATGATGGTGAAGATAATGGTGGTTGTGATAATGATGATGTTGGTAGTAATGGTGAACGTGGTGGCAGAGGCAGGGGTAGGAGAGGGGTTACCAAGGGGTGGATGGACAAGTGAATCATCCTTGAGGGAAGAGGTCATAACAGCCGCAAGTTGGGTTAAGGCAGTAGGAATGGTGATGAGAAGGGCAACCAGAAGCAAGGCAATTTCTAGGCATGACATTGACCTACGACATGTGGCAGCTTTCGGGCTGGTGGATGAGAACTCTTAAAGACAGTAAAATACTAGTGAATATGGGTAGAAATAGAGATCATGAAAAGAATGTGTGATAAGGAAAGGGGTGACATTCATCCTGGATTCTGTATCTGTGCCTCTGGTCTTGCATTTCTCAGTGATCTAAGAACATCAAATCCAGGGTGCACCCTGAGAAAGAGGGCAGAGATGTAGATTCCAGTGTGCTCTACAGCATGGTCCTTCTCAGCAGATAGCAACTTGGGGGTCTCTGGATTGGATGGTGGGCCTTAGAAAGAAGGTTGTGAATGTGTGTGTGTGTGTGTGTGTGTGAAACCCACAGGCCAGCACCTGCTGAGATGCAGGCAAAGATCAACCAATCCTTCAGGCATGTTTCCCATTCATGACTTACCTGGCCCCTTGAGAAATCACCTTGGAGAGAGCACTAGGCAATCACTCCATGGAAACCTACCCAGGCACAGGCTGCAGTAAGCATGAGCCCTTTTGTGACTGTGGGAATAGCCAGGAGGCTCAAGCTCAGGAGCAAAGTGTCCCTGTGTTTGCTCGTGACTGGCTCCTTCCAACTTGGAACTTGTACCATCGAGGTGCCACTAGGTCCTGGCCTTCCTCATAGGGCTGGCACTTGAGAATGACCAGGCCACCAGTAGAGCTGAGGGTCCTGGTGGCTGTAAATCCCTCACCCAGCATACTTTTTGGCCTTTGGGGAATGGCCACTAGAAGTCACAACTACCCTCTGACAGTGCTTGTGCTGGGAGTTGACCTTGGGAATGGCTCTGAGGCCCAGCGCAGGGTTCCTGGCACTGCAGCTGCACAGCCAGCATGTGCCAGTTCTTCCTTTCCCATGGCACAGCCTCTTCATCCTCAGCTGTAGAAAAGCAAGATATGGTTTATTAGTGTCTGTGATGTTTGGGGTGGAGAGCCAACCTGATTGGCTCTGGTGGATCATGCTTCTGCATGTGTCTGGGTGGCCGTGGAGGCGTGGTCTTAGGTGCTATATCTGGTCCCTCCCCTTCCTCTCTGGTGCTGCTCCTCTGCTGTGCCTCCTGACCACCATGAACTCAGCAGCTTTGCACATCACACCCTTCACCACGATGTCCCTGCCTTGGAGCCAGCTGACTCCCTGAGAATGTGAGCTAAATGAGCAGAAACCCTTCACAATATCTCACCCTGGTGAAACCTGCGGAAGGGAGCAGCAGAGACAAGCAGAGAAGCATTTCTTCCTAACTTTCTTTTGGTGTCACTTAAATTGGCTAGGAGGAGCATTCGTGATTTGAGAAAGAAAGGCCCACCCAGCCCAAAGGTGAAAACACCATGTGCTGGTCCAAAGCTGGGTGTGGACAGCCCAAGGGCGCATTCGTGTGTATGAGCTGTCAGAGAACAGAGTAGGGTGAGTTGGAATATCAGATTGCATTGAACAGATGTTAAAACCAATGAAATAATATTTTTTCTGGCAACCCTGCCTAGGATAAACATGACTACTGATTAACGCGAAGAAAAGAAAGAGCATCAGGGCTGTTGGTGAAGGTGGAGTCTGCTGAAGGCAGACCACATATCTCTGAGGCTTGCCTGGGGAGTGCCCAGTTTCTCCCAAAGGTCAGCAAGAGAAGAAAGCCCTGGAAAACTCTCAGCCCCTTGCAGGAATCTCTGGGGAAATGCACCAGCAGGCCCGAGCGTGACAGGCAGTTCTGCAGTTCTCTATGATTAGTTCCCACTCGGGGCACCAAAGGCATAGTCCAGCTATGACAGCTGGCCCTGGGCAGGGTGCCCAGCAGAGCAGTCCCACTAGGATGGGTGCAGAGTTTCACTGGAAGCCTGGATTTCCAGAGTGCTTATCTATAGCCAGGGTTTAGAAGGTGAAGTCGCCACCTTCTGAGCTCGGTGTGGCAGTCAGAGAATAACAGGATCGGTGGGAAGAGGAATTCCTCCCCTCAGGCTTCTGTGAATGAATAATTCTCATCTGCAAGGTATGGATCCCAGCATGGGTATTTTCCCGGATCTGAGAGTCC
The DNA here is from genome assembly GCF_012274545.1 of Fukomys damarensis. Classification (NCBI taxonomy): domain Eukaryota; kingdom Metazoa; phylum Chordata; class Mammalia; order Rodentia; family Bathyergidae; genus Fukomys; species Fukomys damarensis. The sequence continues at coordinate 132,990,767 of NW_022900928.1, read as the reverse complement.
CCACAGCAGCTGCACTTGTTCAAGAAGAAAAATGAATGAAGACCCCAGCACTCACCCTCTTCCCCAGCTCCCTGTCCCCAAGACTTGGGATTGTCAAATCCTCACTGAAAGACCTTGCACAGCCAACACTCCACCAAGAGGGGAAATGCCTGCCAGTGGAAGCACCCAGTGGCTATGGTTTGAGTGTCCCCTCTGAAACTCAGATATGAAGAATGGAGAAGGAGCAACTTCAAGCTATAAGGAGGTCATGGCAGCTCTGCCCCTCAGAATGGATTAAGCCAGTGATGGACATGTGGCCCAACCAATTATGTCTCAGGTGGGTCTATTAGATGAGCCAATAGGGCACTGCCTGGTCACATGACACCTCTACCATGCCAGAACCCAGCCACAGGTCCTAGTCAGAGCCTGGACACATGCATCCACTGTGCGTGGACTTCCCCACTTCCAGAACATGGAGCCCAATAAATTATTCTTTATAAATTGCTTGGCCTCAGGAATTTGGTTACAGCAACAAAATCAGACTAAAACACTAGTGAAAGTCTGGTGGGAACTGACTCACTGTGGGTGGTGCTCTGCGGCTCACCTTAGGCTGGCCGGACAGTGGGGTGACAGCGCACAACCCCTAGTTCAAAATAGACTTCTGTGAATGTCAAGGAGGGAGCCTCTGAACATGTCTGAGAAGGATTCCAAATGAGAACCATGCTCCAGAGAAAATGAAAACCCCACAAAGCTTCCATGAAATGCACAGGCAGTATGTTTTGTTGGCTGTGAAACTGACAACAACAGAAAACCCACAAAATACAAATGGATGCTAAAATGTTCAGAATCCTGTCATACTATTTCAGGATTCTGCTCACATTTGTTAAGTTTCTTCTCCATAGTTATTTTCTCCATCACTGGGAGTAAAGAATAAAATAAGCTTTCTGTCTGAAAATCCCTAATTTTGTGGGTTTTTTTATTTTTGTTTTATTGGAGAATTCACTGTTTTGAGCAGCCAATCTAACTTTTTCTATAAAAATTGTCAGGAGTCCATTGGATGCCAGGAACTCTCAGAATTTAAGAAAAAGAACCAACTCCTTGCCTGAGATTCTCTAAGTTGCTACAGCTGTTCTCTCTAAAAATGCTGTCACCCTGATTTGCACAAAAGGAAAGTACAATACATTTTTTTTAAACCTCAAACACTCATAAAACAGCTACTATGTTAACAGCATTTTATTGAATTATGAGAAATACAAGAAAACAATTATTTCCAAGTCTTTAAAGTCCAAATAAATTATGGTCCCCCAATATGGTAGGAGCCATTAAACCTTAGATACCAAAACTGTGTGTTTGGCGAATGATTCACACAGGGAAAATGCTCACCATGGGACATCAGTGGAAACCAGCAGGACATTTGGCAACTCGCATGTACTCCAGGGTCCTAGGAAATGACCGGGTCATTTAGATGTACAATTTCTTCAACACTTGTGACAGGCCAGGTTAACAGGTGATGCATAGAATAGTTTATTTCATTTAGTTGTTACGGTCTCTCCAAAGTAGACACTATTCCCAATGCATAGCTGAGGAAACTGAGGCTCAGGGAGATCCAATGACCTGCACCCAACACTCTGGTGTGGCAGAAACAGCCCAGGAATGCAGTGCTCAAGGGATTCCCAGACCAGCAGCCATAACAGCTGCAAAGTAGGGCCTGTAGCACCCCATGGCCCCCAAACCTTCCCCTTCACAGCCTGGGTTTTCACAAGACTCTGGTGAATCTGCCCATTCAACTTTTCACCACCTTGCTCCATACCACCCTGAAGAACAAAGCCTTGGGAGAACATTTGAAACTGTACGGAGCAACCAGCTGGGACTGTTGGTGTGATTTCATCTCTACCAAGAACAGCATGGAAGTGCGTGTTCCCTCTACTCGTGCTGATGCGCTGGAAAATGCAGCTAGAGAATCCCAAACAAGAGCCAGCTCTCCCCTCTGTTCCTTCCTCTGCCACCACTGACTCCAGATCAAGGAAGCTCATCCGTGGAGTCTGGTACAAACCGGAAGGGAAAGTCTTCTCTGGGGACAGTGCCATTCAGCAGGACTCATGAGACACAGTTTCTGGCAGCCTGGCGGTCGGGGAGCCAGGTCCACCCTGTGGCTGCAGAGGCTGGACCCCCGCCTGGGTGAGGAGGAGAAGGCTACAGTGGGAATAGCAGATGGGTGGACAGACAGATGAGGGTGGGTGGTGGGAGGCAGCCCCTGGGATGACAGCATGGCCATGACTGTCATCAGAAGCCTGTCCCTCTGCAGCTGATGGCGTGCCACATACTTGAGAGCAGTTAGTGGTGACTGAGCCAGTCTCACGACTCAGATCCACTGTGATGCTAAACCCGCAGATGACCCGCAGCCCTTGGAAGTCATCGGAGCAGCTACAGAACACTGCGCCCCTTAAGAATCCTCCACTGAGAGTGACCTCCTTCCATCCGGGCCTGGGCCTGCTCTGGGCACTCCAGCGGGCTTGAGTGGACTCCATCTTCTCTCGACTCCTGGCCAGGCACATCCTGCTGCCTTTCTCCTCACCCTGTGGTATTGATGGAGGGGACCTTGGCTCCCCGGCCACTGCTGATTCTCTGGGAGGAGCCCTGACCCAAGCCCTGCTTGCCAAGAACTTCTTGGGAGTTTTCAAAATGGATCTGAGAGTTCCCACACCTCCCCAGGGGTGGGAACCTTAAAGATAAACAACCTAGGAGAGTCTATCTGTGGACTTGTTTACTTCTATGCCAAGTCTGGTATCCAGTGAGAGGACACTCAGTGCTGCAGTTCTGAGGCCCCTTAGCTCCCTGGAGTGTTCTCCAGTCCTCCTCGAAGATGCCCACATGGGCAGCCTTCTGGCTGGGGCACAGCATGAATGGGGCATGAGCCAGCCCTGGAGAGCAGAGCAGCCCCTGCCCAAGTGGAAAGAAGACTTATGTCACCAAACGTGCTCAAAGAACTTGCAAAGGCACAAAAGCCAGGCATAGTGATGTATACCTATGATCCCAGCACTTGGGAGGCTGAGGCAGGAGAATCACTGTGAGTTCGAGGCTAGCCTGGGCTACATAGTAGACCGACCTTGTCTCAAAAACCCATGCCCACTACAAGAGCAATTATTAAAAAAAAAAAAACAGAAAATAAGCATTTGGGAATTTGGAGAAATTAGGGGAACTTGTGAACCATTGGGAATGAAAAATATTGTAGCTACTGTGGCAAATAGTATGGATATTCCTCAAAAAAAATTTAAAAATAAGATTGGTGCATGATGCAGCTGTCCCACATTGGGCAATAATACCAAAGGAAAAGGAGGCAAGGGCTCTAACATCTACCTACCCATGTTCATAGCAGCATTACTCACCACAGTACAACATGTACCCTGCTTCTGGGAAAGCAATTTTTCCATGGAAAATAGGTTTTAGTATGAGTTTAGAAGGGCCACCCCCTGAAAATGGGCTCCATTGCATCTTTCTGTTGTTATTACACAATAGGGTTCATTTCCACAGATTTTTTCTTTCTTTCTTTCTTTTTTTTTTTTTTTTT
>NW_022900928.1:132954523-132986496 GCF_012274545.1 Fukomys damarensis | reverse complement strand
TTTCTTTTTTTTTTTTTTTTTTGGTACCAGGAATCAAACTTGGGACCTTGAGTTTGTGAGGCAAGCAGCAAAACCACTGAGCTAAATCCCCAGCCCCTAGGGCTCCTTTTCAGGGAATTTGACTTCTAAAATCATGTAAACCTTGTTTTCCAGGTAGGTCTTATTTTCAGGGAAACACAACAACAACCCAAGTGCTCCGCTATCCATGCGGTGGAGTAGAATTCAGCTGCAAAGAAGGATATTTTGACCCATGCTACAGCAAGACCAATCTTGAAGACATTATGCCAAGTAAACCAGTCACAAAAGGACAAATATTGTGGGATTCCTCTGAAATAAGGTACATAGAGCAGTCAAGTTCATTGAGGAAAGAGAATGGGGGCCGCCCAGGATGGGGGTGCGGGATAAGGAGTCAGGGTTTAATGGGGGCAGAGTTTCAGGGTGAGAACATCCTGGAGGTGGATGGAGGTGACTGTAACACAAATATGTATGTATGCGTTCTGTGCCTCAAAGCTTACACTTAAAAAGGGTTAATACAGTCAATTTTACGTTACATATCTTTTACCATAATTTTAAAAATGTGAATGGCTTGAGTTAAAATCAAGGTTCCAACAATGCCAGGGATTTAGCTCAGCTATTCCACTGCCTGCCTCGAAGGCACAAGGTCCTGAGTTCGATCTCTGGTGACAAAAAACAAAACAAAATAAAATCAAGGAACTAACATAAAAAGTTTTACTTCTGAATCAGTGCGCAAAGGAGTGGCTAGGCTGGTCTAGAGCAATGGCTGTTTGGCTTTGCATTCCCTTCCTCCACTCCATAATCCAACTCTCAGTTTCCACGGGAAGCAGACCCTGGCCCCAGGGACACAGCCCACATACTGCAGGGCACTTCGTGTTGGCAGCCAGGCCAGCAGAACGCTGGGGCTGGGTATGGGCTGACCTCCTCCCACTGCCCCAGGCCCTGCAGATGGCCCCAGGCATCCACCAAACCTGGATTTTCCCAAACTGGAACAGAGAATTCAAGGGGCTGGGAGTGGGAACACTGAGCTGGGAAGCACAAGGACAGAATTCCTCTTGCTTTTGTCAGTTCAACACTGCTATAAAGTGAACCTAGTCTTTCATGGAGAAATCCACTGATTTTCTGCTTCAAAACCTGGCTTCTGCTATACTGGGGTGGTCCCCAGCCAGGCCTCTCTTTGATCCTGTTCATCAAGTTTGCCTTCAAATGCCCTTCAAAGGCTATTTATGGGAGCAGGTTTAAGGCTTTGGGGACTGTTCTTTCAAGATGCAGACATACTTAAAGCCCCTGTCACTGGGGCTAATGGATGTGTCACATGGCCTGGCCCAGGGAGGAGGGGATCTGCCCAGCCAAAGGCTAAACATGACAGAGATTAAACTCACTGTAAACAAGAAGGATTAGGAGCCCAAAGCCGGGTGGCAGGGGGATCAAATGACACAGTGTGTCAGAGAATAAAGGCTCCTTGGGAAGGTAAAGAAGTGGCTGGGCAGGGACAGGGTTGGGATCTGAGGTTATGCCCCCGAAATCAGCAATTGTGTACTTAGTGAACAATAAAAATGTGACAGAGGGTGCAGGCAACAGCAGCTGCAGGCCCAGTGCATGACAAACTGTAGGGCTGGCCCGACCACAGTCTCTGGGTGTTTTCAGCTCGAAACTCCACCAACTGCTGGTTTCTTCTTGACAGGAAGGCACCCAGGAACATCTTCAGTGTGGCTGCCAGCAGGTCCACATGGCAGCGAGGTTGAACCTGTACACTGGGCTCCTTCCCAGCCTGGTGCTTCTCTTCCAGGCCGACCAAGAAGTTTGGGTTCTTCTCTCTCTTTGAAAGCAATCTAAAGAAAGTGACAGGGAATTGGAAAACTCTAAAAATACTGACTTTTTAGAAAGACAGTGAATGGGAAGCAGATGCTGCCCCCCACCCAGGACCTCCGTGGCATCTTGGCTGTGAACTTGGGGATCGTGGCCTCCACAAGGCTTCTAAGGACACGACATGCAGCTGCCCTCTGAGAGCTGTCCTGGCACAGCTCCAACTCCAAGGCACAGGCATGCAGGAAGAGTGGCTATGCCCTCAGAACTGGCTCAGGTGCCTCAGGGTGCAGAGACCCTTGGTGGTGTGAGCCTGGAGGGGGAGTGGGCTCTTCCCGGGGAACTTCAGGGCCTTGATACAGGAAAGCAGTACAGGTGATTAGTGTCAAAGGTGTTCAGAGAGGCGCCTGTCGTGGGTACCCAGAGGTACCCTGCCCGGGGTCTGTGTCATCTGGGAGCTGGTGCGGGGCAGGGCTGAGATGACTCAGAGCCACCCCTGCACACCATCACGTGGAGCACACACTGCACTCACACTGTCATTACCACCAGGGACTCAGCTGCCACCCTGCGCCCACAGAGGCCACACTTGTGATTCAGCAGGGCAGAGGTCACTCACCCCCTTTCCCCATGGGTGCCCCAAACGTGCCACCTCAGCTCCAAGAGAGCAGGTGGAAGGCTCCAGAGGTCAACGGACAACGCAACCCACCCATGCCAAAGCACAGGATTGTCATAGGGCTCCTGGGAAGAGGAGCGCGGCACAGTGGCCAGATGTGGCTGGCGGGGTCCACACTAGTTATTTACCGCACACAACAGGGCAGAAGATGCCACATCTGGGATGTAAGAAGAAACACCAGCCACCACAAGGTCAAGGGCACTCAGTCTGAAGAAAGCTGTGCTGCACACATTTTCCTGTAACACCAGAAGCTCGGCTGCCTTAGGTTGGCAGGGTGCAGATGTGGGGTTGCTGCTCACTCTGGGGCTCACGAGGTTTTCATGTTTCCAGCAAGAGCCATAGAGTACAGTGAAAGGGAACTGCTGAGGAACTACAGATCAGAAATCCTTAAAATTACCTGAGTACATTATGATTCCAAATTTCACTGATGTATACTGTTTTGAAAACACACAATAATTTTATGTCACCTAATCCCTCTGAAAGTTAGGCTTTTCTCTTAAAAATGTAGTCACGTACTTGGGAATTGAGCCCTTCTGCCCACTGTGAGGGTCATACATGCATGGCTACATCTAGCCACGTCAAAGCATGTTGCACAGTTTTTAAAAAATCCAGATAAGTACATTATTTTCACCAGCGCTGATCTCAGGACCAGAAGGGAGGGGAGGTCTTCAGGGGACAGATGGAGCCTGCCCTTCCAATCCCACACCTGACCCTGTGTGGTCCTAATGTAAGAAAACCTGCCCCACCTTCCTGTCTGGGCTCCAGGGCCCCAGGGGCCTGCATTCCGGTTTGCTCAGTGATGAGTGTGGAGTGTCTTTTGAAGCTGTCGTTCACTGTCTTCAGCATCATGCTTCACCGAGGTCACCAGGACAGGGACATCTGCTCACCCTATGGCTACTTCCCAGGGTCCTCACCAAGAGCCTTGGCTGCAGGACAATTACCCCACAACTAGCCTTTTCTCCATGAGTCACAAATCCACACCCCACTCAAGAAGGGAGAGTCCGGAGCACCTCCTCTCTGCCACATGTCCCCACCTCCTCCATCGAAAGCCAGCCCCTCTCCTTGGAAGCCAGAGTCCACCCCTTGCCAACACTCCTGGTGGAAGCCATTCCTAAAATTTCACCCCATGGTTCTCTGCCCATTCCCCTTGTCTTAGTTTCTTTTCTCTTGATGATGCTGAGACAAAACACCGACATCCAAAGTTAAACTGGGCGAGGTTTATTGTAGTTCACAGTTTGTAGAGGTTTTAGTCCATAATCAGCTGGCTCCGAGGCAGGGAAGGAGGAGCATTGCGGAGGAGAAACGGTTCACAGCACACAGAAGACAGCAAAAGCAATGAGACCTAGCAGCATCTTTCTGCCCCTTTTAGCCTACCCAGACTACCTAGGGCACGCAGCACTCACACCTTTAATCCTAGGCCCTTGAGCCTACATCACACTATGAATCAATCCCAGCGTCACACAACGTAGATGCAGCCACTTCTGCAAAAGCCCCACCTATGACCACATGAGGTTTTGGGGGACCTCAGGACACAGCCGTTACCATCCTCAAACATACACTGTGCGAGAATAGTAAGCAATATTTCATACATTACGAACAAAAATCAAGGGAAGAATAGAAATCTCCCTGAGTGCCCCTCTTCCCCACCCCATTTGTTGCAGCAGCCTCTGCCTGAGCCCTGGTTCAGTTACCCCTATGCTGTGGGTGCTCAGCATGCCGTGTGCGTGCACATCTGTTTCCAGGCACATCATCCTCGTGCAGCCAGCACCTCTGTTTCTTTCTCTGTTCCCCAAATGGAAAGGCACCCTGGCCCTCGCCCGTTCTAAGAAGTCTTGCTATGGTGCGTCATCCTTTGCGTTTCTCTTGCCAAGCCTTCGCAGTTTTAAGCAACACGTGGCAGATAGACATTCTCAAACTTGATTGATAAGCTGAACGGCACATGGAGCAGGGTTAAAATCTGGATGAAAGGTCCCTCCCTCCCGCCTGCGATCAACTGAATCTCCCCAGCATCTGGAATGAGGTTTTATGCTGTAGAGATGATTCTGAGGGGCAAGTATGGAACGAGACCTTTATATTCAAAATAGGAAATCCACGTGAAGCGGCTAAAAGGGTAAGTAAAGTCAGTGTGAAGATGTATTTGAGGTGAGAGAAAGATTAGCCACAAATAAGAATAACAAACACAGATTTATCTTACAACCATGCAATCCTGCTGCTCAAGACTCACCCAGAAACAATGAAATATGTGTCTTCCTGTCAATCTCCATACAACAGCTTTACTGTAACTGTCAAAAACTGGGAACCTCACAAAAGTCCCTCAACCAGGAACTGGACAGATTTTGTCTGTCCGTGCAGTGAAAGTCTGCTGAACAGTAGCAGATGAACTACAGATGCACACAAAAACAGGGGATGTGGGCAGTTACTCTGCTGTGTGTGCTGTCAAAACCTATCGTACTGTATCCCCCCCAAAAAGATAAATTTCACTGTGTGAAAATTATAATAAATCTAATTTAAAGATATAATTAGGGAACTTCACTAACATAAAAGTGTATGGGCATTGGACAGCTTAAAGATGAATGCTGTAAGATAACTGCAGCCACTGGCATTTAGGCCAGTGATGGCAAACCTTTTAGAGACGAGTGCCCAAACTGCAGCCCAAACCCACTTATCACACAGAGCCAACCCTTTGATGAAACCTGAATATCCAATGCTTAGCTGCTGGGCCATTTGGCTCATGTGCCAAAAGAGAGGGCTCTGTGTGCCCAAGGTGGCACGCATGCCTGGCTTTACCACCACTGTTCTCGGCTGAAAGGGTGAGGGTGGTTTGTGGGACTGTACTGACTACACATACTGTCAACCACACAGTCGTAATCCCAGTGGCAGCACATCAAGGTGAGGTTTCCAGCTTGCCTACAACTCCTGAACATTCTTGAACAGCTGGCTTCTAAGTAATCACACTTTCAGGGAATTAACTTTTTTTATCGTTTTGTTTTGTTTTGGTACTGGGATTGAACTCCGGTCCTTGTGCTTGCAAGGCAGGCCACCGAACCGCTGAGCTAAATCTCCAGCCCTAACTTTTTCTATCTTGCAATAGAGTACAGGTATCAGATTTTGTAGATGTTTTCTATGTGGCTGCTATATTAAATTTATTCACTATGAGGTTTTTCCTGATAAATAACATGGTGCACAAGTAATGTGACTTATTTCCTCTAACTTTTTTTTTATATATCTAGTTTATTTTATATTAATTTTTTTTTTCAGAAAGAATCTCACTATGTAGCCCAGGTTGGCCTTGAATTTGTGGTTCTCCTGCCTCAGTCTCCCAAGTTCTGGGTTTACAGTCATGCAAGCACCACCGTGCTTGGCTTTAATTATACTTTTTGTTGACTCTTGAAGTGTTTCAGAACAAGCTGGGCTGTCCTCTGTATTGCTGACCTTATAGATGTGTAGATGTGTTCCTGATTTTGTAAACAAAATACTGCATGCCTCCTCATCAGTGCTGATGATGGGAAGTATTTTTCCATTCACAATTTATAAGCTTTGGACAACTATGTTTTCAATTTAACCTAAAGCATTTGGCCATGAATTAGGATAATCATACGGCTTTTCTCTTTCACCTCTAATCTTGATGAATTATATGAATAGTTTGTTTGATGTAGAATCAACTGTACCTTCCCAGAGTCAAACCACAGTTTTGATGTATCATAATTAAAGTACACCAGTTGTATTTCATTTATTACCATTGTACTTATTGCCCAATCATTTTACTTAGTGTTTTAGAATTGTTTCATAGGTGAGATGTCAGAGTCGCTTTCTGGGCCCTAGTTTGTAGGTTTGGCCATCAGAACTGAACTTGTGATATCATTTTTCTCATTTCTCAACATCACAAATTTTTCTCTTGTTACATCTTAGTCATATCTGAAATTAAGTATTTTTCCTACTTCAAAATATATGCATATTCATTCAAGAGAAAGACACAAGGACCACTGTCCCCTTCTCCTCATTGACACAATAACCTTCCTTTAGAATAATCAGAACACCTTCTTACGCCCTCCTTTCGTTCCTTTCTTCCTTTCTCCTGTAAAGTCCAGCATGAAAGCTGGGGGGGCGGGCAGCAAGCCAGTTCTCAGTCTCTGTCAGGGAGCCTAGTGGGGCAGATCTCTGGTGTGATGGCAGTGCCAGCTGGCTTGGGGTTGCCATGGAGCCAGGGTAACCCCTGTAGGGAGTACTGGAGTTGAGAGAGTGATCAGAGCTGGGTTCTGAGGGGCTTCACTATAGTGGAGAAGCCTGGGAGGTGCCATATTGGCCTAGTGATCGATGTCAACATCGCCAATAACCAGAAGTCAGGAAATCATTCAGCAGCTACTGGGATATAACGGTGGCACCATAGGAATTGTGCCTATGGTGTTCCTTCCAGACACGAACATAAGCCTCATCCCAAGGAAGTACCAAACAAAACCAAACTGAGGGCCACAGCACTTCTGAATCTTCAAAAGTCAGGTTCATGAAATGCAGGGAGAGTCAGAAATTGTCTCAGAATAGGGACTGAAGAAAAACGGACAAGCAAGTCCAAGCCATGAACACAGGCTGAATCACTATGATCTGCAGAGCTTTCTGGGATGACTGGGGAAGCCCAAAGAGAGCCTGGGAATCAAAGAACCACAAGGTGTCCCTTCAATTCCCTGCCACCTCCACCAAGCTGTGGAGGGGCCAGAGAGGGACCTTGTGGGTCAGAAACAGGGCAAACAGTTCCAGCACCACACACCCTCTCAGAGGCTCAGGAGACATTCTTATGCTGGTCTTGCAAGCTTTCTGTTCATTTAAAATCAGGTTGAGTTGAAAGAATAAGCTTAGAGGATCTCAACAACTCAGCAATGTCAGTGCTCATCAAAAGACTCAAACTCTGCACATCATTTTGACCCAGGAGTAAGCAACATTCTCTGAGGACATAATCACAAATGCTACAAAGATTTAGCTTTGAACTGACCCTCTAGGATTATTTACGAGTTTGAAAAATGAGAAGCAATCTAAAAAAATACTCTAAGAGGATGTGGAAACATAAATGATGGTATAACCATGAAGCGAAATACTAAGACAGCTACTCAGAAAGATGTTTGAACAAATCATTACTGGCTTGGGAAAATGTTTAGGATACATGGTGAGTGGAGAACACAGGTGTGAAAACATTATATTCAGTTCCTCCCATTACCTAAACAGCAGAACAAGCGTCCTGCATGTGTGCACATGTGCGTGCATATGTGTGTATGTGTGTGTACATGTGTGAGCATGTGTACGAGTCCCATGGAGAGCAATTAACTGTATTTAGCACAAGGAGGCCCGGAGCCCTCACCTGCAAACACCCCCTACCTCACCCAAGCTGGGATAGCAAATAGGATTTATTTCCCAAACACACAAGGTGTGAGGGAAAAATAGGGTGAACATTTACTTTTAAAAAAATTTATTACAGTAAAAAACACTTAGCAGCTGATCACTCTCAAAATACTTTCCTGCACTCTAACCACACTTATCTTCTCTTTCTCCCCACTTTCTGCAGCAGTCTAGAGCCCTCTTTCCTGAGAGTCTGCAGCTGTGCCGTCCTGGCTGCCTCGATGTCCTGGATCCATTCCGAATGCTTCTCTTCCGTGGTCATTAGATGCTGGGGAAGAGCCAAAGGTCCCATGGTGCCAGATCTGGTGAACAGGTGGGTTAGGACACAGCGTAGATTGCTGTAAAGACTTCAGAATTGATTCGGGAGACCAAGGCAGCCACAAAGAAAGACACTCAAAAAAGAGGACTTTCAGAACGCCTTCAGAAAGTGGCAAGAATGATAGAATTAGTGTGTCCACAGTGAGGGGGATGTGTCTTTTTACTGCAATAAATTCTTTTTAATTTAAACACTCCCCCATAGGCTGTGGTCACGTCTCATATATCTTTATATAGATGACGATCCACTATGGGATCCACTATGTAACTTATGACACACGGTTTTGCAAACACACTCGTGGGTCTTCTAAATCAGTAATCAAGTGTAAGACCCAGAACATCCCACAGGAAACATGGGAGCCTTGGGAAGAGTTTGATGAAGAGGGTGGCCCTCAGGACATCTCTTCATCCCAAGTGGGCACTGTCTTACAGGGTCAGAGACCCCAGGAAGCTGCTGTGGGCTCAGGTGGGGCCTCCCTCTCCCACTACAGCCCACAAGTCATTGTCTGGGAGGAAAAGTTCTTAAGCCACTCTGACCCAAACAGGTTTGAAAATCGCCAACAATGGGGTGGCCTTGGCCATGTGTGTGTCCTGAGTGGATCCAGTGGAGGCCACGGCTTGCAGTCACCAACTCGACAGCGGTGCTCAGTACACTGCCCTTCTCTGAAGACCTCTCCATGCATGGCTGCAGAGATCCCTTTTGTAAATCAATGGGAGGGGCAGGAGTGATGCAGGGATGTGTTCCAGTGACAACAGTGTCCTACGGCCTCCCGACAGTGCCAACCTCAAGGGCTCCCTGAAGCTGATGGAAGGATGTGCAGCCCTCGCTTCTCCATAGCCAAGAGACAGGGGCTGGCTATGCAGGCCTCCTGGATGGCTCAGGACCTGGTCCCCAAGGCTCCCCCTATCTTTTCTCGGTGGCGGTCACAGGAGGAGAGGAAACCCTGGGGACAAGGATTAAGAAAATTGTTGTCTCTATTTAATTTACCCCCTCATTTGACTAGCTATGACTGAAAAGATGGATGTATGTGATTGTAAGAGGTTTTTGTTTCCTCTGTTAATTACAGATTCTGGAACAGGAAGTACGGTGGGGAGAATCCTCACCCCTGACCTTTGCTTCCCAGCGACGTCTGTGAACATGTCATATTACATGGTGAAAGTGCTTTGCAGATGTAATTAAGACTATGAATCAGCTGACTTTAAAATAAGATTACCCTCCAGCACATGGGTGGCCCTAAATCCAGACACATGAGCCTCCACAAGCAGAGGCCTTGCTTTGGCAGGCAACAGAAGAAGGAAGCAGAAAGATCCAGGGCCTGAGAAAGGACTGGTGCGCCTGGCTTGGTTGGGAGATGGAGGAGACCAGGCAGTGGCAGACAGAGATCTAGGTCCCAGGAACACAGGCAGGTAGCTGTGACCTGCCTTTCACTGGGGAGCCCTGGCGGACTTGTGACCCATTGAACTGTTCAGCAATAGCAGCATTCCCAGCTGCTGTGAGAGTTTTGTCATTTGTACTGGCAACAACTGAAAATCAATACAGGAAGTTTTCATAATGTATCCAACAAAGAAACTGCTAGCCAGAACACACAAACCACTCCTGCAACTTGATTAAACACACACACACACACACACACACACACACACACACACACAGAGTAACAGAATATGGGCAAAAGAGCTCAAATAAGTGGATACCCAGGGAAGCAAGCTGGTCCCGAGGTCATGAATCGCTAATGGCTGGGGAGGTAAGGGATGCTCAGCCCACAAGTGCCACCAAAGACAAGTGGCTGTACCAGGCAGAAGCCCATTTGGACTGCACAGCATCCCACCCCTGCTGGCCAGGGCAGGCCCAGGGACAGAGATGAGGGTTCCACTTAATTAATATAGATTAATAACAGACCTCCAGAGAATCCCACCCAGGTAGATGCCTTTCTTTGCAGTCAGAGAGAGCTTAGCCTTAGCAATATCACTCAGAGTCTTTGGAAGCTTCTAGAAATGTACAGTGGGCACACTCGACCAGAAATGAGGTTTGGTTTTGATGGTGACAGGCACACTGAGGGTTAGACAGAGGTCACATATGTGCATCTTAAAAGAGGAAAGAGTCACACCGTGATTTCAAACCCTGTTCTCTGCAGCAGGAGCGAGAGGTGAGGGTACGTTACTTCCCTCCGCCAGAGTCACAGCTGGCAAGCACTATAAGGGTCTAATTAATCCAGTGCCCTTCCCTCTTGGCTGAGAGACTAAAGGCAAGTGACAGATGTCATTTGTGTTGGCTTCAGGAGAGCTTTTGAGTTTGTTCCACATGATTTGTTCACCCAACCCAAAGATGCCGGCAGTTTGAGGTTTCATCAATGGCTCGGTCTCCACTGTGGTCCCTGAGAAAGGGCATCATGGAGGTCCTGGAGACAGGTAAGGAAAAAAGAGGAGGAGACAGGAGAGGGAAAAGGAGGCTGCCAGGGAAGAGCTGGCCAGGCTGGACTTCCTGGGCAGTGGAAGCCCAGCACTGCCTGTGCCACTGCAGATTCAGTGTAGCTTAGGGCTACAGGGAGACGGGAGGAATGGGGATTACAGCCTGCAAGGAGCAGGTGGCGCCCTGGAGAGGAGGGAGGCCCCGCTGTTCAGTAGGAGCAGTAAAGGGATGAACTGCTGCTCTCCAGAAGGCTCAAGGTGGCCGGACTTCCACGGGGTTGAAGTAGGCAGCGCCAGACACAGACCTGGGAGGTTGGGGTCCAAGAGCAGGGGAAGGACCCCCAAGATCTCTCCTCAAATCTGTCACAGATACAGGGGGGTGCCTTGAGCAGCCCCAGAGCCCAGGGACCACAGTTCAGGAACATAAGGCAGGGCCCCGCACCTATGATCCCAGCACTCGGGGAGGCTGAGGCAGGAAAATCACCAGTCTGAGCCCAGCCTAGGTAACTGAGCAACTTAGAGCCTGTATCAGAATTAAAAAGGAAAGAGGATGGGGGTACAGCTCCCCAACACTGAAAAACAAACAACAGAAAAGCTAAAAAGACAAACAGGGCCCACGCAGGTTAGCTGCATCCATCCTTCCTCCAGGGTTTCTGGCAGTGAGGAGGGCTTTGGGGCAGAGTTTTCAGGCAATGTCTTAGACTCACCTACCCAGAGAGTCCGGGCAGGGTAAGAAGATGGGAAGGCAAGGAGAAGACTTTAGGAGGCAGGGAAGAGATCAACTGCAGAGAAAGGGTCCCTCCAACTGACTGCAGATGGCTGAGGGGAGAAAAGCTCAGTAGTTTTAACTGACATAAATTTCAGGGGGGAAAGAATTCGAGTTTTATATGAAATGGAGCAAATATTAAACATGGGCAGTCACGTAAAGCACCCCTTGCTGGGGTGTGAAGCCCCAGGGTTGCGCCTGCAGAACACAGGTCCCTGAGCCTCACCCACTCGGCTTCACAGGGCCTGTGGACAGCCCTAGAGCCTGGGCACAGGCCACACCTCCAGAATGAATGGAGGACGTCACAAAGGAAACAGGAAGTGAACCCAGATGACCGGCCATTTTAGGAAGGCAAATGGCCACTCATGGCTAGGAACAACTCCTGTGTTAGGACGTCACAAAGGAAACAGGAAGTGAACCCAGATGACCGGCCATTTTAGGAAGGCAAATGGCTAGGAACAACTCCTGTGCGAAGAGAAAAGTCAGCCACAAATAGAATGGACACAGCCTTTGCTTTCAGCCTACGGGAGCCCAGCACTCCTGCCCCTCCAGTCAGCCCTGTTTCTCCATGTCCTGGGTCAACCTTCCTCCTCCAGTCTTTTTTTTAAGTGTGTATCTTTAAGGTGTGTGACACCATGTACAGATAAACACAGTCAAATGGTCACTATAGCAGGCAATTATCATATTCACCACCTTCCCTTTACGTGTGTGCTAAGGGCACCCAAAATCTACCTGAGGGACGACGCCTGCCTTGCAAGTGCAAGGTCCTGAGTTCAATCCCAGGTACCCCTCCCCAAAATCTACCCGAGGCCCCCTTTGGATGCACTATGGTCCACATATTTGTTTCTCCCCACAGTTTGCGTGTTAAATCCTAACATCAACATGGTGGTATGAGGAAGTGGGCCAGGCTGTGATGGTGGAGTCCTGATGCATGAGATTTCTGTCCCTTTTCTAACAATACGCACCAGACCACTGCCTTCTCCCTCCCACCACATGAGGACATAGTCTGCCTTTCACAGATGAGCCTCTGCCAATACCCAGTCAGCTCGCACCTTGACCATGGGCCTGCAGCCTCCAGAACTGTGAGACGTGAATGTCCATCATGGACAAGACACTGGGTGTCAGGAGCAAATCTGTGACAGAGGCCTCAAAGGACTGGAGGATCTGGGGTGCCACAGGTGGAATCCCGGGGGGAGCCCCTCCTCCCTGCCACCCAGGTTTTTCTTGCTTCTTTTTAGATCTCAGATTCTTCCTTCACACTCTTTGGGCTCGTGGGCCCCTAGTCTGTGGTCCAACCCCCCAACCTCCTCAGACCCCGACATCTGCCCACTCCCCGCCCCCCTGCTGTCCTGGGTCCTACTGAAGCCCATTTTCACCACTCACCTAGACTAGGTGTTAGTGTCCTCACTGGCCTTCCCATCCACACTGGACCCCCCACCCGCACAAAACATAGCCCCTCAAAGGCCAGTGTGAAATGGGTTATTTCTCGATTAAGGCTTCCAGAGATTTCCTCTTCCTTTTCAGATGAAGATCCCTGTCTTCTCCTGGTCTTTACCCCGGCATGCTCTGGCCCCACCTCTTCCTCCACATCCCTCCTTGCTTCCTGATGACACTAACAATCTTTGCGGTCCCCACTTGGATACCCCTTTCGTGGGAAGCCTTCCCTGCCCGGTTGTTGCTTGACCAGTAGGCTTCTCCACCTCACAGCACTTCCCACAGCTATAACCAGTACCGGTGTGTATGGTGGGGCTGTTTGTCCTCCTGCTGGACCATGAGGGCCATGTGGACCTGGCATGCTTCTGCCGCTCACCATGCACCTGCCTGGCTCAGAAAACACCACCCTCCTGAAACACCAGAGGAATTAAAGAATTAATCCTAATAGTGTTGGAAAAAACCATGTGCAAAACCTAGCACTGGACCACACAGTGGAAAGTCAGCCAGTGCCAGTCAATGTCAGCTTGAGGAGTGCAGGGTGCCACACTAGAACACTCCAGGGCTCCATTTTTCTCTAAAAAGTGTGATTTGAAATAAGTGGACCTGAGGAGGAGGGCGACTTGTGTCTTGCTGAACTTCCTGCCTAGTCTTGTTTCCCCTCCTGTGTCCGGAGCCAACAGACAAGATCTCCCTGGGCACTGTGGTGGCAGGCCTGGCTTCAGGGGGCTCCAAGTGAAAGGCAGGGAGGGAGCTGTCTCCAGAGGAGCTGCCTGTGCCCGGGTGAGTGTGTGAGGAACCGAAAGGTCCTGGGCCACTTTCTAGCTTCCCTCAGGCAAAACAGCAGAGAAGACTCTGAAGGTCCCTGAGACAGCTTCCAGGCTGAGGGACCAGAGGAGGGGCAGAGGAGCGGGATGGGGTTGGAGGTGACACAGCCTGGCCCACTGAAGTGAAGGTTTGGGGGATGGCAAGGTCCTGGTGGGAGTCAGTGGTAAGAGTAAATGAGACCAAGGGAAGTTATTTAATGCCAACATTTCCTAATCATAACTCTGTGCTCCTTTGAAAGGCCCCTTGAGCCAAAATCACTGAGGAAAATCAAGTGGTGGAGAGCTGATGGCTGCAGGGGTGGCTGCTCTGCCTCAGGTGACACTTTGGAGGCATGTCCCCTGCTCCTTTCTCTGGGACTTGCCTGGCCACCTTCCAAAAAGCAAACCCCACAGGCTGAGCCCATGCAGGCCAGAAGACAGATGGCTCCTCAGGAACCCTGAGCCCACCAGACACCACTGCTGGTGGCCTGCAGGACAGAGCAGAAAGCCAGGGAGCCGATTCATTCCTGGGACATGGTGACCTCTGCCCACAGAGGGGGCTCCCAGCCTCCAGCAGCAGTGAGCAGAGCTGCAGAAATCCAAAGGCTGTCTGTGCCCAAGAGCCTATACTTCCCACACTAAGCGTCCTTCTGGGTGCAGTCATGTGGGTAGGCCCAGATTCCCTACAGTGTCCCCAGGAGCCCAGCACTGTGGCACCTGCTGTACTCGGCACCACCCAGAGGGTCAGCAGCAGCCCTGGAGCCCTTTGCGCCCAGCAGCATCAGGGTCAAAGGTCCCCACTCAGGGCCCCACCAGGTCCTGGGGCAGGAGACAGATGCAGGCCCCACCCCAGGTCTCCGAGGAAGTGGCCAAAGGTCTACTTCCAGGAGACTCTGTGGACCAGAGAAAATGGAAAGCACCCCTGGGATGTGAGGTGTGTGATTAAAGACAAAGAGATGATTTCGGGGCTAATCCTGACTGTGCCCAACAAATATTCTTTAGGAAACATCAGTGCCACCTTTGCTTAGTTCCAGGCTGCTTTCAGGGCTCTTCTTCTCCCCAGAGGGTCCAAGTACCCTGTCCCTCTGTCACCCCGGTCACCTCCTGGGGCCCTCAGGCCTGTGACTGTGGACTTCCCCCCTCCCCCCCTCCCAGGACCTCCCTGCACCAGGCTTTATTCTCTTCTTTCATTCTTATTCACACCCCTAATTAAACGTCCACTCCTTGGTTTTCTGATTTTAAAAAGATGATTAAAAAAAAACCTAATCCAGCCTGTTCACTAGAGATATTTAGAAGGATCTGAAAACACACATGCGCACAAACGCACACGCACACACAAGGCTGTGAGCTGCCTGTGTCCTGGATCGACAATGTATCACTGACCGCACGAAGGAATTTGGAAGCTTTTTAACCAGAAGGACGGGGAAATACCTCTCTGCAACAGAGTGGCAGCCTGGATGTCAGAGAGGAGGGAAGAGTCATTTTAGAAGGCAGGAAGCCATCCCTTTCCAACGTCTTCACCCCTCCAGAGGCTCCACCCCCACAGCCTGGGCTCCAGAGGCTCCACCCACCGGAAGCCCCGCCCACCCAAGCCCTACCCAGTACTGACTCAGATAAGGTGGGACCTGCTGGTGAGCTGGTCCAATGCGATCCCCTAATAAGTGCTCACTGGCAAACAGCCTTACTGTCTTGTGCGTCCCAAGGAGGGCTTTGGGAGGTGCAGGGCCCCAGAGGTCAGGCCCTGCGGTGCCACCTGCTCACCAAGGAGGCCAGCCCTGCCTCTGTCACCCAGGGTACTGACCACCCTGTGCAACCCTTCTCCCCTCTTACCTGCGAGGTGAGCCCGTGCTCCAAGGCTGCTCCCCTCCACAGAAATAATTTATAGAAGGAACCCTATCCTCACCTACCAGGGCGGTGGCTTGAGAAATGTGCCAGACCACTTGATTTCCAGGTGGCAAAACAGCAAGAAGGGAAAAAGTCAATCGTGTTCCATTTTCATCAATAACAGACTTTAAAAAGTTTTTTGACTAACTTCTTTTAAAAATAATTGATTTTTTTCTATATTTGATGAAGCCCAGAGATGGGGAGGAGGTTAATGTTGGGCTGACTGAATGTAGACCTAAAGAAGAAATGATACTAAAAATAATTATTATTAATAATAATAATAAAGGAAGAACAGCAGCTACGAAAGCCATCAGCCGGAAGAGTGCCACAGAGCCCAGTGTCACCCGAGTCTCAGAGGACAGAGAGGACAACCTAGGGCTGGACTGTGGTGTCGGGAGCCTGACCAGCAGAGCTTGCTGTGTCCTGGCTGCAAGGTGAAAGCAAGAGGCCCTTGGAGGTCACGTTGGCACCGCCCCCCCCGGGATAATAGCGGCTTTTGAGGGTTGCATGAAAATAATAAGGTTAGAGAAATCCAAGAAAGGAGCGTCTGAAATCAATTATAGACCCGCTGCCAGTTCCTCGGGGTTTGATGTTGTATCCAGCACATTCCATGCACGCTCTGGAGGCACTGAGGGTCTGGTGCCGACGACACCCGGTTAGCGGTTAGCGTGCCACATTCCAGCTCGTCGTGCGCCAGGATGTTCCGTATCGGATCAAATAAGAAGCTGGGGACTCAGCATCGGCTCTGTTTGTGGCATCACCACCACCCACCCTGCAGGGGAACAGCTGCTGAGGTCTCCCAGCCCCCGGGGATCTCATGTTGTGCCACAGTGACTGGCGCCGCGGGGACGCGAGCCAGGGTCTGTCTCAGAGGGTGGAAACGTGTGTGCATTGGGTCTTTCTGTTTTCAGCCAGACGTTTGTTTCACTTCACTGTGCTGTGGTAGAAAGATGTAACCCCTGAAAGTCAGGATCTGGTAGTTCTAGAATCAGTGCCATCGCTAGGGGAAGCCGGTCCTGCTACTTTGCTTCCTGTTTCCTCAGCTTTCTAGATTTCTTGGTTTTCCAAGCAAGACCCTTTCATAGCTTCTCAATTCTCACACAGTTGCCAGCCCTTCTACTCTTCAGTCACTGCTCAGCTCTCCTGGCTGCGTCCCCTCCTCTATCTGGCAGGCTGATTGTCATATTGTACCATTTTAAAGAAACTAGCTCCTGCCTACTCTCTTCTTTTTTCTTTACAAGACACAAGACCAGAGCCCACCTTCCCATTTTATAATTCAAAGCAACACTTTGGCTATTTGACATCTGTGGCCTGAGGTAGCTGGGGAGGGGGGAGCTCGATGCAGCTGACTTGAATAAAAGAGCCATGGAAACAATATTCCAAATAAACACAAAACATCAGCCGTCTCTGGTGAAGGAGCTGGCCTGCTTGTGGGAAGATCTGCCAGACAGAGCCACCCCCAAGCCACCCTAGAGCTGGCAGACCCAGCCCGTCACACCCCATTAGACCTGGGGCAGAGCTAGACTTGTGTATCTCTGCTCAAGAGACACAGAAACGCTACTGACGGCCTAATTCCTTCATGCCAATGAGGGTTTGGAGAAGAGACTGGAGCGAATTTATGTAGAAGACATGAAGTCCTGGCATAGCTTTTGTAAATTTTGAGGTACCTTTTTAGGTCAAAGGAACATATCGGCTTCCAGTCTGAGGGGCTTTTGACAATTCTACATGCTGGTAAGACTCCCCTGAGCAGCAGGGGAGCACTGGGGAGCACAAGGAGCATACCCCTCCAACTCGAGGTCCCCTGGACATCACTACTTCTGCCTCTAGTCCTCCTCTTCAGCTAGAACTTGTTAGTTCCTTGTCATTTTCTCTACCAGGGCATCTCAGCCATCCAAGCAAACACCAAGAGGGGAAGTCGCATGAGCTATCCTAGAAGAAAGAGCGGCATGTCCCCAAATCCACTGACTAACTGAAGAAGTGCCAAGGCCCAGAATAACTGCTCTCATCCCAGCCAAATGCACACCTACGAAACAGCACATCCATATTGCGGTAGGAGACTAGGGCTGGGCAAACTGGACAAACAATTGAGGGGAATGTGTCAGAGGTCAGAAAAACCCAGAGGACATGAGCAGAACATGGGACCCTAAAGGCCAACAATGCCATAGCCCCGGGGCGCTGAACACAGAGCCAGTTGGAAAGTGGTGTCTCTAAGCCTCTCCTCTGAATCTGGCAGTGTGTGCAGAATTGATCAGAAAAGTGCTGTTCTCGATCCTTTATTATATTTGGAAGGAAGTCGAGAGAGTCTTCCAATAGGGCAGTTTAAATCTGCAGGCACGCCGAGTGACTTTTTGACAGGACAACTGTCCCAGTGCATTATTTGCACAGAGGGGAAGCCAGTCCTGGAATCCCGGACACAGCAGAGCCCCTCCCCTTGTCCTTGAGGCCACTGTGAGTCTGTTCATGGCCCACACTTGCCCCGAAGAGCGTTCTCCTTCCCCACCTTCAGTAAACACACACCTCCACTGTCTTTCCCATGCACCACATGAAGTTCTCTGTTCAGGGCACCAGGAGCCTGCAAAGGATCCCCTGGGACTCTCACCCAGGGACATTACAGACGTGTGGGCCTATTTTCCAGCCTCTTCCTGAGAAAGACTGTTCAGAAAGTTTCAAAAAGGCTTCCTGGGGACAGAAAAAAGGGAAGTCACCAAAAAAAAGTAGAAAAAAAAATTCACGGTGATGTATTTCCTGAAATTATCTACAACCTTTTAAGATGTTACCCAGCAACCTAAGAATAGTACTTAAGAGTAACCTTGTAACAATATACATCTATGCCTTAAATTGAAGGGAATGTTGCTTTACTCTTGGTGATAATGCCTATGAATTTCTGTAAATCATTCACATTCTTTTGGCTATTATGTTGAAAAAGACCACCCAGGTTGATGAACAGAAATTTTGAGCTGGAGGAGAAATAACATTTAGGGTTTAGAAGCTAAATCCCATTCCAGAAGCTCAGCGTGGAGGAGCACCTTCCCGGAGAAGTGCGGGCACCTGGGGGTGGGGGCAGAGATCAGGACGGCAGAGGGGTTTGTGCCAGGGAGTCCTGGCTGCTCCCTCCCACCTGATGTGAATGTCTGCTCATTTTTATTCTTCAAGGCAATTCACCAAAGTTCAGTACTGAGTAGGAATCTGGGGCAAGCACCAAAAGAATATATTTAAAAGGAATGAACTCAGAAAGCTAACCCAAGCTGCACCCTTCTGTGGCTAGAAGCTGGGGAACTTCGTTTTTTCTGAATGAAGGGATTTCCCCACTTTTGCATCTTTGACCACGCTGCATTTTGTTTCATTCTCTTTTTGGCAATGAAATAAGGCTCCAAAGGTCTCAGTAGAGCTCTGGAAAATGCACACCCTTTCTCTCCTGTCTCCCAGCCAAGGGCTGTGTTCTGGGGTCTCGGTGCTGAGTCAGCAGTGTGTGCAGGAACTCTCTCCAACAGTAGATGGTCAGCAACTTCATATTTGTGGTCACAATGAGGCACATAAGAAATGTCTCCAGCTAATGGACTGCAGCTGGCATGCAGGCAGTGGTGAATGGGCCCTACTGGGGATTCTCTCGAGGCATTTTGCATTTGCAGCATGCATGCCCATTGCCTTCGTGCCTTGCCTTGCTTTTTGTGCCAGCACTGGAAGCAAGCTGGAATTCAGTAGCATGAGATTTTTTTCAGTATCACTGGCAGAGGAGGAAGTCAAGATGCTGTCTCTTAACAATCCGAGGCACACAAATAAACAAAGGACCAAAGGGCAAGAACAAGAAAGCAGCAAGATTCCTCAGCTCTGAGGGCAAGACCTCTGACTTAAAAACTGGCAAAAACAAGATGGGAATGGCATGGGGATCCTACCAACCATGGCATACCAGGCTGCAGCTGGGTTTTCTCCTCCCACCATATCCATGACGTGACCCTTACAGCCTAGCAGAGCTCACTACCTGTATGCACCTGCCATGGTAGGGAGGAAAGTAAATCTCTCTTCTGCTGGTGACACGGTTTTATTGTCAGGAACCAGAAGCAACCTCAGGAGATCCAGTCGTAACCTGGAAGAATGTCTCAGACTGATTTGTGTCAGACTTGAGGTCACTGTCACTGCAAATGCTCTCCAAAACTCCACAGGTCCCCACAACAAGCTCATGAGAAATTCAAGATACGAAGCTTGCCTATTCTGCCAAGAGCTCCAGGACCCTCAGCTACACCTGCACACACAGGCACACACACACACACACACACACACACACATACGAGAGGAAGAATCTCCAGGAAGCTTTGAGGATACTCAGTGACAACTGATAACATCACCCAAGGGCACCTGAAGCCCCCAGTGTCTGCTGGATGCTACAGCCATGAACTCTGAGGTCTCACTGAGGGCCAGAGTCAAAGCCCAGAGATACTTTTGGGGTTGCTGGAAAGGGAGGTTTCTAAAGCTGAGATAAGGAACCAAACCTACCCTACCCGTAAAGTAAGTTTGCAGGTTCACTGACTGCATCAGGATGAAGAATCTGCAGGACACATCAAGAGGAGATACAGGAAGAGCCTGTTAGGCAGAAATGTAAGTACGCATTGAAGAAAGGAGTGGAGGCACCCAGAGGAACAGGATGCATTATCATCCAGAGCTGAGTGTATTCGTGGAGCTTGAGGGGTGGGTGATCAGGATGCATGTTCCTATTGTCTGCCACCAGCATCAGGCTGGCTATGTCAGAATGCACACTGAGGTCCACTGCGCACTAATATTGCTTCTGCAGGAAGGAGGAAGAACAGCTGGCAGTGAGAGAGGAGGTCCAGTCACAGGTAGAAAAGGCCAATTTGCAAGTGAAGGGGGTTGCCTAGGTTTATTATGTCTTGGGAGAAGAGGGGAAAAAAAATTTAATGGAGCTTATTTCCCAAAGCTGTAGGTTTTCTTAAAAGCACAATTTTTAGATTCTGATTCTTCCTTCTATCTTTTACAGTGGACCCTTGACTTACGAACTCAATTCATCCCAAAGGACTGGTTGTAATTCAACTTGGCTGTAAATCAAGACTATTTTTCCCATAAGAAATAATGGGAGTACCAGAGCTCCCAAAGCACTCATAATAAAAAAGGGTAGCATAATATGTGTAATTTACCAGAAATTCCAATAATTTTCTTAGTGTATTCACAAAAAACTTATAAGATGTATCTAGTTTAGCAGAAACAACAATTCCATGCTGTACTCACCTTTCAAGTGGACATCTTTGGCTTTCAGGAAGGGAGATGAAATGGGTGGTTGTAGTTTGGAAGGAGAGTCCCTTTCCTTTCAAGAACCTGGCTCTCTGGTGTCCTTTCTCTCCTTGTGAGCGTCTGTAGTGCACTAGGACTTGCTTCTGGCTCACTAGGTCTGAGCCTTGTCAGAACTAAAAATTGGTCTAAGGTTGTCTCTATCTTTTCTTGAACACTGTTCTGTAGTATGGTATTAAGTAAGTGAATCCATTGATAGGCTTTTTCTCTGCCTGGGTGGGTCTTCTTGACAAATGTTTGTAGCTCTGTCCATTTTACAGTATTTCCTTTATTTCAGATTGCCACACTGATTGCTGATACTCCTCCTCCTCTTTAGAAAGCCCCTCAGTTGCCTTGCTCTGTTGCTCAGCTAGAAGTTGCTGGGGTTCCTCCGTGGACAGTTCTCTGAGTGTTCCTCCAGCAGTTCCTCAGCATCACCACTGTCTACCTGCAAACACATGGACTCTGCTATACTGACTGTCATCCACCACAGCATCAATTGAAGGCTCAGCCTCCTCTATACAGCCTTCAAAGTCTCTGTTGTATATAAATTTAGCCCACACTTTCTTCCAGGAAGATCTCAGTGTCCTTAGAGAGAGGTTGGCCCAGGATTTCTCACTTAATCTCACATAGGAAAGGAAATTGTAATGTTCCTTCCAAAACTCTTTAAGGGTTAAATCTGCATCTGAGACCATCTAGAAGCACTTCAGGAACAGCTCTTTGGTATACAGCTTCTTAAAGTTAGCTATCACCTGCTGGTCCATGGACTGCAGTAGAGGTGTTGTATTAGATAGGAAGAACTTGATTGAGACATGGGAATTCTTCAGCCAGGTCTTCTTCCAAATCTCATGGGAGAGCAGGGGCATTTTCCAAGATTCAGAGAGCCTTCAGTGGTAAATCTTTGTCTTCTAGATATTTTTTAACAGTAGCACAGAAAACACCCCTGATCCACTAAAAAATCCTGTTACCCAGGCTTTTGCATTAGATCGCTATGTGACCGCTAATCTATACTTCATAACTTTATGTTTTCTGAGCACTCCGGGAGTCTCAGTGAAAAACCAAGAGAGGCTTTATCTTGAGGTCACCACATGCATTGGCACATACAGTAAGGTTAGCCTGTCTTTCATAGGCTTGTGGCCTGGCATTTTCTTCCCTTCCTGGGTATTGTAAGCTCTCCTGGGCATTTTCTTCCAGAAAAGACCAGTTTCATCACAGCCAAAAACTTCATGACAGCAACAGCCATTTATGTGTCATCATTTTGAAGTGGTGCATGTAATTTTCAGCATCCCTTTTATCAGCTCTGGCTGCTTCCCCATGCCCAGTTATGCTGTGAACCCAAGTTCATGCTTTCAAATTGTGAAACCACTACATGTTTCACCATTATCACTCATTTATGGATTATTCTTTATAAGATCTGCATTTATAGGCCTAACTTTTTCACAAATTATAGACGCAGGCCATAATTTGTCGTTTGCCTTTCATTTGTCCACACAGCCTTTCTACCTCATCTAACACTGTTAATCTGACTTACTAATTTGAGTAACACCTTTAGCAACACTAGCTTCCTTGTACAAAGCTTTTTTAAGATGGTGGACTTCTACATCCTGTACATAGGTCAGTCACTCAAACACCACTCTCATATTTCTCTACAATTTCTTTCTTTCTTTTCTGTTTCTTTTCTTTTTTTTTTTTTTTTTTTTTTTTTTTGATACTGGAGCTCAAGCTTGGGACCTTGCACTTGAGAGGCAGGCGGCAGCACCACTGAGCTAAATCCCTAGCCCCTGCCTTTCTTCTTATTCTTCTGATTGTAATTGCTTTCTTTACCTTCCCTACCTTCCTTCTTTATCTTCATTTCTAGCTTTTTGATAGCAGTAATTGTAGCCATTATATAAAGCACTGACCAAAATCAAATGCACAAACGTGTGCATCTGGGCTCAGACTGATGCCTAGGTATGCTTACACACACTTTTCTGGTATCAAGGGTCTTTGTTACAACCACACAAGTGGCTGGCACTCAGGTCACAACTTAAAATTTTGGTCATAACTTAAAACGAAAATTCTAGTCATAATCCAAGTTGTTTGTATGTGAGGCTGGTCATAACTCAAGGGTCCACTGTACTTCTTCTACCTCAGATAGGGTAGCTCAGTCCTTCTGGAGTCCCATAGTCACAGGCAGGAGCCGCCATGTGCAGCTTTGGCTCTCAGGCCCCTGCAGGCAGATGCCAGAGGAGTCCAACTGAGAGAAGTGATAATTCCTCCCAGGCACAGCTGCCCCTGCATTGCTCCTGCTGGGCTCAGACTTCATCTTTGGATCATGTTAGAATATAAGAGGCAACACATTTGGACCATAGAAGTGTAACCTCATCCAGAATCCTATTTACTAAATTACTCTTGATTGCTATGCCCTGGCCTTTCATCAAGGTTTACTATAAAAAACTGTCATAAGGAAACAGCTCTTAGATTTCTAGTGAAAACATTTTTCAGGCCGTTTCTCATTATATGACTCAATGCCCCACCGTTGAAGCCAGTGTGCATTTTCATTTTAATAATTCACTGCCAGAAATCATTTAGTCAGCCCCAAGGAACTTCAAAGCTTCCTGTTTTCTGATAACAGAAACCATGACATATAACTTTTCTCATTGTTTTTTCTGTCTTCTAGAATGCTTATTTATCTTTCTCTTTCTACAATCTTGTTTTCTAAATTCAAATGTTAACCTTTTGGGGAACAGGCCCTACATTACAGCTATCTATTTTTTGCAAGTAGATGATGTGTTTTTCACAGTAACCATTAACAATAACTTCTTGGTTGACATCATGAGAGCTGAGAAAGCACCAAATCCCCAGAAGGGCTCCCCATCCCTCTTCTTCCTACAGGGTGTGTGTTCTCTGCTAAGATGGAGGGGAGGGGATGATAGTCACTCCTGCTCTTCTAGGCCACCTACTTCTGGCCAGTCCCTCCTTCATGTTCCTATAGTGCAAGCAAGATCATGTTTGTCCTTTAAGCTGAGGTCCTGCTGGAAAGAACACAGGCCAATGCTGCTTCCTCGGCCTCCTGAGCCTGTGGCTGCTTCTGCCTCCTTCCCAGGGATTCACAGGTCTTTGGGAAAGGACAGATTTTGCTGGGGCTTCCCGGCTGGAGCATCTCTCAGGCATGGTGATCTTTCCATGCCTTCAGGTTGGGAGGCCAGATTGTGGAGGCCACTGCTATTCTGTAAGACACCCAATATTCTTATCCTTCAAACATTACCATTAGCAAATTGCATACTGACAATTGCGTTCTTCGCACATTATGAAAACTCTCCAAGGTGCATTATTCCAAAGTCTTTTTCAAAGAAAATCCAGGAGGAAAGTGGAATTAGCTCCTCATAGAATCTCTACCAACACTCCATGGAATGATGAATAGAGGCTCCCTGGGAGGGTACAGAGGAGGAGGGCTCTGGAAAAGGGGAGAAAAAGAACATTTACATGCTTTTTAAAAACTGCATTGCAGTATTGTAAATGCTCCCAGCTGCTCAGTCTCCCCTCCCCTCTGTACCAGTATGAAGGGGTCTTAGATATCTGGTTCTACAGTGAGCTAGCCAGTGCTAGCTCTAAGAGACTCATTAAACAAGATGGCTTGGGAAGACAAAAAAGTAAAAACATGTATCAGTTATTGATGCAAAGTGAAAAAGAGATGGCAATGTAATTGCTTGTGAACCAATTTCATGTAATTACATAACGTATAATGATGTCACTGCAGCCATGAACACAGTACTGAATTACAGGAAGCCCAGTCTGTTAAAAAGAACAAGAAGAAATAGACATACAAGACCTGATGAAAAATATGGTGCATGTTTCAATAAAGAAGTTTATTCCAGTGAATGACATTCCCTTTAATCCTCCTTGTTTCACATAGACTTATCCCATCATTTTTATCCCTTTCTGAAGCAGTTCTGGATGTCTTCTTTCGTGAGAGTCTTTATGAGGTGTGGTAAAAAGTATACTGAATGGTGCTGCTGAGTGCCAGCCAACAGAAAGACTCGTAAAACCATTAGTGTGTCCTCATCCCGTTTATCCACCAGATCTGGCATTGTGAGACTTCTGACTCTTCCCCAGACTCAAACAGACCGTGAAAGGTGGATATTTGAATGGGTCCAGGACACAGAGGCAGCTGCAACAGCACAAATAAAGATACTCAGGACAGAGGACTTCCAGACTGCTTTTGAAAGTGGCAAGAATGAGGGGTTGAGTGTGTTCAGAGCAAGGGGGAGGATGCTAAGGGAGATTCGTGGCAATGTGTCTTTCACTGTAATAGTCCTTTTGAAAATTTTAAACATTCACTGTATTTTGTGATCACATCTCATACAGTTGACAGATTTTATCCTGATGTGTTCATTTGCTGAGAGACAGGGGCCAGGTGACCTAAGATCATGAGGGCGATTCAGGCTCCCTCATGCAACCATACAGCCATGGATGGAGCAGGCACTCTGCTTTCCCTACCACCCCAGCTAAGGCAGCCCCAAGATTGATATAGAGAGCAGGCACTCTGCTTTCCCTACCACCCCAGCTAAGGCAGCCCCAAGATTGAGCCACACTTCACATGGAAGGCATGGGTGGAGGTTTTAGAAGGAATTACAGCTCTGAAGCAAAAGCAAAGCTCTAGGATCTGGACTTCTTGACGGGGAGGAAGTGAGGACCTCAGACATCAAGTCTCCTGGCAGAGCTCCACCCCAGGTATGAGGCGGGGGTGCAGGGTAAAGCACAAAGATTTGTGATTCTAGTTACAATCACACCTTTCCTCATTGACGGGGAGGAAGTGAGGACCTCAGACATCAAGTCTCCTGGCAGAGCTCCACCCCAGGTATGAAGCGGGGGTGCAGGGTAAAGCACCAAGATTTGTGATTCTAGTTACAATCACACCTTTCCTCACAAAACCAGTATGAATTTTTGCCAACTTTTATACCCAAATATCCACCCTAATGTAAAGTTATTTAATTATATCATTTATCTATCCATTTGTTTGTATATTATGGCATAAGGATGGAACCCAGGGCCACATGTATGCTAGGCAAGTGTTCTGCCACTGAGCTGTACCCCCAGTATCAAAGGTGTATCATAAAAAAGAAAAAAAGGAAAGGAAAGAATGGCGATACAACTGATGGAACATTCAAGTACTATTTACTGCAACAATAGAGATCAAATCTCCTGCCGATCCTGCTAAACCCTACAGCCCTCCTGTAGCTTCCCTCCCCACTCAGAGCCAAAGCCAAAGTCTTTCCCAAAGCTCCCGTCTGCTGCTACCATGGGACAGTCCTATCTCCCCCTATCCTCTTCTCCAGCCCCACTGAGGTAGGAGATTAGGGCTAGGGCAAAGCAGACAACAAACTGGGCAGAATGCGTCAAAGGTAATAAAACCCAGGAATAAACCACAGAACACAGGATTCAAAATGACTTTAGGCTTACAGCTGAACACCATGGGCCAATCATAAAAGCGCTATTTTCCATCCTTCATTTGCATGCAGGCACAACCAATCAAAAGCCCCTGTTCCTGGTTCCTTCGTTCACGTGTGGCCAGAAAGCAAGTGAGTTTCTCAGTAGACTGGTTCCTACCTGGCATGGTTTTTCCTTATCCTCAGGGCCATTGTGAGCTTTTTAGCAGCCTGCGCTTGTCCAGTAGAGCAAACCTCTTTTCTACCTCCAATAAGTGTACACCTTTTCCATATGTTTCATCCAAATCTTTGTTCAGGACACCAAGAACTTGGAAAGAAGCCTCATTGGAATCTGGAAACAGTGTGTGTGCTTTCTCCTTCACATTCTGGGCACTTGCATTACAGTGCACACATGTGCGCATACACACACAATATATACACATAGATATATATGGCACACTATATTACACACTATATATATGTGTGTGTGCGTGTGTGTGTATATTTCCTCCTTACCTTCTTTATTTTCCTCAGCATTTAACACAATTCAACATTTCTCAAGTTTTATGTACTGACTTGTCCTCCCACCTGCCTCCACCTCCCCCAAAGTCTGTGAAGAACAGAACACTGGCCAGCTCTGGCTTCTCCTGCTGTTGCATTCCCAGTATCCAGAGCAGTGCTGGGCTCATGGTTTGCTCCAGAAATACTTGTTGAGTAGAGGAAGAAGCTCGCTGTGACCCCATATATATGGGCTCATCCTTATTATTATAGTATCAGCCTCTGGATTTGTTTTCCTTGGTTCTTGGCCACTGAATATTCGACCCAGAGAGGCCATTTCAACTGGTAAGTCACCACCTAAGAACCAGAGGGGCCTTGTTTCTCATGATCTCACTGACTGTGTGAGACACAGCTAATCCCTGAGACTTCCCTGGATGATCCCTTAACCAACTGTAAATAGCAATCATTTATAGAAAATAAATATACCAGCTCACTGCTGAGCACACCCTGTGCTAATGGTCCCCTGAGATCATTGTAGGATGCTCAAAAGGTGGACAGCAGTAGTGTGCAGACTTTATAGTTAAAGAGGTAAATTCTCAAAGACAGTCCTCTACGCAGGGCCTAAAGCACTGCCACAGCTAAGCCGAGGCTCAAGCAGAGGAAGTCGTACTCCAGTGTCCACAGTTGTCCCCACATAAGGTGATTCCCAGGGAAAGGAAGCATTTCACTTTATGTCCCTTCCAGCTCTAAACGTTTTTTCTGACTGCCCATCCATCCATCCATCCATTGATAAACTCACTCTGACCTTCTTACCTGATAAATTGTGTATGTATGGTAACTCAGTACAAATGCATCCTTCCAGCTCTAAGAATTTTTCTCTGCTCACTCATCCATCAACCCACTGACCTACTTGTCTACTCATTCATTCTCTCACCCATCCATCTCTCCATCCATCACCCACCTGTCCATCTATCCATCATCCACTTGTCCATCCATTCATCACACATCTGTCCATCCATCCATCTGTCCATCAACCCATCTACCCATAAGTCCATTCTATCACCTTCCTGGTGATGGACTGTGTGTGCATGGATAACTCAGGGTAAAAGCACCCTCCAAGACAGAGAAGGCTCTCATGGTGTGTGCCTTGCTGGCAGTCAGTCATTGCTGACATTTTTGTGCTCAAAGAACAGCACATCAGGACTCCATTAGCTACACCAATAACTTGGAATTTAAGGTGACAGAAAATTGGCTAGAGAAAGAAAATAAGCAAACAAACAAACAAACATGAATTTCAATACGACAAGAAACATGAGAGCTAACATTTGGTGGAGGCAGGAGAAGGGGGAACTATAGCACATTTTCTAGTGCGGGCAGTGTGGGAACTGGCTGTGCCTTCAGATGTATTCAGCGTGTGAATATTTTTAATTCAAAATCAGCTTGACAAAACCCACACAAAACTCAGTAAAAAATTGTAAAAGTAAAGCTCACGGGGGTCCTCTACAAGGGCAAGTGCAGTTCCAACGCTTGTGACCACCCTCGCTGGGGCCCTGCGGAGTAAAGGGTACACAGCTTCTGCCTGGGGCTCAGTTCTTGCTGAGGAGATAAAACACATTTTTTGGTACAGAAAGGTGACAGGAAGGAGTGGGAAGAAATACTCCAGGCACCCAGGATGGAGGGAGAAGTTTACAGGTCGGGAAAGTTGGGAGAGGGGCCCAGCACTGGATCTTTTTTGACAGGAGGAATCTCCAACTTGGAGAGGAGCCACCTGAAGGCACAACTTTGCTGGTCATTCAGAGCTAAAAACTCAGCTTCCTGCTGTCATTGTCCCTGCCAGTCCTCGGATTCCATAGCCCCAGGGGTAGGAGATGGAAAGCTGCCCCAGAAGACGCTCAGTCCTCAAAGCCAGGGCACAGGATGGGCATCTACGCCCACCTCATGCTTGAAGTAGAGCCCAGCCTGGTGCCCAAGGGTGACTCCTTTCCGGGCTCCTGGTACTGTCCCCAGAGTCCAGCTTCCACCCCTAGCCCTAGGTCTCAATAGGCTCGCTGGTGATCTAGAGGCCTTCCTTGCTTTGAGCCCTCAGAGGGTTACCCGCATAGTCCCCTGAAAGCACACACAGGTTCAACATGACACCTCACCTGTTTCATTCAGGCAGAGGCAAGAGGGATATTGGGCTACGTTCCTTACAGCTCAGATGTAGAGGTGTGAGGTCTTGATGTCTTCCCCTTGAGTCCCCTGGTCCTGACACACTGAGGCTTTAGAAGACATGCTGTGAAGAGGAGTGTGCTTTCTTCTAAAAACAGCCTCATAGAGGCCACTCTCACTGTGGAGACACCCAATGTGAGGGGCACACAGCTCTGTTCGTTCATCAGTCCACTCTCTCACCTTCTTACCTGCTAAATTTCAGAGGCATTGACAGCTCAGGGCATACGTCCTTCCGGCTCACACACCAACTGTGCGCTCAAAATGTACAATTCAGTGGGCTTTTAGTGTACTGGTAGATATCTGCAAACATCATCGTGTAATTGAGTTTCATGTCTCCAAAAGAAATCCTGTACTTTTCAGCCATGAGGGCCCTATCGCCACCCCCCAAGAAACCACCAGTCTACTTTATTTGCAGGTTTGCCTACTCTGAATATTTGGTACAGATGGGTTTGTGTAATGTGTCTGGTCTAGAGATGGGCTTCATTCTCTTCCCTGAGCGTGTGTTTAAGTTTCCCCCACACTGTAACATGGGTCAATATTTCAGTCTTTTCATGGTTGAGTCGTATCATACGGTGTAGACACACCCTGGCTCATTCATCCATTCAGTCATTGATTAAGCACTTGGGTTTTTACACCTCCTGGCCATTGCGGGGAACAGTGTTGTAAAACTTATGTGCAAGCTTTGTGTAGCCTGAGTTTTCATTTCTCTTGAGTATATGCCAGGGGTAGAACGGCTAATTCTACGGTTGCTCACTAGAGGAAGTGCCAGGCCACTTTCCAAAGTGGTTGTGCCATTCTGCATTCCCTCCAGCAGAGGACAAGGCGGGCTTCGATTTCTCCTGTGCTCCTGCCCAATGTGCACGTGTTTGAGTGGCACTGGAGGGAATCCTGAGGTTGGGAGACAACACAGGACATGAACGAGTGTCGACATCATGGTAGTCACCCCTCCCCTTAGTTTTTCACCTTCTGGGGAAGCCAGTGCTGCTGTATTTAGGCCATTGATGAAACACCAAGTTTCCACTGTATGTCCATCTGCCCTCCTTTTTTGCTTTATCCTGGCTTCTTCCCTTGCATCCCACTTCATACTTGAAGGCTTCCTGCTTTTCAAACCTTCTGTGTTTCATTCCATCAGTCCTGACATGATCCTTCTCCAATGTGGAGGACACCATGGGCAAATGGTCAGCTTCATACCACCCCACCCCACCACGGACACGCTCACAGGAACAGGCTTTTTCATCTGCACAAGTGACAGGAGGATGTCCCAGTGATCCTAGGAAGCAGGAGAAATGGGCATTCCGGGTATCTGTGAGGAAGTGTAGGTGAGGTTTTCTGCCCGTCCATCCTTGATGACAGCTTACGGGAGAGAAAGGTCAGGCAAGTAAGGTTGTGTTCACCTGCAGTATTTCGGCCACCTCAAGGAAAATCAGCAAGTATTATGGACTGAATTATTTTGCAAAAAGAATTCAAACTGAAGATTTTATTATGAACTTTAGCTGAGTGTCATGTTTCCTCTTTTGAAAGCCATTATCATCGATAGATTTCTTTCTCAGTGGAATTATTGATGACCTCTGCTCAGTGAATGTTTGTGTCGACCAAAGTCACAAAGGGACATTGCAGAGTGACTTCATGTGTGGCCCCACAGTGACCAAGGCCACTTGCAATCAGGCTGCACTGAGCAAAAGGAAGACTCTGGAAACAAAGAGTATGGTCCTAAGCCATGAGAAAATTGTACCACAGCATTTCCCAAGGAATGTTCTTTGGAGTTGTAATTCCAGAGGACCCTAATAGGTATTAAATAACCAAAGAACCCAGCGCTCAAACAAGCTTGTAAATCACTGATTAAACATGGTTTTAAAAGGTGTATTTACTGCAGCTTTGGGGGGTAACTTTTAATACTGAAACGTGAATTATGAATCTCCAGGAGGAGAACATGATATGCAATGTTTCCCAAATCCGTCTGACCACAGAAACCGTATTTTAAAGCTACCCAGGAGGACTGTGTTTCCATGGAGCACACTTTACATCATGTCTCACACCAGGCCCAGACACCAGACAGAGTTAAATCCAGTGTCCTTTCCTGGAGAAAAGTTAGACGGCTGGGCCCTGCATGCTTGGATCTTCGTCCTATGTGCCACGATTGCATTGCATGTAAGATAAGCAGAGTGCAAGTCTATTGCTTGAACAATGTCAGTGCACTGGTTTTATAAACATCATGTGAAATCATCAAGTTAGCATATACCTTTGTGGCAGATAACATGCTTTCCAAGGAAACGTTTTTTCCACCATGCATTTTAGAATATTCTTTCCCATCACTGGGATTTCTGCAGTGCCACTCACACAGCAGGACTAGGGAAAGAGACTCTGTGACCTGGGTGTGCCCACTCACCGGGCCACCTTGGCCTGAAACGTCACCTCAGGAAGGGAGGACAGATCATGGACATAGACAGAGAGCTTTGCTTCCTTTGTGCAGAGTGCTGGAGCTAGGTGCTGGATCTCAGTGCTGGCTACCAGTGTGGCCTCATTGTGGGGACATCAGACCCGCTCAGTGTCCTTCAGCCCAGCCAGGAGCAGGGTCCTGACCAACCTACAGACACCCAAGAAGAGCAACACAAAATCTTATCAAATTCAGGAACCAGAAGATGACACAAAACTGGGCAGCAAGTCCAATGTAACGTGAGACTCTGTTAGAGTTTTTGGCTGCCACAGCAAAGTTCCACAGAGTCAGTGGGTTTGAATAGCAGAAGTGCATTCCCTCACAGTGCTGGAGGCCAGAGGTCTGAGGGGAGACCCCAGCAGAGAGGCCTCTTCGCAGCTCTGAGGCTCCTGGCATCATAGTCTCCTGCTCCATCTCTGTGACATTTGTCCTGCATTCCAGTCTCCCTTTACTTACCAGGTCACCAGTCCTTGGGTTGGGCTGCACCCTAATGTGCATGACTACGTCCTCACTCATTTGTATCTGCCAAGACGCCATTGCTCAGCCAGGCCTCATGCACAAGTTGAGACTTGGATATAGATTTCTGGAGGGGGCACCATTCAACCCAGTGTAGTGGTCAAGGGAAATCCTATTGGAATCTTTCTTTTTTTTTTTTTTT